>NC_066837.1:26536788-26900256 GCF_001640805.2 Lates calcarifer | reverse complement strand
TAGTTGGAGACTATTTTCAGCAGTGGGTTAATACACATTTGTTGTTCTATATTTGAGTTTATAAAGCAGCAGGGCTGTATGTGTATGCACATGTGATTCAGTCAAAATAATGAAATGTGTGTGTTTG
Organism: Lates calcarifer; assembly: GCF_001640805.2. Taxonomy (NCBI): domain Eukaryota; kingdom Metazoa; phylum Chordata; class Actinopteri; family Centropomidae; genus Lates; species Lates calcarifer. The sequence goes on along the minus strand of NC_066837.1, from coordinate 26,900,129 downwards.
TGGTAACAAATGAAAATGTCCCCCAGTGCCAACGTTCATGTGTTTTAATAAGGTTTACAGCACAGAGGAATGAAATATGTCAGGCTTTGGTTACACAGGCAATAACTGAATCATTATTGCTGTTTTTGGTACGACAGTAAGTAAATGTAGAGCTCCTGTGATCTAAAATGTGTGCAACACCTTATACTGGAAAATCTGAAAACCTTAAATGTTTGATATAACTAGAGGGTCTAGACAGCATAAAACTTTAATTTCCCAACATTCATAGCAAGGGCCCTAATGCTGTCCTGAAACTCAGTCTGTACATCTGTATGCTTACTTCAGACAGCTATACAAAGATCAAATCTTAAATACACTGGTTGTAGGAGGGCAGGCAGTGGCTTAAAATTCTGGTGATTGAGGATGACTAATTCAAGTTGTTGTTAAAAATATATTTCTAAATTAAGATGAAACTAGATCATGTCAGTGGGGAAACTGGCTAATATGTAGCTGCAAATAGAGCAGAAAAGAAAAAAGACAAAAAGAACAGAAATATACTTTTCTAAACACAATTTACTGGAATTAATTACTCAGCATGGGGGGAAAAAAGCAAGGATTACAGACGCTAAGTTGTTGTTAAGAAATAACAATGGTGGAATTTAAGGCAAAGCAAGAAAAGGGAAGTAAACATGTGACACGATATATGGTTGGAAATTCAAGACAGTGAGAAAAACGGTGTAGATACTAGATGTGTATCCCTGTGGCAAGTTTTGATATGAGTGTAACAACGCGCCAGTGCAACTGATAAGTTCACTGGCTCATCATATGTTGTCATGGCAACAACACAAGTCGGTTTGCCAGCCTGTCCTTGGCTACCTGAACACACTCTTGAGACCACCATGATGAGATGAAGAAAAATGAGGAAAAAATCCATCAAGAATTCATCACAGATGCAGCTGTGATGGAAATATGCAGTTGGAGGGAAAAGTACATACTAGATCATCATTGATTTGCTTTTGTTGGTGTTGTCTGATGGTTTCTTCGATATGGAAGTACTATAAAATCTGAAACTACCCTGAGGACTTTAGAGCTGCATGCTGATGTGGTTAATTTTGCATCAACAAGAGAAGAAAAACCAAGTGAAAATCTTCTTATTCCTAGCTTTGCTGCCTCCTTCTCGCCTCCTTCGTCCTCAAGTCTTTCTCTCCCTCCATCTCACCCTCCCTCCTCCTCTCCTCTCGTCTCGTTTCTCTCTGGAGGGAAGAGACTGAATGAGGGCAACCCTACTACTTCTCTTTTCTTTCAAAAAACTGAAGATAGAAGGGAATTCAATGATTTAGCAAGCAGTCAGAAAGAGAGGGAGAGACGTGCGTGAGCAAGCCTTAGCTCTGACGCCAATCGCCTCGTGACACTGTGTGTGTGTATGTGAGCGCACGTGTGTGTATGTGTGGAGGGGGCTGCCAATGACGTTGGAGGTGTTAGCTATTCTGTTTGAGAAAGCTCTGACTTCACTTGGGAAGTCTGTGTATATGCTAGCACGCTGGGCTCTTTAATGTGCAGGTTGGTGTGTCTGAGTATGTGTGTGAGGGGAGTCCTGTGACTCATAAACAGGGTTGCTTCTGACTACGAGCTGATGATCAATCAATCCTCTCTCATCACTGCAAATCACATGCCTGAAACAGAGCTGTACACCTGGTGTGTGTCCCAGCTTGACCTTTTTTTTTTTAGACCGTCTGGATTCCAGACTGTTATCTCAACACTGTTTCTGATACTGCTTATAACAGAGCTACTGATCAGAGAGGACTCCTTTGCCTTTTGCATTCGCATCTCTCTCTCTCTCTCTCTCGCTCTCTCTCTCCCCATATATATATATATATATATATATATATTCTTTCTTTCAGCTAATTGGTAACTTAGCCTGGGTGTCATTTGGTGCTGAGCAGATAGCTGTAAATTTGGTTCATCTGTGTTTTGGTCCTTTTGTTTTTTTTAGCTGAATGGTGCTGCTGCTGAAAACATGGTTGCTGAGAGTGGTAAAATAAGCCAAAGACAGAATATATCATAAAACAAAAACAATGAGCTGAAAGAAACTAAAACAGACCAATAGAGTTGTCTGATAATTGGAGGATGTCACCCCCTTTCATATCAAACTCACTCATCTGATCCATTTTGAGCTTTACATTTTATGGATGTTTTGTTATCATTTCAAACATGCATGTTTCATCTTTTTTGAGAACAGTATTGACAGTATTTTACCTCCTTTTACTATTATTGTCTCATGCTTTTCTACCGTTATCTCTGTGATTTTGACGTTCCGTGCATATGTTAATCACACTGAATGGCCTTGTGTATGAAATGTGCTCCATTTATAAATCTGCCTTTTACAAGATATGGGAGCAGTCATGTCATCTAATGGTAATGAGATTAAAACCTGGGATGACATTTTGAAAACTGATTTAATTTAATTTTCAAGTAATATCTTCAAATGAATTCTTCATTTATAGTGCAGTCCACAGTTCTTTATACCTGCATATTTCTCACATGTGAATTTCCCCTCAGAGATTAATTGACTGATCTTAAATACAGAGAGCGTTGTTAAATGTAAATGTCTTTTTGTTTTTAAAAGAATTTCAGTTTTGGTTTTATTCATGTGTGTAAGGGAATACATCTGTGTTTGTGTGTGTTACTAACCTCTTTGCGTGATACTTCTGCTCTGCCTTCTCACGCGAGCATTTCTCAGGAACCTCCACTGCCGCTCCATCCTCACCTGGCTCTCGAGGTCATGCTCCTCTGGGATCTGAGAGGGTGGAAAAAAACAGGAGAGATTCAAAAGGTCACTCCATTTCTAACATTTGTAAGATGAGCATATGGTTTATATATTTTGCAGCTTAGTTACAGCGCAGAAACACAGAGGCAGTACAAAAGTCGACTGTTTTGAGAAAACCACATCAGGCACTCGTTACCCCCATCACCTATCCATCAGTTTGAATAGCCTGAGATGCAGGCTCATATAGTCCCCCTTTTGTTTGGTAAACATGACAGAAGGCAGGAATGTTTATTGCATATTCATTTGGCAAATGCACTTATTTGCTTTCTTTCTGGAGGTTAGCTGAGAAGATTGATCAGCCAAACCACTGATTCTGTTTAGAATCTTTAGCTATGGCTCTGGTTGCTAGAGTCAACCAGAGTCAGTGAGAATATGTTTTAGTGCAGGCTAATGTACATCCACAATGGCACCAAATCTGGCAACCTTACTGTGATGACAAGACTTCATGATAACATGTACATTTACTATGTCTGGCTGTTGTTGGTTGTTGCAGTTAACTCCTGCTAAAACTGCAAACTGTCATTTTTACATTTGTGTACGATCACACAGAAAAGATAAAAGGTGTTTTTAGGGAGCATTACAGTTCTTAGTGTTCAAAAAAGAGAGGTAGCAAAAAAGCATATTCCCCAACATTTTTAACTAATCCTTTAAAGACCCTGATTTTCAGGTCATAGTATGTTCCACTTGAAACTATAGTGCTCATTGACAATATAAAAATGTTCAACTTTTACAGGTCTGGATTATTTTGCCAGATAGAATGTTTAGTGAAGCTCATGTGCAGATAATGAGTCAGGGTGTCAGGTTCACTTTAGGCAATAATGTCTTTTGAGCAGAGCGACAATATGAAAAGTGTTATTAAGTCTTATGTAACATAATGGCCCCCACTAATTTTATGCTGGCTTTATTTTAAGAGAACAGACTGATTCCCTTTTTAAACATGACATTAAATATGCAGAATGTAATATAAAGTGGACTCGTCAATTTTTTGCTACAAGTATTAAAGTTGTAAATTAAAAACTTAGACTTTGCTATTATCATGCATATTTGATAGATACATAAATAAACAGCAGAACATAAGCAACAGAGGAAAACTGTAATAGTATGTGTGTCTACTTGCTCATTGCCAGGATGTGCTTATTAAGCACATTTCTACAGCAAGGCCTACCATGCCCACTGAATTCTAAAAAGCCTGACACACACACACACGCTCACACGCTCACACACACAGCTACAGTGCCAGGTGACTATACAAGTATTGTAAGTCAGGTTTATCTGTATATCACATAAAGCATCTCTAGAGCATTATGCTCCTGTATGAGCCCTGGAGGAGGCAGATTTAGCAGTCAGACAGAGTTTGACATATTCCCACAGCTGAGAGAGAGGGACAGAGAGAGTGCATGTTTGTGTGTGTGTGGTTCCTGGGGTGGTGGTCCTACACTGTGCCAGCTACTAATGTAGCATATAATGAGACACTGAGGTAAAAAAGTGTGTGTGTGTGTGTGTGTGTGTGTGTGTGTGAGAGAGAGAGAGCGAGAGAGAGAGAGAGAGAGAAGGTGAGACTTCTGCATACTTTCTCCACAGAACTCTTCACACTGTGGGCATACAGCAGAATTACTAGTAAACTATATGGCCATAAGTAAGTGGACACCTGAACATGAATATGTATGTGATGGTTACTCATCTCATTCCAAAACATGGAGATAAATATACTGCTGTAACAGCCTCCACTCTTCTGAGAGGACTTTCCGTGGCATTTTGAGGTTGGGTACTGGAATTTGGCAAAAAGACCTTGTGTTGGATGTGTCTGAAGTTAGGGCTCTGTGCAGACCAATCATGTTCCTCCACACCAAACTTTGAAAACCATTTGTTTTTGACTGTTCAGAGCAGTGTTGCCACTGGAGGCACAGAATATCTAAAATATCTATCTATACTGTAGCATTAAGATTTCCTAGCAGCACTTTATTTCATGATTTGCAATTTTCTATTTCTTTGTGTGGTGTGTGTTGGAGTTTAAAAGCAGGTAGAAAAAGCACAGGGGTCAATAATAAAATGAATAATGACCCAATTCCATTTAGCTGCTTCATTTTTAAAGTTCTGACATATGTATGCTGGCGCATTGTCACACTGTCATGACAACTGAATAGTACTACAGAATTACTCCATTTATACCATTAATTCATTATTCATATGGTATATGCTGAAGTGCTTGGTTGTCTCTAGAAGACCTTCACATTTCTTAATGTTTACATCAACTAAGACAATCTGTTATACAAGCAATTAATTGAAATTGTGCCCAATGAACACTAAGACTGCAACTGATCAATAATTAGAGCTGAATGATATAGTTCATTCCATGAAACTTCCTATATCCTATACATCTGGAAAGCTCTGGAAAGAAATAACAATAATCATTTAAGTAATAATGATGATTTTAAAAAGATATCATGGATAACTGGGACTGAGAGGTCGGGTTGCTTCCTCTTGGGGTGTTCTCAGTGCACTGAGGTATATTTGTATCAACACCCCTACTTCCCTTGGCTGTGTGTGACCCCTGCTCCCTCTCTCACACACTCTTAAAGCAGTAGTGGAAATCTTTTTCAGCAGTGTCTCCCTAACATGACGAGAGCCTTCAATGTCCTTGCTCCCCTAAAATTCTAGATGGAGATACACACACACACACACACACACACACACACACACACACACACACACACACACACACACACACACACACACACACAACACACACACAACACACACACGCACACACAGCTCTCATGCTGCTGACACAGTGATATGATAACCTGTGTGCAGACTTTTGAGGCACACTCACACACACAGAGAGCTTTGTAATGGAGTGGAGTTTTATGGCAGCACTCAAAATTTTGCCAACACAGCATTCTGATTTGCGCTACGGCAAAACCCCTCTCCTCCTCCTTCTCGTCCTCCTCCTCTGCCTGCTCTTTCACTCACTTTTCCCATCCAATCATCTCCCTGCTTTTCGTCACCTTTTGTTGCCTCTTCTGGCTCCTTTCCTGTTTATCCCACCACTGTGCTCTTTTTGCTGAATTTTACTTCACTTTCAACTACTCTGTTTTTCCTCTTCTCCCACATTCTTCTTCCACCTCTATCTGCCCCTCAATGTCTGTTCTCCTTTTTTAAATATTTTACTTTCATCATCTCTTACTTTTTCTTGGTGCACTCTCCCTCTCCTTCACACACAAACCTTCCCTCTGTTTCTGCCCTAAACGTCTGTATTGTAAATATTTTATTTGACAAAACTCTACTTTTTTTCATTCTCTTTCTGTTCCAGCCACTTTTTCTCATGCACACATCAATATCTAATACTTTTCTTGCTTATCTTTCTCTCTCCACTCCACAAAGTTTCTCTTTTCTCCTCTATTTGACCTCCATGCTTGTCTATTTTTTAATGATTCCTTCCTTTTTTGTTTAACTCTGACAAAATGTGCTGACACAATTTGTTTTAACTTCTTTTTTTTCCAAGACAGGTTGGCTTGTTTAGAGTGTTTAAACAGATGGAAGCTTGATTTAATATTATCAAATTTGGCACCAACTACTGTGCCTGGTAAGAAGTGCTTCTTTAAATCTTAAATTTCACTCAAGAGGATGTTATGGAGCTTTGAGAACTCAATTATTCAGAAGTACAAGCAGCAGGTACTTTCTCACTCTATGATTGGTCCCTTCCCTGCTGTTCCATAGGATGTCATTATTTTTTTTAAAGAAACTCAGTAACACAAAGTTCATGTCCTCAGATGGCTCAGTCACAACTGAGGCCTTTGTAAAATGCATGACAAAAGTGCACCTATGACCTCCCACTTCACATTAATATTTATGAGAAAATTGAAAATTACCTGTGATACAGTATCAGGGCCTCTTTGTTGCTAAGCAACCACTTTAAGCTACTGTTCAAGAACTAGATTGCACAGCAAAGGAATAACATGAAAATGTTGTTTTTAAATTATTGATTAAAAAAAGATGGATTTACTCTTTTTCTTTTTTAATTCAACATTTTACTTGCATTTTATCAAAGCAGCAATTCATTTGACATGATGCTTTATGTCTGCTCCGATATCACTGTGAAGCACAATCTTGTAACTGACTGGCAGGTGAATGTGGTAAAATGGAATAATACATGGAAAAGAGAGGAGAGACAAAGCTGTGGGGGACTCTACCTTCATGACAGGCTGAGCGAAATACTTTGCACTCCAATCACATAGGCCTGTCTGGAGGGCAGGACTGATGTAGTTCCTGTGACCACCTGGCTCATCACCGTCCTCAGCTGCCTGTACACGTACACACACACACACACACACACACGTATGTAGGTGTACACGTACGTACGTACGTACACACACACACACACACACACACACACAGAAAAAATGTAGTGAATCAAAGACTTAAAGTGGATAAAACAGAAAATACGCAAATTTTATTCTAGCCAATTTCAAGTTAAAAGCGCGGTATATTATTATATCTTGTTATTATATCCACACACTAACAAAGCTGCACACACTCATTCAGCTGGATATTCCTTTACCTGCTCTGGTCCCTTGTCGAACATCTTGCGGGTGCGGGGGAATTGGTGGGAGTGGGGTGCTTGTCCTCCCAGTGTTGGGGTGTATGGTGGGCGTGTGGCTGGTTGCTCTCTGGTGGGGGGTTTGGGCACCTCATTTGTCAAACTGGAGCTGCTGGTGCTGGGCATGGGAGGAGACCCACTAAAGGAACAGAAAACAATAATAATAATAATAATAATAATAATAAATTAAGAAAAAGAGGCAGAGCTTAGACATTTATTTAATCTCAAATATTATTTTTGTGTGGCATGCGTGCTTGATGCATAAGATCAAGAGATGTATTTGATTTTTCACTTTTCTTAGGAATCTTATTATCACTATAATCTTTTTGCTCTTGATTCACATCTGCACAATTTACTGTGCTGATATGGATTTTGTTCAATGCTTTTGTCTCATTATCTTTATATTTTTGATCTTGTTTATGTATCATCCATATTATGCACTAAGCAGTGAAATGTACTTCACTAAGAGAAATTGTGTATCTTGCTAGAAAGCTGAGTGAGCTGTAAGTGTGAAGCACATGTTTTGGGGTTTTACTGTGACTGAGATTTCTGTATATATGAATATTCACGTGTGTGTGTGTGTGTGTGTGTGAGAGACATATTCCCTCACCCAGCCTGGTGAATGTGTGTGCCCTTGCTGGTGGGACTGGCTGGAGCCGACTGGGTGAGAGATCCAGAGTCCAGGATCCTCTGAGGCCGAGCGTTCATCGTCGCCTGTGGAGAAAGAAAGTGGGTTAAGTTCACCATTGTTTAATCTAATAAGTCCACTGGAACTTGGAGGAGTTATGTGGTTAAAATGTGGACGTGTATGGGGTGTATGGTGTATGGGGTATTCAGATATTTCAGAGACAAACTTGAGTACAGATCCTGACTAGAGGCAATAGCTAAAATCAGTGCACTCGTCCTGTTGTAACATAAAAGTGCAGCACTTTACAAAGTTTGACGAAATTTCCAGAACTTTATCTCATTAAGTGGAGCAGGTAATATAACCTCTTCATTGTGAGTTGTCTAATGGCTGCTCACAAGGGAGGGGTAAACCTAATAAAGGCAATAGAGGCAAAGCATCACTGATGAATAGCAGAGTTGTTGTTTACTCATGCCAGGTGGAGAGAAAACTCTGTGCAGGGTAAATCTAGTTAACACGAGCAAACACATTTTACTACCTGGGATTGCCTTGAATTTGATTTCTATGCTAATAGAACAAAATTGCAGCAAGTATCTTTTGTTTGTGGTGTGAGCCTAAAAGGCTGAGAGGGAGGGAGAAAAGTTTTTTAATGCAAAGTTTACACACATACAATCTACTGCATTTGAGATGGTGATATGGCATCAGTTACTAAGGTTAGCTGCTAGCGCTTCATTAAGAGGCAATTGGAAACAAACAGCAGTAAAATGAGCTGAGAGGGTTATCATGGAAATAGCTCTGTCACTGATCTAAGTACCTTTTCTACTCAAGCACAAGATCAATATGATGAGAAGGACATAAAAAAATAAGATAAATAACTGAAGGATATAGTTATTTCTGACAAAGTGGGAGGTGAACATATGAAGTTGACAGGTGTGTGTGTGAAGGCAGCAGAGTCCATGCAGAGAAACTAGACATTTATAATGGAAAAACTGAGTGTGACACTACAGCATTAATCCTGTTGAAGATCTTTTGAGTTAGAAAGGGGTTGTGGCAAAGTGCAGCTATAGACTCGTAAAAGCAGATACAAAAGGATCTTTAAAAAATGAGGCAGTAGGGAGGATAAGAGGTTATCAAGCCTGTCCTGCAATAAAAGGTCACAGGTTTATTCCCTCAAAGTCAGTGTGTGTGTCCATTAACAACAATGTATTTAGTGTTGCAGGTCACAAAATTCCACCAAATGTGTTTTACTACCCTGGGTCAACAGAGATCACACTAGATACCTTTTACCAGATGCTGGTATGAATGTGCGAGAAAGTTGAAAGCTCATCGTTAAAAACAGCTCAATTATGCAACAAGTTCATGGATTATTCATCAACGTTTGCTGATCGTCAACATGTGGTAAACAAACATCGCGCTAATGCAGGAGGCCACATGCCTTATCTGCTGACGAGCTTTCCAGAAAATGTGATATGCAAAACTCCGGGAAATGGGGGTAATCGTTTCTACCAGCTGCTCCGCTCCACGCTGGGAAACAGCTTGCTCTCCTGTTTCAACCCGCTTTCCTTCACTTCCTCCATCATTAATTGGCTGGAAAGTGAGTCAACTGAGCAAACAAATTAGTGCGTGTACACACTGGCAGGATACGGGCGTGAAAACTGATGACGGCTCAGAAAAGCCTCTGAATGGTCCTGTTTAATTATTGAAGGAGAAACTAAAATGTTCAGCTGGTGGAGAAAGCACTGCCTTGATGTATGAAGATGACATGGAAGCGGTAAAGAAGAGAGGGTTAGGCCAAGGCGGAGACGGTGGTAGATGGAGGGAAGATGTGGTTGGAGAGGTGTGTCATGGGGTAAGTGTGTGAAAAGATTTATCTGCTCCATCGGGTGAAACAGGAAACTGGATGATTTTGGCCTGACAAGTCATAATCTCTGCTCTTAACTCATTTAAGTGAGAAGGAGAGTAGAGCCTTCCTAGAGTCCACTGAAAAAGCAATGGACTCTGCTCATAGTAAAGGGTGTTTTTTTTTTTTTTTTTTTTTTTTTTGGAAATCAGACCCCTTGTCAGGTGAAAACTTCTTCAAGCAGCTTTACTAGTCAAACTGCAGGTTATAGTCAAAAGACTGGACACACTACAATAACACAATAAAAAAAAGACCAATGACTTTCATCCCAGCTTCATGCAGGAAGAGGGGACTAATAAAAGCATTTAAAGCGTTCATCATCAGAGAAGCAAGTAAATTTTAATTAGCTGCTGACCTTGTTCTCTTTGTTACAAATCAATAACATTTGACATTTAAAATCCTAATTAAAAGAGCTGAATTCCCAGTTAGGCTAATGTTAACACTTGTGAACCTGGAATGAATGTTCTCTGATTAAGCTGTCTCTCAAAAGCTTTCGGCATGAAAAAAAAAAAAAAGAATGCAGACTCCATCTATGATAACTCATTAACTTTAGAAAATAAGGCATTTAAAAGGAGTTTAGATTGTCATTCTTTTTAAATGTCAGACTGTTCTTTTTCCCCCCAGGTGTACAAACAACACAGGCAGAGCTTAATCCTTTATCACTATTTTCATGCCAGTATATTACTTTATGTGCAACATTAACATGGTGTATTGTGTACATCTTTGTTACACTGTTAATTAGTTCCACGTTTCATCACATATTAGTATATGTAAATGAAAATAGGTTTAAAGTCATCAAGATAAGTCTGAATCAAGTCTTCAATCAGTCCATGTCTCATGTCAAGTTCAAGCCAAGTATCTAGTCCACTGAGAGAAACCCAAGTTAACTATCAAGTCAATCAAGATAAATTCAAGTTAACGCTCACGTCAATAAAGTTAAAACGAAGTCTCTAGTAAGTCGAGATCAGTACAGGTCAAGACAAGTATCTAGTCAGTTGAGACAAGTCCAAGTCAAATGCAAAATCAGTCAGGAGGAGCGCAAAAAATTCAAGTCAAGTATCAAGCTAATCAAAAAAGTAAACTAAATCAAGCCAAGTCCAAGACAAGTCACAAGTCTTAATAAGAGAGTCAGAGAAGTCAGATGTGAGTGGGCAGGACAGTGGTGCAGTGGTTAGCACTGTCGCCCCACAGCAAGAATGTTCTGGGTTCAAACTCTGGTCTGCCCAGGGCTTTTCTGTGTGGAGTTTGCATGTTCTCTCCTGCCTGGGTACTCTCTGGGTACTCTGGCTTCCTCCCACAGTCCGAAGACATGCAGGTTAATTGGTGACTCTAAACTGCCCACAGGTGTGAGTGTGAATGGTTGTTTGTCTCTATATGTCAGCCCTGTGATGGACTGGCGATCTGTACAGGGTGTACCCTACCCAGCCTCTCGGCCAGTGTCAGCTGGGATAGGCTCCAGCCCCTTGCAACCCTTAAGGACAAGTGGCATAGATAATTGATGGATGGAAGTCAGCTGTGAGACTTTCAAGTCTCTAAATGCTGACCAATAAAGTGACACAGCATTTGAAAATTGAAAATTGAAAATTGCTTTCAACATAGCTGAATCAAGTGTCACCTTTTCTAAGAGTCACACCCTTCACAAATGACAGACAAGTGAGGACAATACAGAAGGTCTGGGGCAGGTGCAGTGCCTGATTAAAGTGTGTGTCTGTTTCAGTTGTCAGCCTCGAGATAATACTGTGGCTGAAAATCTGTTTCTTCCCATATGCTGGCTGTCAGACTGCTAATTTTTATAAATATGACACCACTCTTTGCTTGGGTGACTTCAGGTCTGCAGGTACAGAGAAACTAATACTACACAAGTGTGTTGCAGTGCCACACAGACAACGCAGTGCATTAGCTGGCAGAGGAGAAGTCTATTGCATTATATTGTAAATCAAGTCCTGTTGTTTTTTATTGCAGTCCAGTAGGGAGTCTCATTGCAGAGATGCTGCTCATCTGAAGGTAACTGAGGGGACAACTGGTGTTGGTGGTAGGAAACATATGAAATTTTGCCTCGGGGTTAGGATGGGTGGCGGACCAGTGGTTATTATGGCTCCTTAAGTTACAGCTGCTTCTTTGCTCTGCTCTGCTCTGCTCTGCCAAGCCTCAGGGAGTCATTGGCCCTTAATTGCATTTGCACAAAAGTAATGGCCTTTTGGAGGAAGAAAATGCCAGTGGGAGGGTGGGGTGTGTGGGTGATGTGTGTGGTGTGTGTGTGCTGGAAATGGATCTTTTTCACTGCATAACCATGTGGTGAACAGGAACTGACATACGCATACAGAGACAAATAAGTCTATTATACCCCCCCCACATTACATTACACTCTAGGAAATTAGTTGATGCTCATCTTCAAAATGACTTATAATGAGGACACCAGTTAAAAAAAACAAGCTTCAAATTTTGGATTCTCAACATTGTAAACAACCATGAAATCAGTAAAACAGCCTAATAACAGCTCTAACACCTCAGGTGCTCCTTAAACATTTATGTATGGTGAAGACATGAAACACGATCCAGCAGTAAAGACTACAACACAACACACCTTGTATGCTATGCTGTTAAGGACCTTCATGGCCAGATCTGACACCTCAGGAAATGGGTCTGCGGCGAGATGTAGCAGCACTCTCCAGATCTGAGTGTAAACACTGTTGAAGGACACACCTGGAAAAGGCACACAAAGCAAATAAGAAAACAGATTTCTGGAAATAAAATGGAATCTGTAGGCACAGTTGTTGGGGAATAATCACAAATCATACACCCATATGCAGTAAACAAATACACACATAATACACCCATCAGCACATGCACCTCATTCTGGTGAAACTCTCATCACTTGTATCCAAGTTCATTACTACAGCAGAGTGGTAGCATTCAGTGCTAATGCTATATCATCTCATTAGCATCATGCTACCTGCCCCAATCATTTTCCTCTTCTGCAGTTGTTGGATGTGCCTAGGTGGCAGAGGGAAAATGACCTCCAGTGTCAGGTAATGTACATCATTAATTAACACACACACACACACACACACACACACACACACACACACACACACACACACACACACACACACACACACACACACTCTCTCTCTCTCTCTCTCTCTTTGTCTCTCTAAGCAGCTGGCTCTCCTCATCCACTGGAGCTTCATTGCTGTCAACTGTCACTCTTATCATGAATACAAATGAACAAAGTTGCTCCAACTGTCAGGTGGTTTTGTTCATCTTCTTAGCCTCAGCATTCCCTTTGTAGTGAAAGGTGACAGTTTCCCCAATTGTAGATCATTATTTAAACTTGTGATTTTAAACCCTCTTCGTCCTGCCTGTTTGCTCATTTACCATCTTCTCCATCTCTCTCCTGTCATTTTCTCAGGAGTCATTTCAGGACGTTGGTTTGTTTGGGTCTCAACCTGCCAGTAGTGCTTCTCTTTGAGTCAGCAGCAACCTCCTTCTCCTCCACACATCTCACTCTCCCTAATTTTGGGCTTTTACTTGCTTTAGCACGTTGCCTCTGCAGTGCATCAAGCCTCCATCACTGCCGCTGTGCCTTTTCTACTGAGTCTCCCTCTAAATGTCCCTTTGTCTGTCAGTTTCAATCTGTCGTCTTTCTCTTCTCCCTCGGTGTCAGCCGTGGGGACACTGAGCGGTAATAGTCTCCAACTGTTGCGCTTTATCATTTTGTCCCCATATTTCAGTTTCCTCCTCTCTTTCCTTTTTCTCCTGTCTTTCCAGCTATGCAGAGAAGATACAACTTGACCTCTCAGGATGACCCCTCATTTCATGTCTTTTTTAATCATCTCCCTACAACCTTGGTTTCCAACTTTCCATGAACCCTGCGCCTGCAAACCCCTTGGGGTGTTGTGGGGCAGTGAGAGGGAGTGAAGCCTGGACCTTCTTACAGCCCAGTCTCCTCTCCAGAGTGCCAAGGGGATTCACCAGTTCCATGCTTTAAAAATGGGAGATCAAAAAAGGATAGAGAGGAGGAGGATGGAGGACTACAGCTAGGGGGTACAGCAGGACACCATACAGGACGGGGAGGAAGGTGAGGAGGACAGGGAGGGGTAAGATGTCTCGGAAGCCTGCATCCTCTGAGATATGGTTGAGATGGGTCAGAGTTGGAGGAGGAACACAGAGAAAGAAAAGGGGGGAATTCAGGAGAAGAGGAAAGAGAGGGACAGAGGGGGTAAGACTGTCTGAGGGAGAAAAAGTGAGGTGATCAGGCTGTAGCCTGAGGGGCAGGATATGACTAGTGACAGCATGCCAGTGTGCTAGCTGCTGCAGTAAACAGCCAGCTGATGAATGTGAAATACAGATCCTCTCCCATTTAACCGCCATGTTACATTACGGTAGCACACAAATTACCACTGTACCGCCTCAGTGTAGTCCACATGAGGAAATATGACTCACTGGCTGCACCAGTGCCTTGTCAGGACTTGACACTTGTGTCATTTGAAGACTTGCGCAGAGTGAAATGGATGTACAGTAGTAAAGATGTTAACTATTGGCTAAATGAACCACTGCATCACTTTTTTATAGCTTCTCAATTCTGGCAGATGACATAAAATACTTTTAACACTGCATAGCGATTTTTGGAGCTTTAAATGGCTGGTGCCATAAAAAATGCATCAGAACGTTTGAAAGCAGAGAGGAAACTCCTCTGTGAGGCGTATTTTAAATATCTTTCACAGGGAGATGTAAGCAGCAGTGTAAGCGGCACCAAATCATATCTGTGATGCACTTTAAATGGGAGAGCGCCTCAAATATACTGACACAGGTAGAAGTGAATCGAAGCTCTTGATGTGACAAAATATAAATGTCAATGCAGATAGAGAAAATGTCTGAGTTAGGCACAGTGTTAACTTAAACACCTTTATCATTTTAGTCCAGAACTCTCTCTCATCAACTCTTGGATGCATAGCCGTGACGTGTACAGACATTCATGGTCACCACAGGATGAATCCTTAAGACTTTGGTGATCCCCTAAATGATCTACCACTACAATGAGGTTTACACTTACACTTTACACTACCTTGATAACTATTGGATGCATTGCCATGAAATTTGGTACGGTCAGGTAAGGTCATCAGAGGATGAATGACTTGGCTTGGCCATATACTTTGTAAAAAGGCAGATCCATCCCAAATATTGGGCTGACATGGTGATCATCTGGATTTTCATCCAATGCATCAGCTGATAAAAATGTTTACTTAACATTCATGTGCCTCACAGGATTAATCCTAATGATACTGGTGATCCACTAACTTTCATCTAACAGAAGCAGCGGGTCAAAAATGTTAATTAAACTACGAAATATCTTAACATCTAGATGGTCTGGTAAAACAACTGGTATGTACAATCAACCACTTCTCATCTTGTGCCTTCACTGGGTCAAAATATTACTTTCCAATACTTTGTTTGATAAACACAAACCTACAAGACTAATACTAACATTGCCTTAGACTTAGCTGTACTTTGTATTTAGTACTAATTGACAAATGTAAGTATGCTAACACGCTAAACTAAGAAGGTGAATGTAATAAACACTACAGCTGCTTAACATCAATATGTTAGAATGATCATTCTGAGAACACTGAAAAAATCAAAAACAAACTTTGAACCTCAATTTTTATCCATCTTATAGAACGTTTTCTATATGACCATTGCAGCCACAGAGATGTTAGTGGGACTGTTACAGTTTAGTAGGATTTGTGCAACTTATAGTAAAAGAGGGAAGACAAACAAATAAAAGAAATGTAAATCAATAAATCTCTTCTGCAACTCCCACACAACTGTGTGGGAGTCAGGGCAGTGTTATCCTGGTCTCCTCCAGGCCAGTGTCCAGCAGCAGCTGCATTTTGCATTTATGGTTTCAATTGTTCTAAACTACTCATACTATAATACACAGGCCACTTAACCTCTCAACATTTCTTTTTGTAAGGTTGCAGTGTTGCAACGCAGATGTGATGAAACTGAGATGCTGTTGTATAGCAAAAAGAGAGAAACAAATTAATACATTTTTGAGGCGCAATGAAAAACAAAACTCCAAGGGTCTTATGAAAACAACTTCAAACCACACAATAGACAGAGGCAAATGAGTAAACAACAAAAAAAGTCAAAGTGTCAACTAAGTCTCTGCTGACTTAGATAGCTGAAAGGAAGTGACATCAGTAACGTAAAAGCCAACAGAACATCAAATGCAGCACTCATCTGCACTCGGGTACATATGTCTTTTGTTTATGCTCCTGCATATTGCTACAAACATCTATTCATCTGCTCTGCCCTGCATGTTTATACATGCAGCGCTCTGTGAGAGAGGAGTTATAAAGTTGCAGGGAGGCAGGGGGGCATGGCTTAGTGGGCAGGGGGACAAGATGTCTTTAAACCTATTTACATGGGGACCTCAGGACAGTATTAAGGGCCCACAAGCAGCTTGAAAAAGGTTTAATTGAAGACCGAATGCTAAATTTGTCAGATAAAAGGGAAAGGAGAGCAAGCGCTTTTTATTTGTTGTTTTGGTTTTTTTTTTTTTCATCAAACCATGATGTCCCATGGTATGTGTGCCCTAAGAATAAAAATCCTACTCAAGCAGCTAGTTTTAGTTTGAGTTTGATTAACTCTACATTAGTTGATAAATCCCAAAAGAGAGGATGACCTGATGTATCTATTCTAGGGGGAAAACTACACACAAAATGTTTAATCAAGTTAATCAGCTACCACTTTGTCTGTGTGAGAGAGACAAAAATGTGCACACATCTTAGAAAAGTGTGTATATGTGTATGAGTGCAATCCCATCCAGACTGACACAGCTGATTGTGTTAAAAATTAAATCTAAGAGCAGAGGAAATTGGGCTGTTTACTCAGAGGGCCGATATGAAGCTGATCAGGGGTTGACTGAGTCAGGTACGGCTAAAATAATGGAATTCATTTAAGGAACAAATCAAAGAAAACGCTGAAAAGATAATTTCATTCTAAAACCTGAACTGACTTTCATACCGAGTCAAATTGACTGTTCTCCAGAGTTTAGTTTCCACTTGATTTTCCATTTTGAGTAATTTACAAAAAACCAAAAACAAAACAAAACAAAAAGAAGCAAGCAAAAAGCACAAACTCGGATGTGTCAGGGCAGCTGGGAGATTACAAGAGGTTTGTAGCTTGAAATACAACCTTAAAAAAGAGGGAAAAAGGAAATCCCCAGTTTCACTTTCTCTTTTGCCCGTGGGGCTGGAAGTGAGTTAATGGTTTTACTGCTCGCACACACTGGCTGTCAGGACACATGGTGGAGCCCGCCAATCACCAGAGAGCAGTGGTAAGTGAGCGGGTTCGACTTCAGTGTGTACCAGGAAAAGCACTTTAACAGCCTCAGGTGGCTCTCGCAGGGTCTAACCCACCCCCACCCCGCTCTGCTGTCCTTTACACATCTGCAAACCTTCTTCACACTTGTTCTATTCTTGGACTGGGAGCTTTTCTCTCTGTCCTTTACGTCATTTGAGGGGTTTCTCCCTCTCTAGGGGTGGCCTGAGGTCTCTCTCTCGGCTGCTATCACATTCTCTTGGTCATTTATTTCCCTCCATTTTCTCTCAAGTGCACTCCTCTTGGGAGTGTTCATTCACGGAATGGCAGTTTCTGTGTGTTGGGCCATGCAGCAGTGTCCCAGCGACTGTCTGTAGCTTGTTGTAATGATCCTAAAGGGTACATCTACATCACTGATGTTGCTACCAACCCCTGTATGTGAAATATATTACAATTTATTTAATATTATGATGATATAATAAATAAAAAATATCCTGTTTTGAAATTTCATTTGTTCTTCACATCTAGCCCTTGCAAAGCAGAATTAGTGTTCATTTGGTGTATCGCAGTTTTCACACATGAACTTATTTAACAGCAATAAAAGAGTATTTTGGTATGAAACACACACACAGGCCAAGACGAGATGCAGCACTACTGACAAACTGTTACCTATGAGGGAGTTGAGTGAAGAATACGAGGACACCCGTCGCATTTTGTCGATGGTCTCGAAGGACAGGATGTACTCGTCATTGTCAGGGCTCCCCAGGGTGCTGCTGGCGCTGCTGCTGGTGCTCAGGTTACCAGGGGAGAAGGCTGCTGGTCCACCTGAATGAAAGAAAACACACATTCATACAAAAGCCTTAGATCCAATCAGCAAAAAAAAAGATGAGTGCTATAAATGTAATATCAGTTGAAGCAGAAGAGGAGGTTCTTATTTTGTTTAGAAAGCACTTTAGATGCTGTTAAAGGGCTTTATAAATAAACTTTATTATAGTTATTATTGTTGTAAAAAGACAACAGCAAAGGGAATAGCCAAATCATAAACAAATAAAATGTGAGATGTGAAAACAGTCCTTATACTTAGAGGCAACATTCCAACACACAAACTTGCTCATAACTTCATTTTAGCTGTCAGGCTCAGTCATCTCCTGCTGTAACTCTCCTTATCACCAAACATTACTCGGACTCATACAAACCCAAACGCCATGCATCCCCTAAACAGACTGCAGGCTGAAATGTGGAAATGGAGATTGGTAGAGAATGGAAATACACTCTGCTCTGTGCTTATTGATGATAAACACCATTGCATATTGGAATAAACACTGAGAATGTGAATTAGAAATGGTGTCAGCAGTAGGTTATGCACTTTACCAAGTGCCAATGATTTAGCTCCACTCAGGGCTTATGCATTACTCAGTCTGGCAGCGGTGGACAGAGGGCGGGCAGTTAGCTTTAGCTGTCTGAATCACTGAGAAGTGACACAAACAGGAGGTTAAGGGCTTAATTTGGACAGCAGGTCATGTGATCCAAAAACTGTGAACATAGATGTTTGGGTGCATGATCATGGCCTCACTAATCAAGATTATTTTGCTAAATATTAAGCTTCTGGTTATTTGTTATGATTCATTTTAGGAACAAATAGTTTTGTTTGTTGAACATTACAGTTTGGTAGTTCTCTTTCACATTTTACCAAATAAACAAATACATAAATATTTGTGAAAGACTTTACTGTGACAAAAAAGACCTTTCCTATGTCTTCCCCTGAAGCTAAAGCTAGCCATGCCAACACAAGATGTGGTAAAATTAAATGGGTTCATATGTTCAAAGAGAATGCCAATACAGGTGAAGGTTTTCTAGAGTGACAGCGGTCTTCCTTGCAGCTGCAACTATGTTTGGGAAGCAGAGATAATTGTTGTGCACTGGTAAACAAATGTTTGTGATGTGTGTGTAAGACATTACACACCAGCTCTAAAAAGTCTGCCTGTGTTGCCATATTAAAGACTGTCCCAAAGCAGCACTGAGGAACTGCAAGAGGACAATAAAACCCTCTGAGAGTGAGTCTATTCACACTCATTATCTAACAATTTTTGAATTGAATAGTCATTGATTTTAGACCTGTTATACATCCACAGGGAAACAACATAATATACTTCATCAGCTCTGTGAGTTAGGCATCTATTAGTATCAAAGGTAATGGATATTTTCTGCTCATGGTAGAGACTAGCAAGTGTGTCCCAAAGTGTAAACCCTCCAACTTTTTGAACATGTCATAACAGGCCTGTAGTTCAGCACCATGGACAGCTCCCAGTTCCCACTAGTGACCAGGCAGACAAAGAACAAGAACAAGACTAAGTATGGGAAACATAGAGTATATACACACAGTGAAGAAGACAAGTACCACATTTACTTTACTACAGTCGGCTTGCTTGTAGTGCAGAGAGTCTGTCAGATTTTGGGCTGCATACCAACTTTGGCACAAGGGACTGTGCTGACCCTCATGAACTTGGGCATGGATCCATGAGAAGCCCAAACCATGAACTACGCTTTAGACTGAGCAACAAGCCAGTATGAAGAAGATTAGAGGCACAGTTTGTGCAGCATCTACCAAACCTGTGTGTTTCTTCATAGGAAATTACACTCAAGTACTATGATAAAGAAACTGAGGAAAAAACTGGGATTCAGCCAGGCTCAAATCAAAGCCAGGACAATTTGAACCCTATGATGAAACCACCGCAATTAGTCACTGAAAAATTCTCAGGAGACATTAGCCACTTAAAAAGGTTCTGAGACGGCAGTTGGCAAAAACCTTAATTTAGGTAAAGTTACACTACTCAAAATCGCTTTCGATGCAAATTACTGCTTCAACCCCTGATGTGAAGTGCCTTCCACAGCTGTGAGTGTGATTTCATGTGGAGTGATACAACATACTGAAGTGATAGTGGATTTGGATTGGTTTGGGAAAGGGCCAAACTACGCCAGTTGTAATAAATGGTCTATGTGTGTTCTGGCATATTTCCACAACACACATTTGGAGCAGCGGCACAGTGGTTCAGTGGTTAGCACTGTTACCTTACAGCAAGAAGGTTCCGGGTTTGAAGCCTAGTTGAGCTGGGGTTTTTTCTGTGTGGATAAGCAGCACAGATAATGGATGGATGGGTGGACATTTATAAGACACAGTCACAGAAACAAGTGGATGATAATTTTCTGTTCACTTGTGCAGGTGAGAGCTGGAATGGAATTAATATCAACACATAACAAACTGAAATACTATCTCTGCTTGACAAACTGGTCACAACCTCTCCACTGTGGTCTTATTAATGTTTGCAGAGTTGCTCTGAGGATTTGCAATGATAGAATGAAGAAGTTAGCTGTTACATCCACAGGCCACAGCTGATGCTGTGGAGGAAAACCAGCTGAATTGCTTTGACTAAGATGACCAAATCCCTTTCTTGGTCTTTATTCGTTCCTACTATAGTGCACTCTCTCCTACCCTCTTCGTTGAGGTTGAGGTTCTGCAGGCTCTTGTTCAGGTTGCGGGCAGTGGTAGCAGCTCGGATGTTGGTGTAAGAGTTGACCGATCGCAGGCGTGGGATGGCTGGGCTGTCCCTCACTGGAGTCAGGTTACCAGGCTCTGGTCACAAAAACACATCAGATCAGAACCTTGATAATCCCAAACCAGAATGAGTGACACTCAGAGAGGATTTGCTAAAGGGAGGCAACAACTATTCACATAAGAGTTTGTCAGTGAACTAAATACCCAGTCTATAGATATATTAAAAGCACAGCGAGACCAAGACCTGGACACTTCATTTTTGATGAGACTTGAACCGGAACAAGACTGTACTGGATGGGCTCATGCAATTTAAGATTGTTGATCATGTCCATTTGCCACCTTATTCAAAATATATAAAAATGTAGATCTTACATGTGACAGATGTCAATCACAGATCATCTCATTCACATGCTTTGGTGATGCTATGGATCTGCTTTACAACAGATTAAACCAAAGCCTTTAACAGGTGCTTTCAGTATAAAACGCTACTGGAATGGAGTTTTCCTGATTTTTAGTCCATTGTCTTATCCTGTTTCACCAGACTGATGTCATGATTTATAAAAAACTACAGGAAAAGTAAATTACCATAAGTGAAAAATCTGATAATTTCAGGTAAACATGGACACCTTTCTATGGTCAGTGGGATGGAAAACTGGTGGCTAATAATGCCCGGCACGTGATCTGTGGTCACAGGAACTCTGTGAAGACACCTCCAAGATTTACACTATGTACTACTAGCAGGTCATTTAGTAATTGATATTAATCTACTTCCCTAGGATACCTTAATTTGCATTCATGTTCTAAAATCCAGTCAGTTTGTAAATACAACTGTGTGTGTGCCTACAATACCTGCAGTGTTGGCTGGTGACGGCACAGTGTAGTTCTTCTCCTCTTCTATAAACTGAAGGGCAACTGTGCAGAAGTTACTTTCATATTGGACCACCAGGTGACTCAGTGCTACTACCAGCTCCTGTCAAACACACATGTAGAGAATTTTAAAACATTGTCATTCAGTTCCTGTGTGTGCTTTTCAAGACAGCTGGGATTTTCCCAGGTATAAAGTGACAAAGGAACAATAAACTTCTAATCCATATATTTTTAGTCTGTCTCTGGTGTTCTTGCTTTTACCAGTATGACGAAATTTAAGGACAAAGCCAAACAATATGAAAATAAATAGCCTTTTAACTACTTTGCCTCCAGCATTATTTTGTCCCAAAGAAGCCAAGGGTTAAATGAGGAGATTGGTGTCACTCTCATGTCTGTACTTTGAGTATAGAGCTGGAAAACAGGGGGTGATTAGTTCTGCAGTATAGTAGTCCTCAATTGACAGCAAGTAAAGGCCATGCCTTTCCACTGTTGTCATATATTCTGTAACCATAGTTTCTATTTGCCTATGGCATTTTATTTGTTTGTCTAACAATCACATGCAACAAATATTATAATCAAATATAAATGTTTTGTGTGTGTTGGTGTTGCAGTGACCTTGCGGACCACAGGGCTGCCATCATTGATGAGCTGGGCCAGCATCATGGCCACGTTGTGATCAATGGTGGTTGAGTGGTCTGTCCTCTCAGCAGAGTTCCCCACAAAAGTCCCTAGAGCAAAGACAGCCGCACACCTCACCTGCAACAACACAGACAGAAACCCTTTCAACTCACTCTCCTCTTGGTATGAAAATAATGTCCAAATAAATAAATAAATAAAGTTTAAGACTTTCTGATACAGCTGGATATTTTTTCAGTCTGATCAATGCATCTTTTTCAGCTGTCAGAAGCCAGTCTTTGGCCCTGTGCCTTAAAACCCAAACATTTGCTTGCCAAACTTTAATTCAAAATTGTTGTGAGACCAGTGGATGAAAGTTTCAGAGATAATTATGATTCAGTTTCCTCTCAGTGTATCACTATAAAATGCCCAGGAGATTATCAGCGCCGTGTGCCCCGAGCTGAGCTGCTTTTTGTCACTATAACTCATTACTTTCTCAGCCTGCTTCATTGGATGTTTAATCCACGCTTGCCACTGTGCAGAAGGAGTTTTCCGTGAGGGACTGAATTCACAAACCGAACCAAATTACAGCACAAGAATGAATATTTGGTGGTATTGTTTGTTGAGGGAACAGAGAACATTTTTTGCAGGCATCAGGATGCATCATCACCGCTACTTACTGTTGTGTTGCAGCTTTAATGACGCTTCAGCACACAGCTGCTTTCATATAGTTTGTTTTGCTCTAATTAAAAGGATAAGCTGCGACATTTCAGATGAACATATTGTTTTTCTTTCTAAAACCCAGAATAAAAGAAAGGACTGTGACTTGAAGGCTAATTAGAATGTAAAACTGGAAAACATCTTCATCTGCATTCGTCACTCAGGCATTTTTACGTCTTTATATCAGAGCCAGAATTCCATAAACACCTGTACAGTCCAATAAAACAGTCACTCATGCACACCCACTACAGCACTGTGCCCAACACAAGGACCCGAATACTTGTCTAAAGAAATGGTACAAGAAAGTACTGCTTTTTCTGCACCATTTCACTGTTATAGTTTTTTCCCCACATATGCAAATAGAATGTGTGCATGAAAACGTGGATGGAAATGTGTCCACAGTACCAACAAAATCTGAACATAACTGAACATTTACTGTAAGAATACTCAAGTATATTTTGTGAGGGCCATTTTATGAGCTCTGAATACTATAAAGTTCAACGTTTTGTCACTACTGACCTAGCCAACGTCAATATTTACAGAAAAATCTATTTTGTTACATTGTTAAACTAGTCAGAGTAGGCAGAAAATAAAAACTATCATTTAGATTAAAATCACATTTTAAAACCCCTGGCAAAGAGGGCAGCATCAACACTGTTACAACAATAAATACATTACAGACAGAATAAACAGGAAAACTGTCACACTTTGCACAAAGGAGCATTAGCAATATACAGATGCATATCCCGGTTTTCACCCACAGAATGTTAACAAAATCATTCAGTGTGTGTGTGTGTGTGTGTGTGTGTGTATGCTATAGTGAGTTACAAGCTGTGGCTAAATGACAGTGTCATCCTGGTTCAGTCCCCTCAGACTTCTGCTTAAACTTAATTAAACTCTCTGCTTAGTCGCTGATCTCTGCTACTCTTTCACATTCTGTCCCCTGAACTACTCATCACTTTCCTCACTCATCTCCAAAAGGCTCATGAGGAGAACGCACGCACACGCGCGCACCACACACGCACACACACACACACACACACACACACACACACACACACACACACACAGATACTACATTATCTCAATCTAACACTCGAGGACAACTTTAAATTGCAGTCATTTATCTGTAAATGTGCTGTTATGATCAGTCAGTCTGAGTCTCCTGTAACCTTAACCACCTGGAAATGCAGCTGAAGATACAAGTGTGTGTGTGTGTGTGTGTGGGCTCAGACAGATGTGTCTACAGACCTCAGTTCTAACCCTAAGGCCAAAGCATCTGTCCGTCCGAGGGAAGGATGAAGTTTCTGATAGAGACAGATGTTCCTTGTGTGTGCATGTGTGTGTGAATGAATGCAAATGTGTGTGGTGAGTATGAGCAGGGGCACCAAGCGCCTGGGTGAACTTCAGGGCACACTCTGTCTCGCTGTCCCTCTGCTCCGCACACGACCCAGTCAGATGTTGACCATCATGCTTTAACACAGCTAGCCCAGGCTGTTTGGGTCTGCTCTGTGTGTGTGGATGTGTGTGTATTTTCTCTCCCACAAAAATGGCTGTAGTTAGTCTGTGTGTATACCAGAGGAGTTCTACATATTATGTCAGTGATTTTAGTGTATTTTTGGTCTGTGTTGTGTTGTTCAGTGAGAGGTGTGTGTATTGGTTAAGACCTACAGCTCTCAATTTAGACTTATCACTCTACATCTTATAACTGTTAATGACAAATATAAAAACTGCAGCTTTATAAAATATGCATCTTGACTGAACAGAAATCTAATCTGATAATGGCAGTTAACAGAGACTACTATGAAGACTATGAAACAAGAAAACTGCCAATAAAATAAAACAAAAAAATGAAAGGATGAGGTGGAAGCTCACTGAGGACATTGAGGAGCATGCAGGAGTTATGCTTTTGTACTTTCTTTCAGAATTGTTTTCTTTTTTCTTTTCATCTTATTCTAAGAAAACTTGTCTTGTTTCTGTTTTTAGCTTGGATGAGAGTGGGACACTTGTGGTCACACATGTTCTGTAAAAACAGAGCTGATATTATCTTTCATAGAAAAATAATCAAAACATTTTTAATATCTCAAAAACTGATATCAGGCTTTAAGACACTTTATGCAGTTGCACTCACGTCCTTAGTTTTGGTGCAGATGTCATTTTCTTTTGAAAATGTTTGGTTACAAATAAGCAAAATATTGTATAATCAAGGCAAAATTTTGTATCATAAAAAAACAAAAAACAATTGCCAATGGGCCGAGCTACAATGTTCTGGTAACATTTCTTGAAAGTATCATAAAAATCCTACTGGTTAAAAACTAATGAAGGTTAATACAAGTGAAGTGTAGTGAAGTCTTGAACCAATTAAAGAAAATAAAAAAATATGCTTTGTCTGAAAGCAATCTACTTTTCTCCTAACAGATGTTTGTGATAGTGTGACAACCATGCAATCTTCTTTTCATTTGTGAGCTTTTGTAAAACAAGATATTATGGTTTCTTAATTTGCACTTTGGCAGAACTTGACTGAAACATCCTGCTTACTTGTCTATGTATCAGATATTGATATTAACCCCTCACCTCAGGGATGGGATCTGACAACAGGGTGTAGAGCTTCTCGTGGGCGCTGTCTCGGACTCCGCACCAGCGCGCTGGGTCGAAGTTCTGCCAGATTCGGCCCAGGCAAATGGCCACCCACTGGCGGAGCAAGGGGTGGGGGTCTGACAGCTGCTCCAAGCAGTTGGCTATTAGGTTGCCCTGCAGACACGCCTCCTGGTTGGCGCAGAAGAGAGTGAGAGAAGGAGAAATGAGGAGGAGTAAAGCAGAGATGTTCAGTTGTTCAGATCTACCCTTTGTACCTTAAGCTTTTAAAAAGGAGGGATACCTGTGGAAACCATTCAGGAAATGTAAGTTAAGGACTGTAAGTTATGAAGTAATAACAGTGAAAAGGTCATTTGTGTTACATAATTTCCCTTGAGTCACTAACTTTTACAACTACTGACAGACTTTATTCTATTGTCTATGTAGAGTAGACACTAGACTCAGACAGTAGACCTGGACAAATTATAGTCAGCAGTGACCTGCCGGTGTTCAGTATTTAATAAAAGGACAATATCTGCATCATATATCAGTCTAACCCTCCGGAGCAGCACAGAGGCTTCAGACTGGAAGCAGACTTGTAACTCATTAGCCGGTTAATCACCACTAACCTGTAACCTCACACTGTGTGAAGTACAAAAAGATTATGAGGCTCTTCAGCAGTATGACTTATTCTTTTGAACCCCTTCAGCCTCCTTCAAACAGTTTTTGTGAACAAAAGGTAATTGGTCCATCAAGGTTTGAGTCAGTCTAAAGTACAAAAAAAGCTGGTATGCTGTATTCAAAATCCTTTAAAAACTTTCCTTTTTATTGATTTGTTTTGTGCAGAGCATTAACAAGTACTCTCCTCTCTTGTTTTCAGTTGCCTTTGTGTTTATTCATATCATGAAGTGACACAAATATGGTGCGTCACTTGGACGTAATGGATAAACGTACTTTGTGTGAGCAAGGAAATGTGTTTGTCCGGCATCACAAAAATTAAGTGATGCAACTGGGGTGGAAAAAATAACAGAACCTTACCATAATGCAGTCCAGAACAACACCACTGCAGCCTCAATAATGAACATACAGTTAAATTAAAACCCCTTCAAAAGGCAGAATTTAGGGCTTAACTATTGTATCAGACTGCATTCAATTTTACAAGTGCACTGAATAAAGTGGCCATTGAATGTATATTTCAACAGCACAATTACCATCAGCACAACAGTCATGTCGAAGTCACCACCAAAAATTGAACACCTCCTACATATGTTTCACATTAAAAGACAACTAGATAAAACTGAAACTTAAAAAGCATAGCAGGAAAGAGAGGCATACAGTTAAGTTATAGTTGATGCTTCTTGCATAGATGTTTCTTAGAAAATACCTCTAACAGCTTGTGGGGAATTCACATTATTGAAAATGTTAACAAATGTGTCATTCCTGTGTGACACTGACACAATGGTTATGTGCATCAGTGCTCAGTACTCTGATGATCTTCAGAAGTTCCTTGTGAACATAAAAAGCCTTTAAAGCAACACCTAGTAACCACAAAACATGGACACTGTTAGTGTGTTTTGTCTCTTGCAGACTGAGATGCCCTGACAACAAATCTTTTATCAGTAGCGACACATGTGCTGTCTCTGGGCTTTAGATCGCTCTTGCGTCGTTCCCTCGGCTCTGATCGCAGCTCCCAGCTGAACCCTGAGAGCCGGGATATTAAAACGGCAGTGTACGGTGACATGTTTGCAACAGCGATACCGCAGTAATGAGCACTGTTGTTGAAAGTAAGAGGGATAAATAATGGAGATGTGGAGCAGGCAGAGCCTCTCTCTGTAATGTTGGCTATCATCTATTATTCACAGGCCTGTGAGAGAGGTAGAAGCATTAAGTACACAGTGGTATGGAAGAAGAATGGGTGTTTCTGAGCTTGAGAGCACATATAGCTTTTCTGATTTGTTAAATTTATATAATGTCAAGAGAGAGAAGTACCGTAAGGTAGTGAAGAAAGAAATGAATGAGTCAAATAACATTCACAACAAGATGGAAAAATAACTGCAGAGAGCAGGAGACTAGAAGCGAAAGGGAGTGATGAGGAATATTTCTCTGTGGAATAGTGTGTCAAGAGGTAGGTAGGTGTGTGTGTGTGTGTGTGTGTGTGTATGTGTGTGTCATCCCAACATCGCACCCTTGGACGTTTGATCAGCGTCAGACACAAAAGGCTTCTGGGATTGAACACCGGAGGCCAGGAGCAGACCGAAGTGACACTTGTGGTGATAAAGTGTCACCATGGAGGTGGCTGGGACGAAGACGGAGATTATACAGGGGACTGTTGGTGACAAAAATGTCACATAACCAATATCTCCCAGAAATACACAATAGGCGATAGAGTCATCTCTCAAAGTGACGGCTGGCCCCGAAAGAACCCACTGTGGTTCTGGTGAGGGAAGTAAATGAATAATTTTTTACGTTCTCCCTTTGGGCTTCTGGCAAGCAAACAGACAGCAATGTGGAGATACACACACACCCAAAATGTCCATACACACACTCGTACCTGTCCTGTGTTGTAGCTATTGACGATAACGGCCAATATGAAGACAGCCATCGTTCGATGCTCAGCCTGAAACAGAGGAAGGAACTCTGAGATCTTATTTTATGTCATGTTTTCATACTTCTTTCTGAAATGTTTCAAGTGATGAGTTAGGAATCAAAATCAAGAGAAAAATAATAATTTACAGAAAGTCCTATGCAGGTCACTTTCTTCACAAACATGTTGACATGATTGGTCAATACTCACTGGCATGTAATTGTCGGCCAAAACTGACAGGAAGTACTTGTGTCCATTGTCTTTCACCAGGTCAGCTTGACATGACTGCAGAGGGGTGGGGTGGGGTGGGGTGGGGGGGGGTTCAGGAGAGGGAGAGAGAGAGAAAATGAGGATGATGGTTTATGTCCCTGCAGATGCTGCTTTAAGTTCACTTTCCATTCAGACAGATTCACAGCAGTTCCGTCATAAAGAGCCCCTCCAAACTATTGACTGTTTTTATGTAGGTGTGAAAATAAAAATGAAGCTTGTGAGAATCAACATCTGTACTGTGTCTCTGATTCAGAATAATTTCACTTATTCTAAAAGATGACACAACTTTATATGACTCACAAGCTCTTAGAGAGGTTACTTTGAGGCTCATACTGCATTGTGTTTTAGGATTTATTCAGATTTTAGTTATATGAAACTTAAATGGCAGCTATGCTAACTGCTCTAGATCAAAGTCACTGTCTGACTGAAACATTTACAAAAGAGTGCGTGGGAGTATCTATTTTTCTTTTTTCATTTCATTTGAAATGTATAACTGAAAGTCTCTCTCAAAAATGAACCAATATTACATCATACCAAAATAAAAACATTTGCACAGATAAAACTAAAGCTATTTTACCAATGTCAGATTAGATTTTTTAATCAAACCAATCTCAAGAGTCAAAATAGAACTGTAAATTTATGTAAAACGTTTCTGACCAAAACTGCTTTAGTGAAAACATCCAAAAACAAATATATACTGTACTGTATGTTTGACCTGATCTGCTCTTTTTGTCACTGAAAATCATCTGCGGAAAAAAGGTTCCTGACATAAATGTGAATACATTCACAACAAATACAGCTGACTTTCAAACATCTTTCTTTTAAATTTCAAGCCACTCAACAGACACTTCCTTTATTCATCCTAAGTTACATTAAACCTGTGATGTGAAAATGCTGATAACATTTCAAGACAATAAGGTTTTAAACGAGATGAGGCAGAAAGATTTTAATGTGTGAGTGTTTTATCTAACTTACACTGTCCACAGCCAGGATTTTAGCCCAGATGAAAACCAGCAGTGGCCGCAGCTCTCTGGCTGAACTCTGAAGCAGCTTTAACACGTAGGGGAAGATCCCTACAGACAGGGCCTGCAAACACACACAACACTGGTGTTTACAAAGCTGTATTGATATTGCAGTTATGTGCCAAGCCCTGCTGCTGAGTGTGATTGTACAAGTTTGACCACCGAGACACACCTGTGGTCTAAAATGTAAACATGTAAACAAAAATTGAATTGAACTGAGCATGAGCTGAGATAGTTAATGGCAATCATGACAATACAGTCTGACTTCTGCTCTCAGGTCAAATGTCTGTGCTCAGTTTAAGCTTTGCCAGTAAGAGCGGTTTAGCTTTTGGAGCATACAGTACTATATGCTGCTAGCTTGGACTATGAGTCACAGTCACATCAAATAAACTATAAACTTATTACTGTATATCTTTCAAGTAATAAAAAGAAATGAACATTAGTGGTATTGTTATGTTAATACAAAGCAATTTATTTGTATTTGTTTTCTTAGCAGGTGAGCTGGGTCTGGCAGGCAGCAACCAAAATATACAGCATTCTTCCTAAGCCTTAAAAAAAAAGTTCAACGTTATAAGAATCACTCAGTTTCAAGCTCTCTCTTACATTTAAACAATAAAATTGATGCCACACTCTGTGTCTGTGAGTGTGCTGGAGCGAGGACACGATTAGCTTAATTAAGCTTAGCACAAAAAGTGAAGGTAGACAGAAACTGCTAGCCTAGCTCTCTCAAAAAATACACCTAAAATTATTAAACCCATCAGTATCAAATTGGGACAGTAAATGTAGAGGTGAACATACCAGACTAACAGCCCAGGGTCCCAAGTCCAGGAACCGCCCGAGCAGGTCTAGAGCACGCAGCCGGTGCACCTGACTGAGGAGGACCTGAAAGAGAGCAGAGGTCAGAGGTCAACTGTGCTGCCTCGGAATCAAGAGGAAGCCTGAGATTAAAGGAAGAGGAAGGACAGCAGGAGAAACGGCAGAGAGGGTGAGGAGGTGGAGTGAAACAGGTGGCTCTCCCACCACTACTGCTAACACACTGGCACCAGATCGCACTTGTTTACTCACACACACTCACACACATACACACAGTGTGTGTGTGTGTGCACGGATGTGTGGGCATCTGTGTGGGTGATTGGGTGCGTCCTCTTGGCTGCCATTTTACTTGGCTTCTTAAGGAGATACTGGTTTAGGGCAATACATGAGTGTGAGTGTGTGTGTGTGTGTGTGTGTGTGTGTGTATTTGCTTTACGTGTATGAGTGCAATATAACAGTGATGCCAAATGAGATCACGATGTAGCTGTTTTGGCCAAGGAGAACTATTTTAAGAATGCATATGCTATGTGCTAAAAATTATAATGTGTATGTGCGTGTAGTTTATGAAGCATTAAGCACAGTGCAGCACAAAGCCTGTGTGAATCCTGGACATTGCTCCATCCCCATGTGACTGTCCCACAGTGTGTGTGGGAACAGGCATATGGAAGAACCCTGGTCTGCACGCACGCACGCACACGCGAACGCGCACACGCACGCACGCACGCACGCACGCGCGCACTTCTACCAACACATAACACATCGTCTGTGACTTTAACCTGGTGAGCGTGACCACACACACAGAAGGAGGCCGGGGGAAGACCAGCCCAGGGTTACCACCAGCACCTCCAGGAAGAGTGTGGGAACATGGACCTGTGTGTGACGTAGGTGTGTGCTCTATAGGAATATGAAAAACCAACAAGCAAGAATACAGACAGAGCGAGAATACTAATTTGAGACAGATGCCATTGAGTATTTTCCACACAGTCACACACACATAAACACATTTTATGCATGTGATTCAAGTAACACATTAACATACATATGTCATTTCATCATAGCAGGGGATGAAAATACAATCCCTGAGTAATGCTTGGATATTAAAATGCATGAGAACGTGTGTGCAAATTCGTCTCCTGTTCCTTATTTGCGTAACGCCTCAGCTCCAATCTCCTTTAGCACGATGAGTAAGCACTTCCTATGATCATGTTGCGTGTATGAGCTGTGAGACACACACTGTCATCATATTATATGATGCACACGCATGACAATCACTTCACTGACACCTAAAGCCAAATGTATGTGTATGTGAATGTGAATGTGAATGTGAATGTGAATGTGAATGCACTGTCGTTACCGTAAAATCACAATTTAGAGACGTTGTAATCCCTTTGTAAAATCTGTTAATCCTTCCTGGATGAAATGGCTGTTGTCAAGACAACGCCGCACTGTGTCTCTCCTTCCTGAGCTCTGTTGTCCTCCCTTTGCTCATTTCATTAAACAGCATTATTGATGGATTACTCTCTGTTGCCATTTTCTTGTCGCTCTTTGCATCTTTCAAATGGAGCCAGTTTATATTTTGGCATCAAATCCTAAATCCTCTAAGAATATCCTAGTCTTTAAAGTTCATTCTTATGCAACTGTGTACGTTAAAAGGGTATAAAACCTGTTTATGAGACAATCCATTACATCAGAGAGCATGAAGTGGCCTTGAGATTACTTCCCCATCATGGTGTAAAGCTGCATAATGTTGCGTAATCTTAAAGGCTACTGCTGCTTTACTTCCTCTCTTCCCCCTCGTGTCCACATCAACAGCAAACACATATACACACACACAAACACACACACTCACACACCAACCAGCACCCCCAATCAGTCTGCCTTTAGCTCGGCTTTTAACGGGTCCCGACAGAACTGCTGTATGGATGGGCAACGGCTCGCAGCGCGCTGAGTCAGCAGGAAATTACCATTCAACATGGACAGCGGCACACCACTACTACGCTGTGATATAATACAACACCACAACTGCACAACCCCGCAGGTGGGGGGGTGGTAGCAGTGGGGGGAAGGGAAAAAGGGAGGGGAGAAACAACCCGACCGCTGTAACTCAACAGCTGACGCACACTACAAGGTTTTGGCAAGATTTCATCCCAATTAAAGCATCCCAAACAAATTTAACACCACTTCAGGGGACACAGCAGACACTGTTCTTGTCACAGCCTTTGTTGCAGGGTTGTAATGAAGAAAATTGGCCTGCAAATGTTGAATTCAGTTTGCAGGAGACATTTTGTAATGCATTTTGCACTTTTCTGTTGCTGGAGATCTGAAGGAAAGAGTGTCTAGTATAAAGGAGGAGAATGGAGGGAGAAAAAGAGGGCCAGTGACAGGTAATGGTGTAAAAAGCACAGTTGTAATAATATTCTATGCTAATGGACTATTGGCATGTGATGCGTGTGTTTAATCAAGATGCTCTTGCAGCCAGTATTGCAGGTTGCACTGAGTTTGTGCAACCTGCAATACTCCTGGCTTCACCTATCTAATAAAGTAATGGCAGTTTGGTATTCAGACACAGCTTGCAGTTACATAAATATTCCACAATTCCTCTATTAAAACATTTCTTCACTTCAAATAGCTGCATGATATTTGGCACCTGGTGCAGTCATAACTCAGTGTTGGTGGGTTGAAAAAAATATCAAGCGAGGAGACTGTTCTTAGTTCTCACAAACTGCACCAGTGATGGTTTTTAAACTCACTTTGCAGCTTAATATATTCATTTATGAGGTTTAATTAATGACTATCATGAGCGAAAGAGACATTCACCCCTACTTCTCTCTAACCACCCAGATCCTCCCATACATTTTCTCATCAGTGTCATCATTTATTAGATAAATCATGGTTTACTGCTGCCTGCTTTGATGTTAGGTTGAGACTCCATACTGGATATTCAAACTGTAATCAGCTGACATGAATGAAAAGCTAAGTAAAACTGATGATTAATGATTAATGCTTCTGGCTGGACATAGGGTTGGAATGGGAATGAATGAACCTCACTTTCAAAGGTTCCATACAAGAAGAATCTGGTGCTGTAAATGTTTAATTCACTGTATTTTGTGGTTTATTAAACAACATTTAACAAATAATTCAAAGTTATTAAAGTGCAGTGTGTGCAGTACATTGTGCAGTGTGTTTATAGAGCCGCACATGTACTGTAGCTGTCATGTTAGTGTGACAGTATTTAATTCACACTTGAGCCATGCTGGAAGTGTTACTAAAGTGTTTTTAGGTCTGATCTTGTAAAAACTGCTTCCTGTGACTTTTACTGAAAAGTCTTTTGAGCACTTAGTCAAACTTGAGACTAACACCACTTGAGACATGCACCTCCTTCACCTCCACTGTCTTTACTGTGAAAACTTTTCTCAACACAGAGAAACATACTTCAACACATTCACTTACAGAGGACGTAACTAAACAGAAGTGAGAATGTTGGTGTTTAGTCTGAAAGTTTTTACCTGCTTCCACAAGACAATGTCTTCTTTTGTTGTTTTTCTATATCCACTCTTTTGTTGCTTTGGAAATCTAAATGTATTTACTACTAAAACAAAAGGAGACTTGAACTTGTGAGACTGAGACATTGTGGTTCAGGGTGAGGGCTTGTGTGTGTTTTTGTACCTGTAATACAATTGGGAGCTGCTCAGGAGGGTTTCTGTTCTCCACACCCATCGTCAGCCACACCTGGAATGCCGTCAGCTGCTCCGCAAAGAAAGGACTGTGCTGTAGACACAGAACACACACATAATGTTTATCACCATTTTGAAGAAATTACTGTCCTTACTCATTCTTTCTCTCTCTCTCTTTCTCTCTAACACACACATAATGAGCCAGTCTGCAGTGACTAGCCTATAATTTCATAAAAGCCCTGACACAATGTGCTCAGAAGTGACACTGCACTGCAGTAACGACATAAATCCTGATCTATCATGATCACCTTCCCTCTCCCCACTCTCTCTCTCTCTCTGCTGCCATGGCACTTTGCCTGATTGATTAGTTGCTGGCCGCAGAGTTTTTGATCGCCGGGTGTTAATAATGCTGCTGGAATTACGACAGCGTTGTGTAGACTGTTGATGGATGTGGAGAGGGGAAATATCAACGCTTCTTGGCTGGATGGCTAAATTAATTTGTGCATAATCAAAGCTTAATAACTCTATACACTCACATACTCACTGATACATGAACAGAAAACGGTGCATGGTGGATAAAGGTCTGGTGGGTAGAGTGTTGCATTTTGAAGTGGGAATATATGCTTCACTAACCTACTTAAAACCATGTCTAGTTTCCTTTACAGAGACCTGATGCTTAATGATAGATACTGTAATCAGAAAATGAAGATCTGATTTTTGTGGTGTTTTTTAGACCCATATGGCACATAGTTACCCTGAGGCAACAAAAAGCTTGGGGGAAGGGCAGTTTAGGGTAGTAAAAGTGCGTGACAGAGAGATAAAATATTGACTAATTAATTACCAAGAGTAGAAAATAAAGCTGAATTTGTAAAACCTACTATGCACAATATTTTTTCTGCAGCTCTACATTGAGGTGCGAGTCCAAGAAAATGAGGTAAACAGTTGAAGCACATCAGAGAGGAATTAAAGGCTTTTGAAAGAGGGAGCAAGACAGAGAGGGAAGATCTCCTTTAGTAGTCCTCAGAGGCTCAATTACGGTGCCGATAAGTGTTTTTCGGCCAGAGCGCGGGAGAAAGTAGAGGAGCAGCAAGGATGGAAAACTGCTCCCAGGGGAGCAATGGAGAAGATACCCACCTCCGAGGCCCAGGTTAAGGAGCAAAAATGCCCAGATAAAAGTGCTAACATCGGGAAAAGCTGCTCCGGTCCCACTTTTCTGTTTTTAGACTTCTAATTAGTCTGCATTACAAAGCACATGTTGCTGCTGTCTGGTTTGTCCAGCCATCTAGTGACTGTGTCTCTCTGTCTCACACACATGCACAAAAATGTCTTATTTTGAATCAGCCTCTTGCAGTGTGTTTCCATTACACTCAGAATCTCCATCACAGTTCCCTGCTACGTCAGTAAATATAACAATAACACACCACTGCCTAAAAGTGCAGGACCAGTGGTTTCAGCAACTATTTTATATTTGAAACCCACACTTGAATTATTAGACATGACATTTTACAGTGTTATCCATTGGGAGGGAGTGTGTGTGTGGTGTGTGTGTGTGTGTGTGTGTGTGTGTGTGTGTGTTTGAAAGATTAATAGAGATGCTGTAGATGCTGGTGGTGAAGAACTTGCAGTACAAACAAGAACTGTGTGAGGTTTATGGACGTCAGTAGTGGACAGATCCAAGATAAGACACATCCATCAAAACCAGAGATGTCCCATCAGCACTAACCTACACACACACACACACACACACACTCTTACTCACAGTTAAATGGAGCACCTTTATAATAAGACTGAGGAGATCTCAGCGTTTGTTTTTCTTTCACACTAACTTACCCTGAAGGCGGTGCCCTCCTCGATGATGGTAGGCAGCTGAGAGAGGCAGATGTCCACGGCCAGGTCCCATGCTTGCCTGCAGAGAGGTAACACACACACACAAAACACATTAGAATTATGACATGGCGTACATTATAAGGAAGATCCCAAAGTCCACACAAATCTGTTGCATTTTAAATGGAATCTTATTGTGATATGAAGCAAAAAAAATGCATCTCAGCACTAAGTCTGTGGCCATGGGTTTTTCTTTTCACCCCTTCCACTCACACTCATTTTCCTCAGCTCACGTTTTCGCCCTCCCTCTCTTCCCCTGGAATATACACTCTTTAAATCCCCGGCCCGAGGTCCTGGAGAGGGCAGCAAGGAGCCTTTAATCCTTTTCTAAACACCAGCTCTTCTCTCATGGTCATCATATCTAATTCATGGGGTTATGTAACTCACATCAAACCTTATCACAGCTTCTCTATTCTCTCTATCTGCCCGTCTCTCTTTCCTTCCACTTTCTGGTTTCTTTTTCTTACAGCAAAATTGAGCTCAGGGCCTCGATGGGGCTTTTTCCTCTCAGTTAGAATGAGTTAGGGGTTGAGTCATGTTCCCAGTCGATGTGCTGCGATGTAATGTGATGCTGAACAAGTGACACTGAGTTCACTCTGTCTGGGACTCTTTCTGCTGCTAACAGCTTTTCCCATTAGCTGAGAGTTGTATAATAGAGTGCAGCTCTATCACATCAAGATACATGACCCACTGCTGTCATGCATTTGCAACATGCTAATATACAACACAATATGCAGTTTGAAAACATTGCTGTATAATTAGAAACATGGGAGGTATCATAACAGGTGGCACAGTGTGTCTCCTCCATCCACCACTTTTTAATTGTATTAAAATTCAACAAAAAAGGCAATTTATTCCAGCAGTCATGTCAGCTGGTACAAGTTCAGACTAAATGGGAGAATTTATAAATTTAGCTTCCACTGTGGCAGGAAAAACATTTAGCCCTCCAGCAGCAGTTAAACAGACATTACTGCATTATTAGGAACAGGTGTACTCATTTTGCAAAGGGTTTTACAGCTTGAATCTAACAGCACAATTATCAAACATGCTGCTGTATATGACAATCCTGAAATTATTTAAGGCTATAACATAAAAAGAAGTGGAATTCTACTTGTAGATGAACACACTAGTTCAGTACTTGGCATGCGACTGTTATATTTTCACTATTCATTTACAGATTGGAACCAGCAATCTTTTGGTAGGTTAATTGCATAAGAATACAAATTTTAGAAATGCACAGGTATGGTAGTTAAACCTCTCTGATACTTACTCAAGGTTTCTGGGGAAGGATTCACACAAAGTAGAATTTGGAGTTGAAACTGAACAAGATCCTTCATTTTACTGGGTAGGTGACAGCCCCCCCCCCAAGCCAAATTTTTACTCTATAATTGTTTATAATTGTTTAATTGGCACCATCAAAAGTATGCTACTTGGAGGTACTAGTAGTTCCTGTTTGCAATGTCCCCAGGGATGTAGGCAGCTATCACTGGATTACTTTGATACTGAGGAAAACTTAAAAATATCAAGATTGTCTGGTAAGTTCTGGAGTTATAGGGAGTGTCGTTTTTCTGTGATTTCTAAGCAGATTTATGGATGTTTATTTGTGATAGAAACTGGTGATAATAATATTGTGTCATATCTGATGAGATATCATCATATCTGTGTGTTTGGATGTAACTGAGTGGAAATTTAAATGCTAGCTGCAGCTCTCTGCAGCATAATCAGGTGTGACGATAAGCTTATAGATGCTAATGTAAAAGTGAGGTCACTGACTTGATGACTTTTCCTATTAGTGCTACTGTTACACTATGGTTTAGCATTTACCACTATGTTTAGCAAAAGCTACATTGTCTCAATTCAAAATGTCTTAGCTGTTGTCAGTGTGAGTGCCCAAGACCTCATCATATTGAGTTTGATTAACTAAACAGGATTTCCACACAGTGGAAACTTCCTCATTGTCTCTCCATTACACACTTCCTGATAAAGCACTGGTGCCTCAGTGATCTCCTGGTATATGGCTGCTGCTGAAGGGAATCTACATAATGCTGTCTTAATTTGATTCTATTTTGAGATCCTGTATTACTCTGTGCCTTTTGATTTCAGTTATTACTGTTTTTTTAAATATGCAATAAAAATTTAACAGTTGAGGCTAGAGCTGGGTTTTGAAAAATGATCTTATCACTTTCTTACTCATATTGTGTCATGGTAGATTTTTAAGCCATCTACAGTGGCAAGAAAAAGTATGAGAACCATTTGGAATTTCATGGTTTTCTGCATTAATTTGTGTAATTTAAAATTTGATCTGATCTTCATCTAAGTCAAAGGTATTGACAAATAAAATGTGCCTAAAATAATAACATAAAATTCTGACCTTTCATGTTTTTATTGAGAGCAACCATAAAAACCTCATAGTGCAAGTGGAAAAAGTATGTGAACCCTTGAATTAATGACCTCAAAAAAGCTAATTGGAGTCAGGTGTTAGCATACCTGGAATCTTGTTAAGAAAATGAGTTTGGAGGTGTGGACTAGAGCTACATTGACTGATAAAAACCACTCAAACTTTTTGAGTTTGCTCTGCACAAGAAGAATACGCTTATGTGAGCCATGCTTAGTCCAAAGAGTTTTCAGAGGATCTACGATCAAGAACTGTTGATTTACATAAAGCTGGAAAGGGTTATAAAGTCATTTCAAAGACTTTAGAAATTCACCAGTCTACAGTTAGGCAAACAATCTACAAATGGAGACACTTTGGGACTGTGGCTACTCTACTGAGAAGTGGGCACCCAGTCAAAATGACCCCAAGAGCACAAGAAGACTGATCAATGAGGTAAAGAAACAACGCCGAGTGACAGCCAAAGATTTGAATGTGCATCATTGCAGCTGACTAACATCTGTGTTCATGAGTCTACAGTACGTAAAACATTGAACAAGCAGGGTGTCTATGGCAGGACACCACGAAGGAAGCTGCTGCTTACTAAAAAGAACATTGCTGCACAGCCTGAAGTTTGCGAAAGAGCACATTGACACTCAACAGCGGTATTGGCAAAATGTTTAGTGGACTGATGAAACTAAGATTGAACTATTTGGAAAGAACACGCAGCACTATATCTGGCATAAAAAGGACACTGCATATCAACATGAAAACATCATCCCAACCTGTAAAGTATGGTGGAGGAAACATCATGATTTGGGCCTGCTTTTGCTGCATCAGGGCCTGGCCAGCTTGCAATCAGTGAGGGGAAGATGAATTCCCAAGTGTATCAAAAAATTCTATAGGATAATGTGAGAATGTCTGTATGTCAACTGAAACTCTGTAGAAGTTGGGTGATACAACAGGACAATGATCCAAAACAATGGAGCAAGTCCACAACAGAATGACTTCAGAAAAACAAAATCCACCTTTTGGAGTGGCCAATGTCATTTTATGACAAATTAATGCAGAAAACCATGAAATTCCTAAAGGTTCACATACTTTTTCTTGCCACTGTAAATGGCTAAGGGATAAACAAAAGCACTTTAAGTCAAGAAATCTTGCAGTCTGCATTTTCCTGTGATATGAAAAGTATCTGAGAGGAAAATAAACTGTGTGGTCCTACTGTGCAGAAAAAAATTGATATGACACAAACACAAAATGCTTTTCTTCAAGCAGGAAGAATCAACAAGGTATTTCTTTAGGTTTCATAACGTGAAGTACTGGGAGTGGAATCTGTGTAGAAATATCGCTGACAAATGTAATCCAGCAGAGAGGAAACAAGCAGATAGAGCAGTCTAATCAGTGAAGACACGATCACAGGAGGCTGCTGCACCGCTTGAGATGACAGCATTAACTCAGATGATGCCTGCCAATACAAATGAGTAACTCATCACCAAACCTGTCTGTGTGTGTGTGTGTGTGTGTGTGTGTGTGTGTGTGTGTGTGTGTGTCAAGGGGACAGTTGACAACAGAGGAGTGTAGGGAACCAGTTGGCAGCTGACTAAGCTCTTTTTTCCTGTTGCCTGCAGAGAGTGGTGCAGCGACGTGCACTCCCAAACACACACAAAGTAGACACACACACACACTCCCACACTGAAACTGTCCACAAGGGAGTAATCAGCCTTGTGTTTATCTGCTCTCCCTTATTCTGCTCCATTTGAATAACAATTGCCGTTTCTGTTGGGACACCAGCATCGATCAACGAGCCCCCAAATTGTTTAATTTCCCCTTACCATCCTCTCCTGCCCCCCATCTATGCTGATCCAAACTTTTATTTTTCTACTCGCCTTTTATATTTGGCACTTCCATTTTTTATTGTCCTTTCACTCTTTTTCCCTGCACTCTTAAAGCATTGTCGTTATTCTGTCCTGCTTAATACTGCATATTCTGGTGTGAAACAAAGTGCAACTCCCAATTTCTTTGGCCGTAAACAGTGCAATATACCCACAATCCTAAAGTAATGGGCCTGTACGAGTGAGAGAGAAAGACTACTGCTTGTTCAAGGAGGAGGGAGCAGTATTCTTTACAATAAGCGATGCCAGGGTGTTACACAACAAGTCGCTCCTCAAGGCAAACAGAGTGAGAGAGCGTTTTTTTTTCCCAACATGAGCCAGATAATGAGTGGGAGAGATGGAGGGAGGCATTTATAGAAGACCAAGAAGAGAAACAATAGATAGTGGGAGAAGTGTTTGTGTAACTAAAGGGAGATAGATGATGATTTTACACAGCATGGAGAAGCATGTAAAGTCAATGGACAACAGGGAGGCTTTTCAGCACCTCTTTCTATGTCTATACGCAATACTAGAAATGAGAATACATATGAGACAAATCAGTAAGATGGTGGAACTTGTAAAAACACTGCAGCAATTTGGCTCAAGTTTCAAGCTGTGTGAGTAAGCAAGCTGCCGTGTCCACCACAGCCAGACAGGTCAAAAATGTCCCACAAAGTCTATTCATATTCTCTAGAGAACAGACATTACCTTGCTGCTTTCAATCGAAAGGTGGACATATTCAGCTGCAGGTTACATATCAGTATGTGAGGGCGAAAGCCATGCCGCTACACAACCTTGTCTGTCTACACTGTGCTCAGGTCGACTGAGGCTGCTGTCAGTGAAGCCATGGCCATATCTACTTTTTTATGATACAGCAACACTTGCAGTAGTCAATATACAAAATAACTGTGAAACAAATCATGGAAATTCTACTTAGCATGAGAGAGGTGTGTGCATATGCTAGAGGACAGAAGCAAATAAAAACACCTACATGCTTTGGCTCACACTTCCTCACACAATATTTATTTTGAGAAGTTGTGAAAGTAATTTAACATTTCATTTTTGTTTTTAGTGTAAATGTGGGGAAACTCTCATTAGTTTTTATTCAGTGGAGTGATACATTTATGTGTGCAGCCATGACATACCACTTATAGCTAACTGTACAGCTATCTGACAAAAGCCAACTTCCTGTTAGTACCACACAGTAAGAGGTAGCAACAGTGCAATATTAGCAACCTGTAACCTCTTTCTAGTGTAAGTGTAAGTCTGTCTCTGCTCAACTCTCACACTATTTTCCAACTTGTGCCTCCATCAGGAATACTCTGACATTTTGGCAAACACTTGTTTGCTTTCTTACTGGGAGTTTGTTGAAAAGATAAACATCAATTTCACATGTGTGAGAGTGTATTTAGCCTAGCCTAGCTTAACTACTGTAAGCAGGGGAAACTGAGAGAGTTAGAAAAGTGTTTCTTGTTTTGTAATTTGTTAGCCCACCAGCTAGCCACCAAAACATCTATGACTCACTTGGGTGTTGTTGAAAGTCAGTGTGCGTGCGTGGAAAGCCAGCAAGCTATCAGCGGACTGAGATGCTGTGTGCAGCCACCAACCTCAGCTGTTGTTGGTCAGTAATTATCTCCAATGGGTAAAACCACAGGATCTTGTTTTGTCTACCCATGTTACGTTCACAAGATACAACATGTACGACAGAAGATGACGTGAGTGTATTAGCTCTGGAGCAGTTTCATGAAACAAACCCCTGCTTCCAGTTGTTCTGCTACACTGGGCTAAACAGACCTTAAACAAACATCTGTGCTGAATGCACACAGCTGAAATGTATTTATCATATATTTATTTATCAGTCTTCTGATCTAACTGTATATATGAAAGTATATATTTCCATGAATGTTAAGACTTCTCTCTTAAACTTTGCAAACCCTCTAGTAGAGTAGCTGGCACCTGTAAAACCTGCACTGTTTTTTCAATGACTAATAAGAAAAATTACTGAACAAAATGGTCTAAAAACACAGAACATTTCTACAAAAAAAAAAAACAAAAAACAAAAAACTGTTTCTGAGGGGTATTCATTTAATAAATGAGTCCAGATTTGCCATTTGTGCATATGTGACTAGGTTGATTGCATCTTTTAATCTTTAATCTCTCTGTGTCTCTAAGGTAACCTCTTAAAATTGTTAAATATGCATACTGTGACATGAAGAACAGAACATTGTGTGTCTCATCTAATCACACAATGTGTGTATGAGCAAACAGCAAAGCTTTGTAGTTGCTCCTCTTCCTCTTGCCCAACTCTGCTCTACAAAGACAAGAATATCTGTGTATCTGTGTGTATGTAAACAAGCCCTCGTAGTTCCATCAACATATGACTTACCACATGGCGTGCATGTATGTAGGGGGCAGACGGGGGCTGCTGACCGGTGTACAGTTGTACGATCTCATTATCCTCTCGGCTAATAGGAAATTGCGGAACAAGCTGGCCACCAACAGGTCCTGACGAAACAACTTCTGGAACAAATCTGAATACAGAGAGAACAGACATTATCCATCACAGTCAGAGACAGAAGAGGGGTGCTGAATAAATAAAATTAACACAAAGACAGG
This sequence comes from Lates calcarifer, assembly GCF_001640805.2. Classification (NCBI taxonomy): domain Eukaryota; kingdom Metazoa; phylum Chordata; class Actinopteri; family Centropomidae; genus Lates; species Lates calcarifer. Next base: position 26,857,432 of record NC_066837.1, on the reverse strand, counting down.
ATTACATGTGAGGAAAATGGGGCGCTGAATGAGTGAATGAAACTCAAACTGGGAAAGAGAGAGAAGTTTAATTAGGGCAAAGTGGCTACTTTGGAGAAAAACAGGGTAGTCTGTGTGTATGCTGACAGAGGACAGTGAGATGCAGGCTAGAGTGATGTGTCGTGGTCACATTTTCATCAGCTCATTAATGTATTCACTAATTCACTTTAATGGGGCCAGGCCAATCCCATGGCAATCTCTCTGGCTTATGATTGTGATTCCCCTGTTTGTGTGAGGGAGCAAATATATGCATGTGTCTGTGTGTGTGTGTGTGTGTGTGTGGAGTACTTTATGAGAGACAGTGTCTGACAAATCTAATGCCTGCTGTTAGTGTTGAGCTGTTTAAATGTTGAAGTGTCTGAGTAAGTGTGTGTGTGAGGCAAGTGTGTGTATGTGTGTGTGTGTGAGAAAAAGAAAGAGAGAGATTTGGATTAGGTGTGCAGTGCCTTCATTACAGGGATTCTCTCTGATGTGGGCTGCTTCATTAACAGCAGAGCCCCGGGGGTTTAAAAGGCTTTGGCAGCCATCAGCATTGTCACATTGCTATTCTAGCTGGGATACAGTTTGTCTCAGGAGAGTCTGAGTGTGCCTCTGTGTGTGTGTGTCTGCGGATGTGGGTTGCATACAAAAAAAAAACAGGTGAGCGATGAGAAAAGGTATGTGTGCTGCAGGCACACGATAAATACATGTCAAAAACGTCAATGAGAGTCAATGTGTATTTTTGTCTCGGTGAGCCTACGGGATAATGGCCATAAGTGCATGTGTATGCTTGTTGTGTTGCTTCAGTCTGTATGTGTGTGAATACACTAAATTCTGGTTAAAATAATGTCCCCAACTACAGTGCTAGATGCTCCAAACACAATTCATCTCAATTTCAGGAGCCAACCTGCGATTACTGCACTCTTGGCATTTCATATCAACATTTTCACTACTTTCAACCAATGAGGATAATCTCAAAGTTTTAGTTTTGCTGACACTACTGTACTGTTTTTATTAGGTGCCCTAATTTGGGCTCCCTTTGAGCTGAAACACAAGGATCATGTCATTTTTCATCATTGCCTAGATGTTATGGAACAATTTCCCAACTTCAGTGTGCCTCAGGTGTCTTTCCTCCATCTTCAGCACCAGTAAGAAAAGTGCTCTTGTTTGTGTCCTTTCCTGCTTCAAAGGATAATTCCAGTTTATTACATCTTGAGTCTTATTTTCATAGTTTCCTGCTCTTGTTCCTCTTGGTTATGACAACACTGTAATGTGCAAGCTTTCCATTCTCGTAAGTTTTAAATATGCAGAGCCAGTAAGTTCTAGTTTCTAAGTATGATAAGGAAGAAATGTAAGATCAGACTAGTTCTTCATTCTATCATTTCTCTATTGAGCTGCTTAGCTAAATAACAGAGGGGCTATATTTATGCTTTATTGTTCACATTTTTAAACAGTATGCTTAACTGTTACTAGTGTTACAAGACTAACCAATGTGTAAGGTGACCTTAATGCTACATAGATAACAAGTTTGGCTAGGGTTACTGGAGTGTAAAATTCCCCAAATCTACTAAAAAGTAGGACAGAGCTGCTGGTATAGTTGGATACTAGCATACTGGTGCTGCTACAGTAACATTTAGTAACTGATGTCCATACAAGGGGAAGTTTAGTTTTATGTTAGAGCAGATAAATACACTGATTTTTTTGAACTTTTTTTACTGCTCACCCTGATTCAAATTTCATAAATCACTTTGGTGAGGTCAGTGTTGTCATAAACAATGGATATGAGGGACAAAGTGACTGAAAACAGGGCCCAAGTTGCATGTAAACTGGAATTGTTCTATTAGTTGTGGGGAAAAAATCTTGTTGTGTAATTATACAATTTTAACTATGCACCCCTTAAGTGTGTGTCTGCATGTGTCTCAGTCTCACCTCTAGGCAGCACATTCCAGGCAATTGTGTCGGTGATGGCTGTGAAGATCCAGTTGAGCTCTCCAAGGGGAGTGCGTCTGTCGTTGAGCCTGCCAGGGATCCTGCACCACACACAACATAACACAGATGGCACTGTGTCAGCCACACTATCTATAGAGACTTAGAGCACAAAGTGGCAACTGCTCAGTAGTATTATCACAACACATGTGAAGAAATTTATATTTACAGGTACTTAGGCTCTTACTCAGAGAGACTAATAATGAATCTGAACATTCATGTGTGCTTATACACTCATGTACAAGAGATACTGTAGGCCTGAGACACAGAGACAATATCTATCTATCTATCTACAATATCTAATAGGCACCAGCAGAGAAATAATGTAAGATTTTGCTTAGAACATATGTCAGATTTACATATAGAGTCATTTCAGCCGATTTAATGAAACTATTTCCATTGGGCTGTATCAGCAGAATTAAGCACAAAGGAGTACATTTGTACACTGATTTGACCCAGAGATCTCAGCAGTGACATATTTTCAGTGTTTCCCACATACACCTGATTACTGAGAAATGTTAGGTCAGGAGAAACAGTTTATATACAGGGAATACAATATCAAAATATTTTTAAAATATTAGAGTTGTATTTCTATGTGGCTATACGCCCTCTAATGTATCTGTACTATCTTCTATTGTTTTGTTAAGATGTGTCATTACACATTACAGAGCTGTGTTTCTAGCATACATTCGATTTCACAGAAACTGCTCTGCTTATAGTCAGGCACTTAAAAACCACATTCTAGTTATTCCATGACAGGAGAGTGGGAGCACCATGAAGTGTCTTCCAGACAGAGCCCAAGACAAAGTGGAACTAATCACTGTAGCAAAACTAAGGAAATTACCTTTACTACACCTAGGTGTCTGTCTTTTAATGAACACTATGTAAAAGCAGAGAGGGGGTTGAGGGCAAACACTAACTGGCTCACAGATATTACAGCTAATGTGAGGAAGTGAGTCATTTGTGTCTGAATAAAGAGAGGAATATGTTTTAAATTAACAAGAAAAATGTAGGGGACATGGAAGATAAATGAAAGAAAGCACTTTTATAACTCCAGCTAAAAATCCTACTTACATACATGTAAGCAAAAGAGAAAACCTGATGGCTTGACCACTCATTCTCTTTGCTTATAATCCACTGTGGCTGATGACAATTATTAGAGAAAGGTGAAATCTCAGTCATCAATCCAACAAGATGGCCCTAGATTGTATTGTGAAACATATTAACTGATGGTCAATACAGTTTGGTCTTTGCACCATATGACAACTAAGGAAAAAAGTGCCAACACATGACAGAAGCCCCATGATTCACCACGCATTCAATACACAAGACACCTAAAACATTCTGATGTAAACTGCAGCCAAAACCAAGCCATTGTTGTCTTATTGTCTTATTATTGCTGTTATTAAGAGCAACTATGTCAAACCACTTCCACTTTAGTCCACTTCCACACTAATTTACCAACCACCCAGTCAACTCAGAAAAGCTATAACAAAAACAATAATAATAATAATCATTATTATTATTATTACATAGAACACATGCTGGAAGACATTACATGGCAACTTCAGCAAAATATCACAAAAGCTTGTGATATTGTAGCTTTGCTGCAGCTTTTTTTTTTTTTTTTTTTTTTACTTATGTCAAAAACAAAACAAAACAAAACAAAAAGAATGTTAACAGGTTACTTATCTCATTACATCTCCAGATAACAAGATAATTGTCTTATCAAAGATGTCTCTAGCAACAAACAATTGTTGTCTCTTTCTTTACTTGTCACAATCAGCTGTCTACAAACAACATCCACTCACCCTTCAGTGTTTAACCCAAATTCAGGTAAACAAATGTCAGTTACACCTGTGACAAGGATGGTGATAATGTAAAGTATTCCATTCTGTTTCCATGTGCTGTATTGCACTGTATAATTATCCTGTTGTCTTGAGAAAACAATATTAATTTTTTGAGCTAATGGGATAATTATCATGTCACTTTTTGTGCCCATGAGATAGCATAGTAACTGACTTGTCATTATGATGCAACATCTACATTATGAGTTAATAAATATGAGGTAAAGTGAGTTAAAGAAAAAAAAAACACAAAACACAAAAAAACCCAACATGTAACTATGACCAATGACCTTCATGTTATTAAAATAAAAGGGGCTTGGCATGACTGTTAAAAAAAATAAGTTAGATGCATTGTATAGAATTACCATTCTGGCATATTTTCTTCTGATTTCTCCTCATTACAGAAATGCCATCACCCACTGTCACTCCCAAACATTGCATTTCCACTGTGTTTTTATAATCATTAGTTAGTGAACTGGAGCACTGCCAAAAGCATGTCTTTGTCTTCTGACAGAAGTATAAAAGAGAGTTATCACTAACATAATAATAATACCTAACTCGTTCAACTATAAAGAACTTTAAAAAAACGTTACAATTACATTCACAAAATACAGTGTTATCAGTACCAAAGTCTGGCAGCTAGGATGTTAAGTCAATCAGCCCCCACTAACAAATGACCTATAACTATACACAGCGTGTGAACTCTTTCTGACCTAAACCTCCCATTTCCACCTCTAAGTGACAAATAATAGCAGCTGTGAAGCTCCTGGCAGGTACAAGCTTACTGTATAGCCATGAGGGCCTGCCAACTCCTGAACACTTTGAGTGCTTGCCAAAGGTGTTTGGCAAGTCAGCAGTAAGGATGAACACTCAGCATTTCATCCTATCTCAGGATCCAGGAGAATATATTTACAAAAAGGCAATGTTTGGATGGATGGATGAATTGTTAAAAAGGTTGGAAAATGCCCTGGGAGATGTTTAGACTTGTGTCACTGACCAAAATGTGTTGGTGATTCTGCATATCAAACCTTATACACAGAAACACAGAAATCTGTGTTACGTAATGTTTTTGTGTAAGACAATAAAATTCATCCTAGTTACTTTTTAGCACCAGAGGTACAAAGCAGAGCGGTCAGAGAGGTCAGAGAGGTCAGAGAGGTTTTCTGGGCTCGCAGTACTGGGTCAGACCTGATACAGCTGCTCAGTGCATACTGAGAATTATTATTATTTTTACTTTTTTTTTGGTCGTTGTGTGTTGTAACAATAATTATATACATGGCAACAGCAGATCTGATCCAAAACAGTTTATAGAGTTAGGCTCTTCTTATTTTTCACAACACAAGCAGTTTAGCCCCAATAATGAAAGTCCCAGCTCAAAGCTATTGAGTTGTGAACTTAGACTATTGCTATGATGATATTATATGACATCTGAATGGGAGAATGTGATTCCTGGTATCTATTTTGAACACTGTTCTAAATGACCTCAGTGACTAGTGACAAGTTTACAATGGAGGAAAAAAATAACTGTGACAGAAACTCACCATGTGATTGTGTGTTATGCCTAAAAGCTGTGGAGTTCCTCTGAATTACAAAGCCTTTAATGACATCACGTGATGAATTTTGAAAAGCTGTGGTGCTGCAGGTGAGCTGTTTCATGCTGCGTAGGACACTGAACAGGCATATGTGTAACTTATGTACTGTGGCTGGTTCCATTGCTACCATTGATGTGGCACTGGTGTTGATTTTCATGGTTAATTATTTGTGTCATGTTTGATGCCATGAGACTAATAGGGAAGAAATGTAAATGTGTTTTTAACACCTAATTTACACCATCCTATCCTCAGCTAGATCAAGAGCTAGTCTAAGTATGTGTAGATACAAGATGTTAGACGTGAGCAGGGTCAGCTGCCTCTAAAGCTGAATTTTCTCTCTGATGTAATGTATATGTGGAGGATCAATGAAGTATCTCCCCTGTAGTACATAAGCTGAGGTTCCTCCACAGTGATAGGATTCCTTCAGAGGGAATGGTTTCTAAATGCAGAGACCCCGCAGTGAGTAGAGTGTAGCCGGGTTTCGGACAGTGTCAGACACTAGAGAGGCAGTTCAACTCTCCCCACCGGGGATGGGGGCTCACTGTGAAAGACTCAGTGGGAGGCTGTGAATAAGGATCAACCCACAACACTTGTGTCAGCCCCATGAGAGATGAAAGAGAAGGTATGAGTGTGCGTCAGAGACAGTACGCGCAATAGAGTGTGAGGGGAACAGCGAGAGACTGAGCGTGTCTTAAGCAGGTGAAATCCACATGCGCTCGGCGTCGTGACTCTTTTATCTGAAAGGCTATTGTGATTGGATTCGGCCAGAATGTGTGTTGGATGTATGTGGGAAGCAGAGACAGAAGGATGCACAGATGGAGCAGAGAAAGAGGAATGATCAAACTAATAAACAAATCAACAGCACGCAACTATCAAAAGCTGACATTATGTTGAATCCACAAATGTTTAGAATATTTCAAGGATGATGATTGCTGGACACGTGGTTTCCAACTGTGTGACCTTTTAGGATGTGAATACGAGCCCAGTGAGTGGTCAGTGAGTGTAATGTCCACTAGCTCATGCTCATGCTCACGTGTGTGTAATCAGGACACAGCAGAATGATGACAAAGGAAAAAAACCTGCTTTGAATGTGATTTGAGACCAATCACTTAAGACTCATTTTAAAGCCTGAACAATATTTAGCTTTCCTTCATCTCTCTCTGTTGAAGCCTCCATAGAAAAAGCAACCTGGTGTGATTTTGATGGATGTTGTTGCTAGGATACCACAAAGTCAGCAGGCAAACTAGAAAATGTACTTCCTGTGGAAAATGCGTGTGAATGCTGAGAGCTGAATGGATCGCTGAAACAATGCTTAAAATGGCTGAAATTAGCAGAGAGAAAAAGCAGATGCAGAAGCTGAAAGTTAAAACTAATAGTTTAAGCATTCATTTGAATAGCAAAATTGCAGACAAAGTTTAAATCTTTTGATAGTTGAATGGTTTCTGTAGCAGAAAGTATGCAGGAGTAGTTACAACACAAACAGGAGTGGAAGCAGAAAGGAAAAACAGCTAAATGCAGAATCAAAAGTTGGAAGTTAAATTGTAAAAGTGGTGATGGAAGCTTAAGTGCATTCGATAGAAAACCAAAGAGTACAAATGTGTTTTAAATAATACACAGCCAAAGCTGGATGTTGAAATAAAATGCCCAAAAACACTGTGAGAGAAGAAAATCTTTGTATTAATATCAGATGATCTTTATCACAATCACCTGTTGTGTCCAACTGCACTCACGGGTTACTATGACAACTGTAACTGATGAGTCTCTACACAGTCAGATTTTGCTCTGCGCACCTCTTGAACTCCTCATAATAATTCAAAAATCATAACTCCTGTTGGTGGAATCTGACTATCAGTGCCAGGAGACTTTACTGGAAGCAGACGTGTGTTATTTGTGTAGATAAAGTGAAAAATGACCACAGTATGGCAGTTTAAAAACTGACCTGGTTTGGGTTTTGTCTGAGGAGAGCTAATATGGAGATCAATGGAGCAGGTGAGGGCTCCTCTTGGTGATCAGAGGCTGCTACCTCAAAAACCATAAATCCTATGGCTTAGGGAGTCACACTGTGTGACAGAGCACAAAATGATCTACAATCTGAGGTATAAACTGTGTGTGAGAAGTGAAAGATGTGGGCAGGAGAAGAGTTGAAGCACAAAAAATTCTGAAAACAGTTTGGTTAGGTTTAGACATAATGACCTTGGTTGTTGTTTTTTTTTTTACAGGAGTTAAGTCTGACAGGCAGTGGGTTTTTAGAGATAACTGCTTCAGGGGGGGGGTACAAACACAAAGCACAAAGGGTGGGAGTGGCCTCAATAGGGACCCAACAACCAAATTAAAAAGTAAAATAATAATGTTATTGTGAAAACAATGTAGAGAACATCTTGCGGGACATGTTTTGGGACTGGCTGGATGCTCTGTTTTCATTCTGACTACTGTGTCATGAAAATACAAGAGCTTTTCACTTCTCCAGCATCTACTAGCAACTCACAAAATATAAAAACAACCACATCTGATCATGATCTAAAAATCAGACTCCATACTGGAGTTGTAAACAGTAAAAAACACATACTAAATGAACTTTACAGAATACACAGGAGTGCATTTTGTAGCAATGAGAGGAAAGAGAGATGATTCTCTTTGGTGTATATCATACATCTTTAAAAATAGACCCTTCACAGCAAGTCTGCAACTGTCTTTGATCAGAGTAATGCATGTCAAAACAGCAGTGAATGTATTAGCTGTATTTCTTTTTTGTACAGAAATGAGAAGGAGGAGAAATGAATGATTATTATTTTTGCACATATAATTGTAGCTATATAACATATATGTGTCATGGAGATAAGATGATGAATCTGCTGCTTGTTTCATCACGCTGTGCTGTATCAGCCAACACAATAAAGCATGTTAAGTAAAGGCGAAGTGCTCACAGTGTAACACACGAGAACTGAGCTGTAATCATCTATCCTTCTATATCCACACAGTACATTTATTCACGCTCCTGCTCTGTCTGTGTTATGACTGATCTGAAAGCACATGCTCCTTGTAAACATAAGCAGCTTGCTGCTATAGTGAATCCCTCCATGGTTCTTTGGCAGTGGATGGACATGTTCAATCAATATAATCCACTTAAGTGGGATGGAGGCAGATTACTCCAAGGTTAATCTTCAAGGTTTCTGCTGAATGAATTGCCAATAATACGCGATATGACCTATTAATGTTCATTTGCATGGTTGTTATGATCCAACTGACACATCCCAGACCCCCCTCATACAGGAAGCAGGTGGACTTATCTGCGGCCAGCGGGCCACTTCACAGCCTCTCCGACCATAAGTGCAGATGCACATTAATAGGTAGGGAATGAGTCTGAAGGCAGAGAGTGACACTTTGAGAAAAGCCCTGGACACTTCCTTCCGAGAGAAGGAACTTTTAGCAAAGGGAATAGACAGAATGTACAAACATAAGTGTGACACGGAGTGTTACTACACTGAAGTCCTTCACCAAAAAAAGATGGAGGAACGGATGAGCACAAAGCAAATGAAATGGTCACACTTGTCACCCATCTGCCCTAAAACTGATGTCACGCCCATATCTTTCTGTGGGTTTACTCCGGGTGCTCCGGTTTCCTCCCACCATTACATGGGAAAAAAAATAAAAATAAAAAAAGCAAACAATATTTCCTGCAAGTATTTGATTCATCTAAATTCAATTGTATTCATCTAAGTGTTTAACTTCCATTTTAATTATCTTAATTAAGTCAAATTAGTCTGTGAGTTCTTCACCAAGGTGTGTTTTATGAGAAGGTTAAAGGAGGTAACCATTTTACTAGTTAGAAATGGTCATAACCCAGAAAATATCTGTGAAGGTTAACTACACCAAAGGGCTGAAAATTGTTTAGACATCTTTATAGTGCAAGCACATGGTGAGACGGTGATGTGATGATTGTTCTTTGACATGGGAGAGAGGCAGAAGGCTGGGCAGTTTAATGGCTGGTTACTGGTTTGAACCACTTGGGGGCAGAGCCGCTCATTAAAGTACACTACATAATGAAAATGACTGAAATTATTGTTGAAAAGCAGAAGAAAAATGTAAAAGTTGGAAGTCAAAAGTAATTTATGAAGCAGTTGTTAAAAATTGGAAAAAGCAGAAATTAGCAGAGAGAGAGGGTAGATGCAGAAGCTGAAAGTTAAAACCAACAGCTGAACTATTCAGTTGAATAGCAAAATTGCAATAGCAAAGTTGAACATTTTAAAAAGTAGAAAGAGTTGAAGAAAGTTGAATAAGCACAAATGTAATTTAAGCCTCTTGATAATTGAATGGTTTCTATAGCAGAAAGTATGCAGGATGTGTGTGTAAGGGTAAATCACCAATCAAAATGACCAATGTGTTAATGTGCAGGTGTCAGTTGTGTATGTGTATGTGTGTGTGTGTGTGTGGTGTGTGTGTGTGTGTGTGGTGTGTGTGTGTGTAAACAGCACAGAGAGCAGAGGAGATCTTAATGACCAAATGTCCATCACCTGTGTACAGGCAGCTGCAGTAAGCTGGCCCTCATTCACAGTCACACAGTACTGAGAGGTGGCTCAACCCACCTCTGGAATTTGTGTTATTAATTAAAAAACCATAGCTGCTATCAATGAAATGAGGTGACTACCAGCACCAGGAGACTTTAATGAACACAGACGTGTGTCATTTGTGTAGATAAAGTGAAAAATGACCACAGGATGGCAGTTTAAAAACTGGCCTGGTTTGGCTGTTTTATGAACAGAGAGAGAGCCAGATAATATGGAGATCAATGGAGCAGGTGAGGGCTCCTCTTGGTGATCAGAGGCTGCTACCTCAAAAACCGTGAATCCTATAGCTTAGGGAGTCACACTGTGTGACAGAGCACAAAATTATCTACATTCTGAGGTATAAACTGTGTGTGAGAAGTGAAAGGTGTGGGCAGGAGAAGAGTTGAAGCACAAACATTTCTGAAAAAGTTGAAAGACTGAATGGTGTGACACCACTCTAGCCAGCACAATACAAGTTGAATGTGAGCTTAAGAGCTGAAGTTATTGGGACTTGTTTAAAAGTTTAAATGAAGTTTCTAGCACAAAGTATGCTGAAGTAGTTGAAGTTCAAAGAGACTGAAGTTTTCAAGGATTTGAACATTCCGTCCATTCTTTTAAATAAGAAAAAAAATTGCAGAAAAAGCTGAATATTTTAAGTACATTTTGGTGGTTGAATGGTTTTAATAGCTGAAAGTATGTGGGAGTACTTAGATGCAAAAACGTATGAAGAATAATAATAAAGATTTGAAGAACAATAGTGTGAATGCTGACTCAGCATTCATGCTAATAATAAAGATTAGAAGAACTATGGTAATTAATTAATTACTGTGCTAGTTGTGCTACAGTAGCTACAGTTAGGTTATACTGGAAATGCTTCTGGATCACATTAATTAGTGTTTTTAACTCTTAAAAAACCCTGCATTGATAGATTTTTTCCACTTAGGAGCAGTAGAACAATCTATGAACATAATACTCATCTCTGATATTGATATTACTTTGTGAAGTAGTCATAGTTAATGTGTCAAAGCAACTTTAACTTCCCTCTGTGTTGTGTTTCTAACAGTCTGACAAATTTTAAGCTCAGTATTCAGTCTGCTTTAATTCTGTTTAGGTCTTCATTTAATGTTGCTCATGCTGACAACAGCTGCCTGTTGCCCCTGAAGGTTCCCTGTACTAATAGCACTATAGAAATGCTTTGTGTGAGTGGGTACCTGTTTTGTATATCTTGTGCTCACACACAAGGGCAAACCTGCATACACTATACATGAGTGGCGCCATAGGTTTCACACTTTTCCATTACTACAGGTGGTGGTAAGACCAACCAGATATTCAGCGATGTGCCAGAAAGAGCAGCAAAAAAGAAGTAATAAGTAAACATAGGGTATAAACAATACTGGATTTAAAATTTAAAAATGGGCTTTTATTGTTTGATGAGGAAAGAGGTGCACTGAATACATTTGTAAGAGCTCATCAATCAGTGCATTTAAGTGAATAACAATGAATGCTTATTTACAATAAAACCTTTAATGAGAGCAGAGTTTGTGGCCCAGAGAAAACAATGACCTGAAAGAGGCTTTAATGCCACATAGAGCTTTTTGATTACCCTTGGTGGGTTTGTCACTATGAACAACATTCTTTATATTATACATTGTCATTGATTATGACAAAAAATAATGAGTTAGTGCTGCTCTAATGGCATCAGAATTGGATCATTATAATAACTACTGTGCACTTTTAGTCACAAAAACCACAGTTTTGTATTTTGATGAAGCATCCTTGAGATATGTTTAACTTTGGTGCTTGACTTAAGTCAGACTGCTGGCCCAGCATCACACAGAGGTGAGTGCCATTTCTCTTTTATGAGCTCTGAGCTCTATCCATTATTTAACTCTAAGGGGATCAGCTGAGTCAACATTTAGCCCTCTGTACAATACGCTGGATATGCAGTGACCACACCAGCAACTTAAGCATCAGGGATGCCACCAACTCCCCACTGATTAAAAACGAAAAGCCCTTCTTCAGTCATGTGCAGGGCTGCCGAAACATCAAGACTGAGAGGAAAAGCCTTTCTGTGCCATTACATAAAATTTTCTCTTAATAACCAATTTTTTACATTTTGGTGAATTAGTTTTTATTATTCATTTTCTGAAGTTAAGGAAATTTCTAATCTTATCATTTATTTCTTCCCAAGTAGAGTCCCATCCTTGATATTTCCATGCTCACACATGAATTCAAGTCAGTCATGTATCTCATGAATTTGTTATTTTACAATTGTTTTTCAATATTGTTTTGAACTGAAAACATCTCAAATCCAATTTCAGCAGAGCATATAGAGTAATACAGAAAAGGTCAGCATTTTTGCTGTGAGCACTCTTTCTCTTAACCTTACTGACTTGTGATTAGTATACAATCCTGGTGTGTATATGTCTGAAGCAGACAGCTAACACAAAGAGCAGAGCACAGGATCTTCTAAAACATAGCTTAACAACCTGCGTATGACTGGTTCACGCTGCAGCCTGAGGGGGGCTTTGTCTTTGAAGGAAAAGTGAAACTGTCTTTGTTTCTGCAAGTCGTGGCCGCACATACTGAAAGGCCATTACACCAGTCAAACCCACAATATAGCAGGAATTGAACTGAGTGTTTCTTTAGCGTGTGTTGCTTTAGAGCTGAATTCGTTCAAGCCCCACAAGACACTGGTTGGTGACTGTAGTTTTGTATTCGGACCACAGTTTGTTTATTTTGATAGAGCCCATTCTGAATTTCATTTTGAGGTAGACTGAGTCAGAGACCATTGTTTAACTCACATCACTGACGTTTCTGTTCACTGTTATACATCTGTCTATCAGAGGAATGAGATCAGGTGAAAATGCTTTTCCTCTGCATCGTCTCTGACGTAAACTAGTGTGGCGTTTGTGGGTGCTAAAGCTCTCTTGACGTCAACTGCGTAATAAGTTACTTTTCCCCTCTCCACAGAAGCCCATTCTTTATTCCAGTGAGGTACGTGATAAAAGACAAAGAGGACACGAGAGCTTGAGAGAGTGTTGTCAACGCACCGACTGATGTTGGTGTGGTTGAGAAGGCAGAATGTGAGGAGAGTGAAAGACAAATGGAAAAAGGGCTTATTTCTTCAAAGGTGTTCGTCATCACTCTAGTGGTTTCCCATCCTGCCTTGGGAGTCACATGGCAGTACTTGCTTTACGTACAGTACTAGAGCATTTCCTGTGTAATACTCATACACTTGAGAGAAGAAGGAGAGGAACTGGGGAAATGGTGTGTAAAAATAAAAAAGATGAAAGAAAAGTAAAACAAAGCAAGTAAAACAAATTATTAGTTAAAGTTGATTACATGGTAAAAGAAGGAAGAACAGTGACAAATAAGCATGAACACAGAAATGTTGGTCTTCATTTATTAATTGATTTAAATGGCTTCTACTTTGCTGTTTTTCAGTCTTAAGCTACTCTCTCAACTCAACACTTCCTGCAGGTGTTCCAAAAGAAAAGGTGACAAAGGAAGGAGTTACAGTCAGGTTAACAGGTATTTGGATAGTGACGCAATTTTCATAATTTTGCCTCTGTACATCACCACAACAGACTTGAAACGAAGCCATCAAGATGTGATCGAAATGTAGACTTTCATCTTTAAATCAAGGAGTTTAACAAAAGTACAACCCTTTTATACAAAGTCCATTTTCAGAGGCTCAAAAGTAATTGAACAAATTAAGGATTTTTTACAATACCTGGGTAAAAATGCTTTACTGTGGACTCACTGATAGTAGCTTTCCAGCAAATGAAAAAACAGCAAAGTAGAAGTGACTGGAATTACTTGTTAAATAAGAAAACTATACTTGTGTTCAAAAGGGAAACTCGGAGCAGCAGAATGGTGAGTATGGAATAACTAATGTTGCACTGATGGCATTAGTGCTGTGGAAGGCACAGCACAGTACATTAGCCTGAATTTATCAAGATAATGGATAAACTGTTTGGTCTGCATTAACAAAAAAATGCATCATCAGTTAATTCAAATGAATCAGAAAACAGGGTGGGTTTCTAAAGAAAATATGATGAACTATATATATATAAACTGAACATTTAAAATAAAGGCAAATTAGCCCTTTTCAAACAAAGCCCTGGCCTCTGTGCAGTTGAGGTTAACAAAAAGTACAATTTGAGAATTTACAGAACTATCAAATCCACTTCTGTTTACTCAGTCAAGGTGAAGGAGAAACATTACATTTGGTCAGGAAAGAGAGAGTGCGTCATTGTGGGACAGCTGCTGCTAGCTGGAGGACCACAGACACACACATACAAAAAACCCATCTCGAGGACACACAGGACAAAGGAAAAGCTCAGTGTGTCTTTGCACAAACCTTCAGCCAAAAACTAATTAAAGTCTACACACGCGTGTGTTCATGTGCGTGTACATGTACCTAACCAATGTCTGGCGGTCTGTGGCAGGCTGAAATCACAGCTTAAGAGAGTGAAGAAAACAATTATTCACTTTTAGAAAACAGACTGAGAGGAGTAACAAATGTCATTAAAAGACTGCTGAGATGCTTTTCAACACCTCAAGGTGCTTTCCAACTAGATGTTTTCTTTTCTGTTGAGATAGAACAGTCTGCTTTTAAGTTATCTACTACTTCTAAAACCAAGTCTCATCAACCAACTTAGTTTATTGGTGTCATTTTACTCTCCCCCGCACATAAGGGTGGGAAAAAAAGAAAAGCCACCTCTGATTGCTCTGTGAAACTACTAAAACTTTGGATATGACATCCATATTGAGCGCTAATATCAATCTGAGAGTGTGTGCCTAAGAGCAAGAGATGTTCTGCGCTCAGCCACTTGGCACCTGGAGGTTTATTGAAGAAATGTGGAGCTTTAAATCTGCCAAACTACTGCCGCTTTGGCTGTGAGGGGAAACAAAGGCAAAGAATTATACCTGCAGGATGGAAAACAACACAGAGAGGGCTGACAATAAGGAGGAGAGAGCTGGAGAGACAGACAGGGAGACAGATAGAGAGAGACAGACATGAAGAAAACAGGATAATGATCTCTCTAGACTGTACCCTGTTGAAACAGAGACAGGGAGAGAGAGAGAGAGAGAGAGAGATTTTGTATTTTTTAGGATGGCTGTGGAGTGCCACTTACTTCTCAATGAGGTCTAACGTCACCCCTGGCACCAACTTGGCACTCTTCTGCATACAAAACCTGGAAGAAAAAAACGGGAACAGTTGCAGATCAGGTTTGGAAGGAAAACAAGAAGGGCTCACAGACTAGACAATGCAATAAAAAAATTTGGCCTCTACAGTACGTATTTTATGACCTATGAGAGACACAATCAACAGATAAAACACTCAAATGAAAAACGAAGGCTTCAAAGATTACAACCACTGAGCACTTTGATAAGTGTGTTTTGGCTGAGTTACAGCCAAAGGGGAGGGGGCAGGCAGCGGGAAACACAGAGTCATATTTCTGAAATGTCTGGCATGGGGGTTATTGTTTACTGTGCATGGTTACTTCTGACGGGGCGAGCCAGCTGTAAGTCCCAGCAGGTCGGTGTTCAGAGCCTCGACAGACTCTGCAAATGAGCTCACAGCGAGTCGTCACACACCTGGGAGAGAGCAGGTGTGGGTGTGTGAGTGTGAGTGTGTGTCTGTCTGTGTTTGTGTGTGCGCATCAGTCACATATCATAACTGCAGGGAACATTAAATGAGTAAAGACTTAAGCAAACAGTTTACACATCCAGCAGACATGAAGCAGCATTAGCATTCATTTGGAGTCATGTTTCTCCACCTGGTGAATGTGAAAGTTTGAAGTTCACTCTCCTTTTAGCTCCATTTCTAAGGCTTTGAAACAGAACCCAAACAGAGTCCATAATGGAAGTAATAATAACATACATAAGCAAATAGTGTTAGAAAAGACTAAGTCCAATGAATTTGGTGAAGATGTGGATGTTTAGCTAACCCATCATTATAAGTTTAGTCGTTTAGTTAAGACTTTTAGTCATGACTGTAAGCTCTGAAATGGTTCTGACTAATGACTGTATAAAAAGGTGGGTCTCCACCTTCTCCCACTCCTTGAATATGAAGCCAAAACATCCAATTATCCTATCCTATCCATCCTTACACTGGTGATGTCACTTGGATCGAGAGTCTGCAAAGTATTGATCAACTGGTGGAGCTGTGGTTTTGAGGTCCTGCTCATAAACCTGCCTGACCAACCAATCCCAATCAAACCCATCCACTTTTTATAGCATCAATTACCTAATTAAAACCAAACTTATGTTAATGTTTTATTTTGGCACGTCCTGCTCAGGGTTTATGAGTCTATTATGTACTGCAGCCATCCACCAGGGGGCTATCAAGATTTTTTTGGCTTCATTTTTGGGGATCAGTGCTGTTGCCCATCTTCATACAGGTTCATTTTGCCAGACTTAAATATGACAAACATGTCTAAGTCATGCACCAATTGGGGAATTTATATTCAACAACTGGTCCACTCTGACTATGACATGAGCTATGGCACTTGAATTCAAAGGTTCTTCCCGCTGCTGGATAATAATGAGATCCCACATGGCAACAGTGTGACTTACTGTCTCTTTTAAGAACAGCACAGGCACTCAGTGTGCTTGACACTCATGAAACAAAGAGTAGGGAGGATGCAGCTAGGACAACTTGTTCTAAAGTCTTAATGATCAGCAGCTTTCTGAATGCAAGCCATGATGCACAGTGTCTGCAGTGGTATGTGCCAGATCTTTGCTGTTTGCTATGAACACAGGTATATAATTGTTTTCCCCAATACAGTACCATTCAAGATCACTTTACATTCTCAAATTAACTTTACACCACAAATTAAATATTTTGTTCATGCTTTTGTCTGTGTTTGCTGCAAAAGGGAAACAGTGAATCCCCCGACATAAACAGAGATGATTAACTAAAGATGGAATCTGGCAGAAAGAGACAGACGGGCCAAAGTAAATAGAGTACAGACATAGCAGGAGGTTGCATCAGGGAGAGAGTGTTTCCACCCAGCCCCTGTGCAGAGAGATGTAAGATCCCTCAGGCGTGGATGATAGGAGAAGGGAGAAATAAGAAAGAAAAGAGGAGGAGAGGAAATGAGAGGAATTTGTGGCATTTGGTAACACCTGAATCTGTGGCAATTTTGTTCCACAAGCTGCCTCAGAAAAAAGCCATGTTTGTGCTCCCAAGTGATAAAAAACTTAGGATATTCTCACCATGCACTGAGATATAAGAAAACCATTCTGCTTATGCTTATAATCATCATATATGAGCTTGAGCCCTAAGTGGTTTCCCTCTAGCTTGTTTATTTACTTTGAATACCAAAACTACGAATCTACCACTGCAAGTGAATATGTTTTTGTTTGCTTAGCGATGAGACACAGGGACCAAAAGTAAATAATTAAAGTTAAATGGAATTTATGGCTATTTTTTTAAAGAAATCAGCACATTTATTTAGACTTGGTTTACTAATTTGATCAAAACTAAAAGTTTTGTTTATGTTGTGATAGCACCCCTACATTACTGTCTCCAGGGTAAGTGAATTTTTGGTTAGGATTGACAAAGTCAGTATTATAATATAATTGGTCCAATTTCTGTGTGGGTGGGCACCAAAAATGGTTCATAATATCACTTAAGTTCCAAAGACTTTATATTGTTAGCCTTTTTTGCTGTTAGCCCAAATGTGATTTGTGATTTATATAACATTTATATAACACATAAATAACATCAACTAAAAGTAAAGCCTAGTGGGCAATCAGTGCCTGAGTTAGCCAGCAGAAACCTAGTTAGCCTAGCTGGCTAACTTCTACTTTCAAAGTGAAATACAATTTGTCAACATTTGGCTATAACATTCCTCAGTCAGTAGTGTAGTTTAGATATTGACTGTGTGTCTCCTAGCAACAACAGATCTCAAATGTCAGTCAAACACTACTAAAAAGTGTGGACAAGCAGCTGAACTTTAGCCCTGTGACTACAGCGTAGCATAGCCTTTTGTAGTTTATTGCTTTTAGCCCAGCAGCTCTGCTCTACAGTGCCCATCCAAACCATTAAAATCTAAAGTGATGGATACTGGGAAATGATGTGTGATTGTCTTTGCCAATCACAGCATTGGTTAAGATGAGGTTCAGATGTTCAACAGCAGAACAAGCATACATGTTTGAATTCACAGAACATTCATGTCTGAATGTAGAGAAGACAACAGGTTCCTATAAGATAAAAATAAATCTTTAGTCTGAACAGAAAAGACTCTGTCACTCTCTGAGGCTTAATGGATTGAAGAGCCATGAGGTCTGTGAAGAGAGCTTTTATCAAGGCTTGTACTGTACTTTTTCAGATCTCTCATCACTCTGGTCTTACCTCTCTCTCTGGTCTTTGTTAAAAATCTGCTGAATGCACTTCAGCTGGATGACACATTAAATCTAGTATCTGCTAATTAGAGGTGCATTCACACCAACACGAGCCAAAAGAAAAACATATCACGTCAGAAATATTATAAATGCTAGAGAATCAAAGTACACAAAGGACACTTTCAAAAATATTAATAATTTTAAATATAATACTAAATATTAATCTCAATCATGACAAACTTGGAAAATGATTTTAAAAAGCATCTATCAGCCAGAGGTGATGAGGGTAGCTTGCTTTGGTTTCCAGTCAGAAACATTTCTTGAGACTCAAGAAACATGGAAACACTATAGCCCAGTGGCACAGTTACCACGTGCAGAGCTGGCAGTAATACTGAAGAGATGTGAGCGTACACTTGCTGAGGAGCTGGTTCCACAGAGATTCATAGCTCCTGCCTGCTTCTTCCCTAAAGGGCTAAATTGCAGAATTACCCTCAGATTTGCCTGGTAGTAATGCTACAGTTTCCTCCTTAATAATTCTGTTCTTCACAAATGGCCACATTTGGCTCTTTAACAAGACTACATTTGTGTCTGCAATCACTTCCTCTGTTCACACAATGATTACACCCAATGGTTTATCATAGACACATAGCAGTTAATTGGCGGTGAACAGTTAATTGTAATTTCAGACACATCCAAGTCATCATCATTGTGCGACATTAAAATGTTGCATGATTGTTCATTTTGTGACACATTTCATGGCAGAATCATTAGCAATACTTTCCATTGTAGTATAATTTTTTCCAGTGTAATTTTTGAGTGCACAATATGGTGCAAAGATTTCAGACATAGAGATTGGAAATTCAAAACAAGACTGGACAATACATACAGTGCATTATGTAGCAAAAAGGGAGTGATTTCAAGCAACCCAGTCAACAGCCATGCCAGTGGCTCTGTAGAGCCCAGCGATGCTTTAAGTTAAATGCTAAGATCAGTATGCTAACAAGCTTACATACTCCCAATGACAATCTTAACATGCCACCATTGTCAGCGTTGCAGTTTAGCATATTAGCATGCTAACATTTATACATTAGCCAAAAGTACAGCTGAAGCTGATGTAAATGTCATCATTTCAATGTCCATCCATTTAAAAATTCTCAAAACCAAAATTGTCAGCCTAATGGAGGCACCAGTTGAACAATGAATGTCTAAGAGCTATGTTTTATGCCAGTCCAGGTAGTAGATGTTAAGATATTTCACTGCATACAACTTTGATCCACTGGTGGTCCAACAGTAAAACTCAGGGAATGACCTGATGAAAGTGGTGGACTGACCAGCCAACTGATTTTTACCATCCTCAGAGCCACATTGCTAGCATGACTAAAAATTGAAATTTAAACAGGCAATATATAGAAAATAGAGTCAACATTTTTGAACACCATGAGAAATATGTGTAAGAAGTTATGTCTTTTGGGATAAAGACAAAACAAGAAAAGAACATTGGTTGTTGTCATGACATCTACTCCGAGTGGCTGCTGAACTTTGGGATGCACCAACAGCTACGGCTAGTGAACTAAATGTTCCTGTGATGAGGAGAACACAGATAAGTTGACAGAAGTACAGAAGGGCTGGAGGCCAGAGATGAAGAGGAAATTGGAGGATTATTACGAACAGAGAGCAAGGTGGCCAAACTTTAATTGGATCTGTGAATGAGAGCGAGTGAGTGTATGGGCGCTGAGAGGAGAGGGTAGGAGTGGGCTTGTACATATTAAACTATGAGGAGGGAAATGAAGTGGATCTTGTGCGAGGAAACTACTATACTGCTCCCAGCGTGGGAGGTGGTGGAGGAGGAGCAGGTGGGGCAGAGTGTCTCCTCTGGTCCCCCCAGGTCCTGGATCTACAGCTCATTACTCCCTCAATCAGCCTCTCTGTCCCAAGTCACCATCTCCATCAGTCATGTGCTGGAGGGGCTGCTGGGTGCTCTCAAATCTGCTCTGTCACTGACCTACAATATACCTCAGATAGATCACACTTTGTGCTTGACTGAAACCGTGGTACCTGTAAATATGAGGAATACAGCTTATTTGTGTTTTTTGTGATTAAGAAGATTTCTGATTCTTATTGTTCTCTCATTTTTTCATATCTTGGCCGTAGGACCCTGTGGTTTCAAACCGCTGTTTTAAAATACACTCTCACAACCTGTTGAGGAATAGTCTGAATACAAGTAACTCTATGTCTGCCTTCTGAATACTCTACCAGAAATCTTCTGAGCATCAGTTTCAGTTTCAAAAAGCTTGCTCCTCTGTAGAGGATGGCAGCTATAGTCAACTTTTTCATTAACAAGTCCTCTTTCTCTTTCTCTTTCTGTCCTGGGTCTGCATCCTTTACCCAGGACTTTGTGTCAGTTGACTTCTGTTAATATTTCATCCAGATGTCTCTAAGCCAAGTTCACATTTGCTCTGTCTTTGCTTGTTCTTATATCACATTCTCTGCAATTAACTTCTTCATCCTCTCTCAGCATATCTTGTCTCTTTGTGACTGATATCCTGAGGTTTTCCTCCTGTGCGTATGTCTGGTCTGTACAAATTGTCATTTTTGTCGATAAGTCTTTTGGAGTTAAAGGGTTCGTGGTTAGTGACTAGAGCAGGGGCGTTGCTAAGCATATAAGCTCTACTGGGGCACCCCACCCCCAACCCCACCCAAAAAAAAAAATCACACACCCACTCATCCCACTGTCACAGCTCCAACTAAATCGACTACTAATAAAGGTTAAATGTATTATTAATGAGTGTATGAACATACTTAACACATTTTAACTCTATCAACATGCTCTATGGCAGAAAAATCAGATTCTTACATCCAAACAATAACAAACACACATCTACAGAAGTCATGCAGTAATGTTTAGTAATAATGTTTTTTAATCAATAATGATTAGTATAAAGTCATTTGGTTTCATAAAAAAACTGAATTACTGAATTGGGGGGCAGGGTTGTCCGACAGAGGGGGGTTTATTATACTGAGTTTACTGCGGACTTTTCCGACGTTTGGGGTCGGCGTCTGTCCATCTATGATTTTACAGACTTGTAACGCTTGCTCTTAACCTGGTGAGTTGTCAACCTGTCTCCTCTGCGGCTCCTCCGCTCCTGTGCACTGACGCATTCACGGGCCGCTCTGCCAAGACAATGGTAGGAGAAACACTGCTGGTGGGCTGTAGCTTCTATTTGGAGACAACACTCTTGCTACACGTTTGAGTAGAAATACATCTATTCTTTTCCAGTCAGTATACTGTAATTATATATTTAATTATATAATGTAATTATATATTATAATTGATGCAATGATAAACATTTATTGTTGCTGAAAATGAATCGTGACATTTATACTGGGGCACGTCACGAGGTCTGGCAACGCCCATGGGCTATACTGAAACTTTTCATCTGCCATGACTCAAGGTTACGACTGGAATTCATTGCAATTGTTGACAACACCTTCTCAGTCTACCAAAAAAGCTACAATGCTAGAAAAGGATAAAGCTGATAAATTTTCCAAGCAACACTTCAATTGTGCAGTTGGTAAGTGTTCCTTTAATATTGCATGGCAAATCTGGCAGCTGATGAGGATAATACAATGTCCTCACTTCACAATGGTAAATGGCCTGTATGTGTAAATTTCATTTTGTAGTAGAATATGTAAAGAAAAGACTGTGAGGAAAAAAAGAATATTTGCAGTCCAACTGCCTCTCACCACATTTCTCATTGTTACATAAGCTTCACAGCAAACTGCTCATTACGTGGCAGTGGGCTCCTTAGCTCCAATACAACTACTTTTTTCCAAAGCAACACTTATATTATGATACATTATGATTAATATGCTCTTTTTGATCATTAATAAGACAAATGTGAAGATGGAGAAGGTCTTGCCTGATCAGCATAGAATCATGCTTCATTACTGCTTTCACTTCAAATTAACATCAAAGTGTAGTGCTAGTGGTATACTGGACGTATTCTGCTAATTAAAGACATTTCCTGAACATACAGGATATACCTAGCCCACAGCACAACAGTTTAAATGGAAATTAATCCTAAAGAACTGTGTTGAAATATGTTGAAATATGTTATATCCTATACCACCACACTGGTACATTTTTAATCTGTGAATTTCTGTTTCAGCTGAACAGCACAGAGACAGACCGTACTTCTGATGTCACCCAGAGACAAATCCTGGAGCAGCTCCCACAGTGAATATTAAAACAACTGTTGACACTATGACAGCAGCCATGGTGATTTTTCAGGACTGAAGCATGATTTTCTGAGTCACAGCTGTAATAAGCCTGACATTCAGACTATACTCATCTGGACATATAGTAACCAGCAGATGCCACCTGATGACATCATTACTTAGGTAGACTATTGTGTATGCTTGTATAGACTGATTTAACTGTCAAAACTGTAACTCTCAAATAACTTGAATATGCTCAGGTTATTTAATGAGGTGGATCTTCAGTGACTGCTTACAAGAGGGCAAAAAAAAAAATAAAAATAAAAAATAAATTAAATAAAAACAAAAACCACAGAACTGCAGTACAGAAAAGCCAAAAGTATATTTACTGTAATATAGAAATCCCCTCCATTACATAGGTTTTTCACTGAGAGCACTGACAAGTTTATTTCTCTGAACTCTGAAATGTTGTGCCCGCTGAGTCTCCACAGTTCTCTTTTGATCAAATTAGGACTCCCTACCAAAAATGTTTATGTTCTGCGTTCTTGTAAAATAATAATAATAATCCAAAAAAGTAATTAAATGAAAAAAAAATCTTATTTTTTCAAACTCATTTACTCATTAAAAATCTTTCTGTAGAATAGTAGAGTTTAGAGAATTAAGAATCTATGACAAGCAGCACTGAAGATAATAATGCAGTGATTGTATTACAGCAGATGAATAAGTTAGTGAATAACTTGTTATCAACTTTTGACTGCTGATTACCATGAAGTGCACAAACTGTTCTGGCAACTGGTACCAGCAGTGAGAGACTTCTTCCTGATCAGGCTGTGGAACATTTTTAAACTTGCTATAAAAAATATGGTGTGACGTGAGCTGGTCTGACACTCGAAGCTTTAGAACAGGACAGAGCCAAGCTCTCAGATGTATGTATGATGGGGTTTTCTGAGGCAAACCTGCAGCCTCTCTTTAGATTCACCAAGGTCTCCAGAAACTAGACAGCTAAGGCATATGCAGTGTTATGTAACAGTTTCCTCTGTACCCTACATCAGGAAACACGATGGGGAGGATGAATGCGTCAACATTTTTACACATAATTTACATTTCAGTT
The DNA here is from genome assembly GCF_001640805.2 of Lates calcarifer. NCBI lineage: Eukaryota > Metazoa > Chordata > Actinopteri > Centropomidae > Lates > Lates calcarifer. The sequence continues at coordinate 26,833,755 of NC_066837.1, read as the reverse complement.
ATTAAAGCCAAGGCTTCAGATTAAGAACAGAGTGGTATGTGTAGGGGTGTGTGTTTAGGCTATAAATACCAATTGTTCTTAATTCTACTCATTCCACCCATAGAAGCTGGAAATGAGAAGACACGGACACAGCTACATTTGTATTTGTGTGTGTGTGTGTGTGTGCGCATGCGCATGCGCGTGCGCCCTCACTGCTGCATTTCCATTAAAATCTCATCTGTGCTCCTGTTCTTGAAGGTGCATATATATTTTACAGCACATACATGAGATGCTTCTTGAGCTCACCATCGCACCTGTCAGAGCTGAGCAGCAAGCTTGAAAGACTTACATAGCTTATATATCATCATCAACATTAACAGCGTGTATGCACCTCCTGTATATAAGTGCATATGTGATTATTCACATACATGCAGGAAAACATGGCACCCTGGGGGAAGGGTTAGCATGTGTAGAACTGGTGGTCTTGGTGCAATACTGAAGAGATGGAGGCAGGCACTTGCTGAGGAGTTGGCTCAACCTGCTTTGCATTCCACAGAGATTCATTGCTACTGCCTGCTTCTTCCCTAAAGGGCTGAATGACAGAGGTGATGCACCCTCACATCTCCTAGATAATCTTTCTATTCTTCTTGAATGGCCAAATTTAGCTCTTTAACAAGAGTCTACAACCACACTACTTGCTCTGGGAGGCTTAGCTTACTGCTGGCACAGTGGTACTTTGATCTAAATGCTAATGTAAGTGTGCTCACATGTTAAACCTGACAATGATAACATCCTGATGTTGGCTGATTACAACTAACCACAAAGTGCAGCTAAGACTAGCAGGGATCATTAGTTCTGTGGGTATTCAGTCATATACCAAAGAATTGGAGAAATTTTTGAATGAAACCATAAGGCATCACCTGAATAATTACAATTCATCCTGACAGGAACATGAATGTCTGCACAAATTTTCATTGTGATCCATTAGTTGTAAAGACATTTCATTTTGAGCCAAAAACGTCAGCACTGTGGTGACGCAACAGCAAAAGTCAGGGGCTCTCCAAAGACATTACAATATATTGTTTGGGACCTAAACCAATCATAGCTACCCAAATAAGACCATCACTTTTCATGTGAATTTAGATATACCTTTCAAACATTGGAAAGAAAAATCACTATTACGTGTGTAATGACTGTAACAAATTCACAGTTTTCTGCAGCAGGCAATGTTTGTATAATGCATTTTTATCTATTGCATGTGCTCTTTTCTGTTTGCTGCCTTTTAAAGATGCAGCTGACAACAATTATGCTACATGGGTTGTGTTTGAAATCATTTATATTATTTAAAGTGTTATTTCTTATTCATTCAAACTTGATTTTTTATAAAGCTGGGGTGACAGGTCTAGTACCAAATTTTGTCCTGATCCATATAGTTAGTGGGAGTGGCAGTACTACACTGGATAGTCAAAAATCTTCACCTGCTTGAGCAAGATTAAAAGTTAGGGGATCATTAAAATCCTTAGGATTCATTTTCTTTGGATCTTGAAAATGGTTTAATGGCAATACATTATAGTTGTTGAGATATTTCACTCTGGACTTAGGTAATCAAACAAAACAACTGACCTACCAACAGCCATCACCAGAGCCCCTCCTATAGCACGGCTAAAATTTGACACGCAGCAGGAGCTTTTATTCCTTCATCTGTTGTTTCTTTCTCTCTGTTCTCCCTGATTTCATCCTCTTCCCTCTGTCTCTATTTTCAGATGCTCACCTCCCCCATACATAGCAGCAGTGGGGAAATCCCTTGAAGATGGCGCTCCATCAGTAATGATTTTCTGCTCAGCTGAGCAATGAAAGGTACACATACACTCATTCTGCCTGGCACTCAACCATTTCTCCCCCTCTCCCTTTCTCTTTCTCTCTCTCCCTCTCTCTCTGTAAACCCCATCATCCATCCCTCAATGCATCTCATTAAAGTTTTAAAGCCAAGGTAAGCCAGCACATCAGTGAATCCCTCCATCCGCCCACTCTAACCATGCCAAACTCCTCCCCAACCATTGCTCATTTTCTTCCCAGTTTCTCACTCTGGGGCTGTGTGAAATTAAGGAGCAGACAGCTGGGCATGTCTTTATTTAGAAAATAATAAGCAAACAGGAGAGACAGCAACTAACTCTACAAAGAATGGGAGGAGGGAAGAAGTGGTGAGAGGGAGCTGCATCACTTTAGGAGATTTTAGAAGAGTTCTGTGTCTCAGTGCAAGATGGAGAGCAGGTTGATGGACATGCAGGCCACAGCTGACATGTTTACTCTGGTCTCTTCTCAATCAAATTGTTATTCTCTACCAAACCTGGCAGGCGGATACTGAATGGCAGCTGTACACGATGTCTAGAATAAGTAATGTCCCTCCCAGCAGCACACAGAACTACCTCCTCTAAGGCCTTTTTAAAGCAAGCCTCTAACTTTTGCTGTGTGCAGTGGTCATGGTGGCCATAAGTAACAATTATAAGACAACAGAAAATTCTATAGTGTAGAAGAACAGCAACATGAGTATAGAAGAATCACAGAGTCAAAACTGACTAGGTAATGTCACTTACACAGCAAGTATCTAATGTTAGCTACTGTTAGCCAACATAAGCTAAGATACATAAGTTACCCCTGAGTGTAATGAATTGTGGAAAAGTGAATTTTATTCCTTGTAAATTAAGTTATTTATTTTTTGAGGATGAATGTATTAATTACACTTCCAAAAGTCACATAGCTGTGCTTTCATTTAAAAAACTGAAGACCAAAAATAAATAATGCCTCTACCACCACTACTATTACTACTTCTACTAACATGAATAATAATATACTTTTCTGAGGGATCTAGTTATTTTATCATTCTATATTTTTTTTCTTTCCACGCGTAAATAAAGGCTGATTTTCTATTTTGAAGCTTTGGTGTTCATGCAGCATTTATGCTAAATGAGCTTATCAAATTCAACTGAGCTAAGTAAGGAAATTTCATATATAATGCATATATGATACATGACTAAAATTCCCCTGGTTCATTACCAACCAACCAGTTAAATTCATTAATACACACCACTGAAGGTTGACCGTACTAAGTCCGTAAAAGGAAAGATCAGTCCCATGCAAGCCACAACATTCATTTTTGGAGGCAGAGGGTATTAACAAATGGTTCAGTCAATATTATCCAGCAGGCTTTTAGCCTTAACTTGTTCTCTGAAATGAGATGTTGGTAAAGGATATCAATATTAATGGAATAACACTGAGACCTCATTATGCTGAAGGTCATGGCAGGATGTGGATTTAGAGCAGAGGAAGATAAACGAAACACTTTCACGGCAGTGAAGAAACACTCTGCCAGCTGTATGACACCTCCTGAAGGCAACCTGTCATTCTTACTTACACACTTTAAAAAAAGTTCTCCACCTCTTTCAAATTTTTAGCTGAAAATTTAGTAAATCATCCCTGTGACTTTTAATGTGTGCAAAGTGAATTCAATCATTAAAATGCAAAAAACAATACAGGCAAGTAGTGATTTATGTCACCAAAGAGACTTAGTACACTGCAGATAGAAACTGTATCTGGGCGTAGTGTAGTGCATGGAGAATGAAGTGCTCGCCTCCATTTACTGAACATCACATAACAGGAAATCTCTTTAAATCCAGTCAGTGATGTCTGAGTTGGTGGTGGTGTCTTACTCACAATTTATCCTTTTACTTTTATCCAGTGGGTCCTATTTAGAACACACACCTGTCATAGTAGGATTAAAACACTATAACAACATTAATGATGACTTCTATTCAGGAAACAAATTGAATTCAGCCATCTTTATTTTCATGATTTAAACCTACTGATGCGATCAGATGCGGATTCATCCAGGAGTGCACCAACAACAAACTAAGAGTCAGAGGCTAAATTGAACACAGGTTGTACACAGACACACTCCCATACACACAGTCCCTGCTTCTGTTGCTAGCTTACAGCTAACATCCCGTGGGTGCATTGGCTGTTTGGGGCAAATCAACACAAACGATCCAATGGTCTCTAAACACATTATTAAAAGCAGCCTAGCCTAAGTTTTCACAAGTGCAGTGGCCTCACATTACAAACCAGGCCTTATTTTTGATTTATGATCTTTTTAAAATCCTATTTTAATTTTTTCTAATATTGTTGCTTACATCTTGCATGTTTCTGTATTGAAATGAAACATCATTTTTTAAATACCTATGTTTGTACAATGGAAAAAATGGGGCTTTTTGTAATCTAACCAAAATTTGCCAAATTCTTAATACCGCAGTGTTCAAAGCTGTCTTAACACAAATAGCCACACAAGAACTTGATCTAGAGAAAGTTGCTGAGTGATCGGACTTCCTGATTTCAGGAATTAGGAAATATATTATGAACAAATGAACAAATCTACGAATCTAACAATCTGAACAAGCATTCAAAGTCAATCTGTTGGTATTTTTGAAAACTACTGCCATTGAAAAATTTCTTTCATACTTCAGTTTGATACTTAACACTTACAATGACCTAATTCTCTGAATGCCTCAGAATTCTGTTTCAGAACTAACACGCCATACAGAGATGTGGAGTTACAGTAAATGTGTATGTAGAATAGGAATGACGTATCTATGTATGTGTGTGTTTTGTGTTGACAGGGGATCGGAGGTGATGCAATCACCTTTGCCTGGGTGTGCAAGCCCCACACGCTTGGAGCGCTCCACATACAGCTGACTGGCTGATGCAACTGATGTGCTCCTGTGGTTTAGCTTGAAGCTCCATCAGTACAGTCCTCTGAATGATGCATCATGGTGCATTTACATCAGGCCACTGTATCAGCCAAGTCTCCCAAATGAACTCATTTCGCCTGAATATCCTTCACCTATTTTACTGAAGCGTGCTCTGCAGGGATCATCATCCCTGCATCGCTATGGATGATGTTGGTTTATATTTTTCATCATAGCTGAGTATTTCTCATCATAGCTGAATACTGAGCAGGGTCAGAGCTCAGAGGAATGTTTGCTCTCTGCTCAGGACACATCATTGTGTCCTCAAAGTGTCCAAGCACTGATCCAACCTGTTGTCAACAGGCTTTACAAATGAATGACTGACACACCATCTTCTGCTTGGTCAAAGTGAAAATGTCTGTTCCTTTATATGATTATTATAGAAAAATAAAGCATCACCTAGCAGAGAATTAATCCACTATATCTTAAAATAAACTCTAAATTACTTCAACATTTTAATCAAAACTCACATTAAGTATAACAACTTTGAAACATTCTTTTGAGAGTGTTTGTGCTGATTTTTGATTGAAACATTCAAAGCCACAGCGAGACTGAGCAGATCATGAGAAGAAAAGTTACTCAAATTCTTCCAAAGTAGAAAAATTCCTTTTACTTTTTCTTACCCACTGAGAACAACCATAACCATAAAGCTCCTGTGTACAGATCTAATGTTTCCTCTCCTGCTGTTTATAGCCTGTTTGGCCTCACTAATGGAAAACTCTGTTTAAATGTTAACATCTAGGTGACAAAAATCCCCACTCCCCCAGAGTGAATTTGGGACATATTCAGAATGTATCATGTGGAACACATATCTAAGAGTAGCTTGATGTTTCAGACTTTTAATGTGTACTAAGAAGCTGCACTGTGGCAGACAGAAGGGAAAGAAATTGTGAGAGAGACACGTTACCATCGGAGGGCGATCTTGATAGGCGTGGTGAGGCAGGAGGTGAAGAGGTCGGCGGGGAGGTCGGGGTTCATGGGCAGCAGTTCGCTGGCCTCACAGGCTGCCAGCTGGATGCAGTTCTTCATGGAGGGTGGCAGGGGCATCTGGGCTAGAGGGTGGCTGGGATTGATGGCCGCAACCTGAACGGACAAAAACGTGATGGTGTTTGCTTACATTCATTTGGATGCAGTGACCACCTGAGCCACATCCAATACAATCCATCAACAGACTGAACAGGTTGTTTTCAAATATCCAGTCAGGAGGGACATGATCTCAGTAGGAATCTGGGTTTCAGACCCAAACTGAATTATTTAACTGTTCCACAGCCTGAGTTAGTGTCTGGGGAAAAAAACAACAGAGGGACAGAGACAAATGGGAAACTGAGTGACAGACATCTTGACTTTAAAGAGGTGAAACTTGTTTGTGGCTAGTGTTTCTGTCTGTCAGAGACTGTCTGTCTGTGTCAGCAGACACAGGTATAGAGAGCATCCTTTTGTGACAGCTCTATTTGTTGACACACATTTAGCGAAAATAAAGGTTTGAGTAAAGCTGCTGCCTGGGCTGAAGAAAACTGAATTTTTGCATTGTAACAAAGGCAGAAAGCTGGCATTGTGGCAGCATTCGAAGTAGTTAAAGTTTAGATGGAGTGACAGAAGCAAGGTGAAAGGATGACAGAGGCAGACAAGACACCGATCTCAAGCTGGAGAGCAGATAAGCCATGGAATGAAAGGTCAGAGACAGACTTAAGAGCAGCAGCTCCAGACTGATGTAGATAGATATGCAGGGAAGGGTGAAATAACAGAAAGACAACTCAAAGAGGAAATAACATTACTGAAGACAAGATGAAAACTGGTAGAAAAACTGATTAGAAGTCCAAGTGTGAGTTTGTGCAAATGTCCAGCAGTGGCAACAGGCGAAAGCCGTTGTTGTTGTTGTTGTAAGCTGTTAGTGTTCATCAAATCTGACATCTTCTAATCGCTCCAGCAAAACCTCTCTACAAAGAAAAATCTAAATTCATTTCATTTTAAAAATATCAGCTGAGCCTTGTCCATCAGTGGGCTACTTTAATCTTCATAAGCTAATCTACCACCACATTAAAATTGAAACATGAAAAAATAAATACATCTCTAAATCACCCCAAAATCCTCTGAGTTCAACTTTTTGCTTGGTTATGGACAGCATGAGATGAGCCATAAAAGTCCTTTTTTGTTTTGTTTTCCCTCTGCTGTATTAAAACAGGAAGATCATTTGATTGCATAAGATACATACAAGTGCTGTCTCCAGGTTTGCTGCCCTGTGCTTCAAGGCCAAACATTACAATGGACACCTTGCCCGGGACATTTTGAGAACGTAATGATAAAGTGATGGTTTATTGATCCCAGTGAGGAAATTTTCCTCTTGCTTTCGCCTTAGCAGGTGGTCCTCAGTGGTAAACAATCCTCCTGTCTATTCTAAGAACAGAAATAGTCTGGTGTTTCGACACTCTGGGATGGCTCAGTCAATACTTGCAAACGTGAAAAACGGGGGAGGCTTTCATAAGATGTAAAACTTTAATTATAATTGGAGTCTTGACTATTTATGTGCTCATTGTACTGTTGATTTGTTTGCAGGGAGTTCAGTATGAGGCAGCAATCCAACAATTCCCTTTATCACTGCTGACTGCTGTGGCTTGTTTCTTTCATTCTGCAGCCCTGTCTAAGTTTACTGAGAAATTAGGGAGGGAGATGATGATTATTATTCTTATTATTCATCTACTCATTATTATTATTATTATTGCCTCTTTTCTGCAAAACCAAGCCTCTATTATTCCAAGAAAGAAAGCAGCAGCTGCTCAACATTTAAATTGACTTCATTTACATTTACTCATTTGGCAGACACTTTTATCTAAACAGACAGTAAAAACAATTCACTGACAGTGTTGGTTTTTCGTTTGTTTTTTTCAACCAAAACATTTTGATGCATTACATTGCCAACAGTTCTGCACCTGAAAATGTCCATGATCAGGAATCTAAGTCATTGCTGGTGTTAGGAGCTGTGGAGAGTGTTGATGACATGTCAGATTACAGTCTAGACTGCTCTTCTTTCAGGGTTGTTTCACCGGCAAAAATCCACAATAAACTGCCTGAGGACAAAAGACTCAGATGACTACACAGCTTAACATCGGCGTTGTTTCAAAGGGTCTGATTTACAAGTAAAAGGCAGGTAAAGAAAAGGAAAATGAACCTAATCACAACTGAGGGAATTAGAGTAGTAGAGTTGAACAAAGTTAGGTTAAGAATCAAAGATCTTTGGAGCAAATGTCTGACATGTCATTGTCCGTGCTTGGCAGTGCATAAAACAAACACACAAACACACACAGACACACTCACACACCGTTTACTGTGGCCTTCTAAACAGATCAGTCTGAAATCAATATTGGGAAATGCATACAAACCCCTTACTATATTACAAGAAAGAGCTATAAGAATTATCACTAAATTGGATCATAAAGAACAAACTAATGCAGTTTATAAATTACAAACATTAAAATTTAATAATCAAATTGATCATAGTAGTGAATTAAATAAATAATGTATAAAGCACATAAACATTTGGCAGCATCAAATATTCAAAACAAAAGAGACATCAAATACCTTAAAAGGATATGTATGTTTCTAAAGTTAGAGGGGAGAACAAAGTCCTAATGCATTTCAATAAAAGGGACCAAAACTGAAACCTCATTCTGTAACTTTACTGAAATAAATTTGAGCGCAAAGAGTTTACAGTGCTGATATAGTAAAGCAACAGAATGCCTTTCCTTAATTCTGATCACTTGGTATTCATCTTGAATATTAGCTCATATGCACATGTATAAACAATCAGAGGAAGACCTACACTGAGTATGTGTCCAATAATCTAGGGCATTTGTGTGAGATGCATAAATAGGCTGTAAGGTACTGACTGTAGATATGCATTTTGGTATAAATTGCAAAATGATACTGAAAGGCCTCTAGAAGAGCTGTAGACACCCTGATCAGCTGTTAACTTCAGCGGAAAATGTTGATTTAAGCGCTAAAACTCTTTCTGTGTTTGCAAACACTGCTGGGGCTACAGGCTTGGAGGCTGAGCAGGAGGTGGGTGTGAGAAATCCTCAAACTGTCTGGCACCAACACTAAAAGCCCTGGAAATCAATCTACGGTGACAAACAAATACAGACGATTATGTGAGTGTGCAAGAATATAATATCTGAGAACATACATGTTCACATGGGCACATACAATGTACAATAAAGCCACGAAGCAACCTAAACACAAACACAGCAGTAATGCACCAGAGCTACCGAATCAAAAGTACTTCTCAGGCCTCCCAGCTTGCAGTGTGCTTTGGCTCAGCATCTGACGCAAACTGGGGTAAACCCACACTACCTGAGGTGAGTAACGGGGGGACGTGCACATTTTTCTGAACCCAGAGAATGAGAAGAGCCAATTACAGATGAGATGGGAAAACAAATGCAACAAATGATCCATGGGCTGCCCAGGAAACACAAGGAAAACAAGGAACAAGACAGGAACAATTTAGAAAATGTGCCATTTCTGCTGTAGGCCGCACAAGCAACAAAAAATGTTTTATTCATGAAGCTGCCATAGCCTCATTCACGTGCTCAATCCTGTTTCCAGTTAAGCTAATCAAACTGCAAAAAAAGGCTTGTGATGAGGCAGTGTAGATTTATGTAATGCCTGCCTACCCCCCGTATATACTACATACCCTCTCTGCTCTCTGCTAGTCCAATAACTCATTAGTTGACTCTATAATAAGTGGTGGAAAAAAGGCAACAGCATCCGAAGCTCAGATCTCAGTATGAGACATTATGTATTTACAGTGCCGCTCTATAAGGGGCTCTACACACACATGAATAAATCATGATATTAAAAATACAGAGGAATAATCTTAATTAATGGGGGGGAGAGTGTGATAATGTGTATAACTGTTCATGTGTCTTTTTTCCTATCAACATGCATATTTCATTTCTCTTTGAAATGTTCGCAGGCGTGAGTGGGTGCCTGATTGTGGCTGCGTGGATGGAGCTGTGCCAATCTCCTTGTAACATAATTCCTCATCTCTCTCACTCTAATGAGGAAAATGTCGACTCGCTCACAGAGACAGACATCACAAACAAAGCAGCGTGTGTTTCTAAAGCCTCTCGTGGTGTCAGCCTAAGAACAACATTGTCTCCTGAAAGAAATTCGGAGAAAGTGTGCCGCAGTAATCCTGACGGTAAATACGACAACATTGCCAGCAGAAGCTGATTAATGCCAAGCATCCACTGTAATTATCACATTAGCATATTGTAATCTCACAAATTATCATGAAAATAACCACGACAGCTTTCTTTTCTCTCTTTTCCACAGAGTATATCAGGGTGCAATTTAACTGCTGAGAATTTCCTTTAAAAAAAACAAAGACAAAAAAGTGACACTAATTTATGAGACGAATGCCACAGGGGAGAGGGATTTCACATGGAACACGTAATCATGACAGAAGAGTACAGTCACACACGTGCACACAGGGCTACCAAAAAGCAACTCTTGTCAGGCAATAAATTTTACAGCCATGCGTTAATTATTCATTAAAATGATAGAAGGAGCTGGTTGAGGCTTAATGCGAGCATCCCGACAACACAAACACCTAATCCACAACACACACACACACACACACACACACACACACACACACACACACACACACCCCCTCCGCCCTGGAGCTAATGCAATGACCGTGTTTGCTGAGTGCACGCAGGAAGTGATGAGATATTTAAAAGGAAGCAGGTGGCCCTATAATAGAGCACTCAGAGGACGGACACGGACACACGGACACACACACACACACACACACACACACACACACTGACTGACTGACTGACTGACTGACTGAATGCACTGCAGGGGGAGGTTCATATGGTGCTGTGGAGGAGTGATAAAACACCTCCTCCTCTTTTTCATATCTTTCTTTCACTTGTCTCCTCCATGCTCTTGCCTTCATCTCTATCAGTGCATCTCCAAATAATACAGTCCCTGGTGAGATCAGGTCTGTCGTGTATGTGAAACGTGAGTCAACGGTACGCATTTAAAAATGACAAACTGTGTGTGTGTGTGTGTGTGTGTGTTATCATTTCATGATCCCACATGCGCAGAGTGTGGCAACGGAGGGATTCGGGTGGAGGAGTGCGTGGGCGAGGAGGGGGACTCCCCGCTTGGATCATCTCCTGCATGATTAAAAAGTCTCTGGAAATCACTGCCTCTCTCCTCATCTTCCATTACCCCTCCCCACCATACACTTCCTGTGTGAGTGGGTGAGAAGGCCAGGCACTCAGGTGGAAAAGTGAGATTGCTTATGAAAGTTATGCAACTTCCCCAGCATTTAACCGGGTCTCCTCCTCTGTCTATTTCCCAGCTGTAACCCCAAAACTCTCACCTTTAAATAAATGTTCTTTGTGCGACGATGCAGCTAATGCCTTTGGAGTACATGGTATGCCCTGCTATGAGAAAAGTACGATATTGTCTCCAAAAATGACTTGTCCATTCTTGTCTCAGCCACACAGCAGCTAACAATGACCACAGCCACTTCACAAGCTTTACTCCCAGGCCTTAAGGCTGACTAGAATTACACTTAAATGACAACAGTATCTAACACCTTTATCTTGGCTGTTGCCTTGAGAGAACTAGCTATAAAATAAAACTAGCTGGATGTTTCAGCTCTGCTCTATTTGAAGTTAACATGCAAAAACTCTTCCTTTGTGAAGAAAAGAAAAACAGCATATATCAATTTCACTATCACTTTTTACACTAAATGTAACACTAAATGTAAATGTGTGAGTTAATTACACACCAGCTCCATGACGTGCTCTACATCTAATAAAGACAAACCATGGTCTGTCTTTTGGAGAATGATGATTTTGACGAATGATGATTTGATTTTAACCCAGACAATGGCCAGCAAAAAGTTTGTGCGACAATAAAAAAAAAAGTCAAGGAAACAATGAAATTCCTCTTTGTTAATATGGACCTTGGTAAGAATAAAAATAAAATCAAATCTCTTTTTATGATTTTTAGTTGCAGTCCTGCCATGACCTCTGCAAAGTTCCACAGGAAAGAGCAGGAGAGACTGAAGATTGAGAGACACTTGTGACGAGTTCTGTCAAACACTGCGGCAACTCAGCAGTTTGCCTGCTGCCTTCACCTTTACTTGAACGGGTAACGAAGCTTTCACAGCAGCTCTTCTTCACTCTCGCTCTATCTCCCACCTCTCTGCTCTGTACTGTTCATCCTGTACCTTTCTCTCTCTCTGTCTCTCTCTATCTCTAGTTTTCCAGCTAATCTACAGTCTGGCTGAAACCTCCCCATGAATAATTGAGATGAATGACAGCACCATCTCATTAGGAATTCACATAACATGCCATAGCCGGGAGAGAGAAAGAGAGAGAAAACGTAATAAAAAGATGAAGTAGTGAAAGGACTGGGGCTGGTAGTGGTGTGCATGTTGTGTATGTCTGTGAGTGTGTGTGTGTGTGTGTGTTGGAGGTGTGCTTATGTACTCCCAAGACTAAACCAAAACTCAATCATTTAAAGCCAGCTGCCCATCTGATTGGCTGAATCACAGGACTGAGGACATTGTGGAATTTTAATATAGAGGATTCAAGCTGAGAATCATGACTCAACACTCACTGACACCACTTAGATCTCCTTTATAAATACTTAATAGCAGAGTGTGTGAGAGTGAGTGTATATTTGTGTATAATTTTGTAGTGTGTGCATGTATGCAAGTGACAATCACCCACTTTGCCACTAATAACTCCTAAACACCATTTCACCGTGTTTGCCTGCATGCCAACTGTGTGCGTTCGTATGACTCGTCTTAATCTTTGAAGTGTTTTTTTCCTCTCAAATTACTTTCTGTGTTGTGACATGCCATAAAGTATGAGTGTGTTTGTCTGTGTGTTTGGCTGCCCACCTCCAGCTCCTGCTCTCTCTGCAGGGCAAACTGTTTGAACGACTTGACGATGATTCCCGCGTTGGAGCAGTCGTAGACGAAAATGGATGGACTCCCCATCCACGTCTGCAGGTCATAGATGGACAGCGGTATGTACTGGGTGTAGTTCTGAAAAAAAAAAAGAAAAAAAGAGAGAGATGTCAGAGTAAGAAATGGGAGAGATAGCGCGTCATATTATTGCTGCTAACTCACTTTTACAGATTTGTGTTTAATTATTAACTAGTCATCTGTTTGATGGAGAGTGTGAGCAGAGGAGAGAAACATTTGAAAAGAGAGAAAAGAAAAGATTATAATGAGAAAGACAGAAAAATGAGGATGGAAGGGACACATGCAGTCATAACTCTAATAACCATGGTTTTATAAAGGTGTTGTACTTCATGGAAAATGTGGTTCCTTGACATTGTTTCAACACCAAATCTCCACTGATCTCCTGCTTCAGCATCCAGTGACACAGCAGCTTCATTTCACAGGACACAGAGTGAAGTATGAGGAGTAAAATGTGGAGGGAAAGAAAGGAGAACAGAGAAAGAGAAGAGGACATAAGACCCGAGGGTGTACTGGAGACGAGGTACCAACAGCTAAGCCTAGACAGCAGTGGTGCATCATTGTGAGTGGGTGCTTACTTATAGGACAAGGCAATGAACAACTCAAGATTTTATGTCTGATCTGCAAATCAGCGACTCTCTACACCGCAGTGGGGCTAGACCCTTGGATAAGAGCCTGTAGGTAAGCTGTTATGTTTGGGTGTGGAATCATTTTGACCACAAGATCTTTTTCGTGGAACTCAGGAACCTTTCAGGTGTTCACATATTTTGCATGGATTTTGATCACAGGACCTGAAGTCCAATTTCAGGGGAGGAAGCTTCAAGAAGTTCTAACTATACAAGGATGGTCAGTGCCACTGCCATGGTTGAGTATGTAGTACAAACTGAGAGCAGATGTTAAAGCTGCTAAAGTAGCTGTTCAGACCATTCAGACTGCAAGCAAACACCAGTTTCCACTGGTATCAATATCAGCTCTAGATACTGGGATTTCTTTTACTATTAATGATGTTCAAAATTATTTATTAATAAGTTACTGCAATGTAGTATTGTAATTCTATAAAGCTGGGGGACTCAAAAGAATCATATTTAAAAAAGAACAGTAACGGCAAAGGTTCCAAAAAACTGTGGATCCATAATGCAACGACAATGTCTGTCTTTAATTGTTAATAGCCTGATATAAGCCCAGATGTTTCTAGTTTAAAACACAGGCCTTCTGAGTAGTATAAGTAATATAAGCAGTAGTATAAGACCCAAACTTATGTTGATGTGTAAAATCCTTTAGCTCCTTTATTTCCCAAAACTTACTAGTAAAAATTAAGGATTGAGTAACTGAGCATTTTTTTTAGAATTACCAGCTATAATCTCTAGAATGGACTAACAGTAAAGACACATCACAATGTAATTTCATGGCAAAAGCAAATGTTTTGGATATGTAAACCTGACAATAAATGTCTCACAAAATAAACAAATCAGTGTGTTTAGCTTTTCATTTGCTTTATGTGTCACATGACGCTGCTAAGCTTTTAGCAGCTATGTTAATGTGTGTATCATAATACAATTCAGAAGCCAAATAATATACAACAGTCTATTCCGTCTTAAAGTATGGTACCATAATTTAACTGCTCATATTAAGTTTGTTCATATACTCTGAGTGAGTAGCAGGAATCCAGTCTGAACAACAGTGCTCATTCCTGTCATACCATATCTTTACCTCTACATACACGAATGACAATGAACTAGGCCTAGCTCAGCTGATGCAACCACTGTATAACTATATGAATAAAACTGGAGCATGTCAGTGACTCTCTCTGTGACCACAGACTTTGCAGCATTAATCTGATGAGTGTATGGTGTTAACATGGGCTTTGATTTACTCAGATTATTGTGTTTTTGTTGCACAAGTCAACACAGCCTGTGAGATCACAACAACATATAATAAATCTATCTTGAAAATTTGTTCCAGTGAAGGTCTACAACTCTATCTTTGTGTGTGGTACCTTATTAAAGACCCAGATCTCCCCGTTGACTGTGGGTCGTGGCACCCCATGGCCGTTGTAGTGGAAGAGGACTCGCTCCTCTTTGGCATTGCGTCTCAGCGACGTGCACAGCTTCTTCACCTCATCCACTGTGGGGTCCAGACTCTGCTTGTAACGTGCCTGAAAAACAGGAGGCGAGAGAGGAAAATGTTTTACATCTGAAATTCATGTCTTGGGCATTTTACGCACTCTAAGACAGAAGTAGGGACTCAATTATACAGTAACTCCCAAGCTTGAAGTAGTGTTTTCCATACCATAATAATGTTTGGCCATTTTGCTCATGTAAAGTAGCAGAACAACCAACACAAATAAATACAAAGGTGTCGTGAAAATGTGTAAGGTTTAATATAAGCAAAGGTACACATCACATTTGCACATTGACAACTTATCATGCCTACAAATCCTAAGAGATGCTAGGAGAAGAGTAGACTACTCATTACATCCCTATTTATCATGTTAGATGATGCAGTATCTGCTGGTATTGGTGGGGTTTAAATTAATATATCACACAGCAAACAATGCCCTTGGGAGAGAGAAAGACGCATGGAAGAACACACAGAGACGTACATTTATGAGAAACTAGGTTGGATAGCCATGAGGGGGATGATCCTGCTGGTTTTCTTTACAGATTTTTTTATGTTGTGTGCGTCACAAGCCTTCGTATGAGAGAGGAACTGAGGGCTCAGGTTGATAAAACAGTGACTTACATAAACACAGCTTCCTGCTGTTTATCTTAATTAGGTACATGTCTGTGGCTGACAACTAGTAAACAGACACAAGAACCAACTTTCTTTGAGGGAGAATGACACACTCTGGGCCTTACGTCATGGTCATGGTTTATACTTTAACTACAGCTTCTACATTTCTCTACAACATAAACAAACAGTATTATATTTGACATGTCACATTACTAATAGATTTTCGAGCTGAGAGGTACAGTTTGACGTTAATCGTCTGTAAAGTGCTGCATAGAGGTAAACAGCTTGACATGTCAAGCTGACCCACATGCAGCTAAGAGACACAGAAGAGCTTGCTCTTGTTCAAGACATCTGAAATTTCAAGGAAATGACAAACAATAGAGAAGAGAGTAAACTGCAAAACAGTAAATCCTCATACAAAGCAGTGGGCTAACGTTCAAAACTGAAGAAGGTTTAAATTACAATTTTCCTCTAGCAAAAAATCAATAAATATATCAGCTGAAGCCTTAAATTCTCCTTATGGCATGAGATTTCAGATAATATTCAGATAATATTAACACCAACCATGTTGGTATTACTTACAATCAGACAATGTCTCTTAGTGTATACTCTTTATATCCTCAAAAGATTTAACAGCTGAAACCACTCTGAAATAGCCTGGTTTTCTGGCATGTCTGAAATCTGGTTATGATTTGATGTACTACATGGCCTCTGTCAAAAAATCCACAATAAACTGTAGAAGTGGATTGTGTTCTAATATTACCAGAGTAGTGTATGCATTGTAGATGTATATGTAAAGTAGATGCATTTTACATCTTGTAGCTAAATCTCTAGTCTTGACTTGATTTGCTACATTCTCAGTTTTAAAGGGACAGAAACATTGCGAGCTCCTGCATCATGACCAGTTTCATACAGCCTGAGGATTATCATTATATAAAAGAAACTGTATGTTTTTGTCATGCAGGCAGCGGTTAAAATATATAAAATATATAACATATTTTACTATAAACTAGGAAGTCTCATCCATTCCTAATGGTTCACTATGTGTTAGTAAGTATATTGATGTACAAATTCAGAACCTCATACACGTTTTCCTATTAAATATTAGACATCCAGCATGGGGAAAGATATTGTTTCAATTTTGAGCAGCCTGAAAATAAGGCTCTGAATCAGTTAAGAAGTGACTAACAAGCTGACAAATCAGATAGAGACATTTAGTTTCCAATGATCCAATATTATATTGACTCAGACAAAGACATTCTGCTTTACAAGATGTGAAACCTTTAAAAGCCCTTTCATGTTTTCCAACAATAGTGATTTTAACTGGAAACTTGTAGATGTCAAACCATGAGGTTGTTAGTTGGTCTGAATTTGAAGAGACACAAATGCCACAAAAGCTAAATTTAATTGGTGGGTAAACAAGGAGGCTTTCTTAAAGGTTTTACACTTCTCAGTGTGAAACTGATGGAAGGAAAGGTAAAAATACAACAGAATACAATACAACTTCTGCAAACCTCTTGTATAATGCAGTTTTACAGGCTTCACAGCAGTGCTTTTTGAGTGTTTTTGTTTCACAATGAAACACTAGTAGCTGATATTCTACACATAAACAAACATAAAAAACACAGACCACTGGTGCTACTGTTGCTTACTGCTGCTTTACTGCTGTCAACTTGTTTACTCTGCCACCTGTTGCTTACTTAAGATCACACTTCACCAGTCTGAGTGATTTTGTAAGAGTGAAGTCAATGTGATGCTCGTGCCTGTACCCATGTGTATATACATGGTGGGAAAGCTGCGTGAGAAACTTTAAAGCAGTAACAACAAGAGACGGAGGACATGTGCATTGTTTGTGCTTCTTCAGTTCATTAAATAGTGTTTGTGTGTGCATGGATGGAAGGGACACAGAGGTGTCAACTAGTTATGCAACAGAAAAGCACCCGGTTGGACCAGTCTGAATCATTATCACACTCACCAAGGCCCTTCTGTTATATAACTAACATGCCTTTTACCAAACAGCCTGCCTCCTCTCAAATGGCTTTGAATCACAGGAGAAGCCATATTCTAACCTCAACTCCTTACAAAACTTCCAGCTACTGAAACTAATGAAAAATAACAAGACAAATTCTGACAATGTTAGAAGTGGGAGAAGAGCCTACCCATCAAATCAAAATGGAATGGTAGGACTGGAAAGCTTGAAACTAATTTGAGATATCAATCAATTAAAAATAACACATACCTTTAGAGAATGACCATTAGAACCTCTTCTTAGAACAAATACAGTGGTGGAAATACAGTGGTGGAAAGAAGTTTTCAGACACCCTTAAAATTTTAAATCAAATATTATCATGAAATATTTGGGAAAAATCTTTTTTGTGTTTCAAAAGGTGTGGCTGCATTACACAGACACAAACAAATACAAAATATACTTGTTGTTTATTGTTTACCCAAAAAACTAACAAAACTAAATTCTTGACAGTTTCAATATGTCAGTTCTCAACATTGTCAGTCAAAACTGAACAAAAAATAAATAAACCATTACATCATCAAATGAATATTTAGTAGTCCTGCCATTAGTACACAGTAGAGCTCTAATCCTGGCTGGCATGTTCCCCACGAGCCTTTCACACTGTTGAGGGGTAATCCTGTCCCATTCTTCTTGAATTACTGCTTTTAATTCTTCTACATTCTTTGGTTTACGCTTTGAAACGGACCTTTTGATAATCCACCGCAGATTTTCAATGGGGATCATGTCCGGGGACTGAGCTGGCCACTCTAAGACCTGGATACAGTGCTCCTGCAGCCAAGTTCTCCTGGCCCTGGATGTGTGGTGAGGGGCATTATCTTGTTGAAACATCCAGTTTTGACCTCGATGGAACAGTGCACATGCAGAAGGGAGCATGTGAGTTTCGAGAATGGCACAATACTTGGCAGAGTCCAATGTTCCATCACAGGCAGTGAGATGACCAACACCAGAAGCACTCATGCATCCCCAAACCATACCAGGACCTTAAGCCATGATCTAAAAGTCGGCCACGTACAGTGCGGGTGGAACACTGGACACCAGTTTGGTTTGACCACTGCTGCTGAAGCTCCTGTGATGTCATTCGGCGGTTTTCCCTGCACATGCAGATCAGGATGTGGTCATTTCTTGCTGAAGAAACCCTTGGACGCCCAGATCTTGGTTTGTCTTCCAAGCTGTTTGTTCGTCTGTATTTCTGCAGAGTGTATTCAACTGCTGAAGGACTGCATCTGCACTTCCTGGCTATCTGGCAGCAGCTATACCCTTCCTGGCTGAGAATCTGTATCTTCAGGCCTGTTTCCTGCGTTAGGTTCCTTATTTTAGCCATTTTTGTCTCTGAAGAACTTTCAAATGTGCTGGCTTTATATAGACATGAAGCACGGTGACAAAAATTGTGTCTTTTAATAAAAAGCACGACCTTCATTAGTGGATCACTGGTACCAAAATGACCCAATACTCAAAATTTCTTATGTATTTTTATGGAACCAATCAATTTTAAGTTTTAATGGCTTTTTTAGGATTTGTTCAGTATTTCGACTGTGACTGTACTAAAAGAAATTGCACTTAAAGACCTAAGAGTGATTCTTAATGCAATATTTCACAAATGCATGGGGTGTCCGAAAACTTTTTTCCACCACTGTATGTCTCTATTTACTTCGGACTTGTACTTAGCAGGCTTGTATTTGAAACAGGTTCATGTGAGAGGCAGGTCTTTATTTTTTTAACTGCCTGTTTAACTGCCTGTTTAACTTTGGTATACCTTATCATATTCCTTTATGATTTTTCCATTTAAACCTGACACTGCTGTGCACTTTTACACAAACAAAAAACTCCCTTAATATTTAATGTTCCTTAATGTTTCAATATGTTATACGTAGTCACAGCACTAATTCATCAATACAACACAGTCATGTCAAACTCACCATCATCTGCAGCTCTGAGTTTCTCTTTTCTAACAGAAAAAACGCTTTTCATTCTTTAGGTATTTCCACTTGCTTCTGGCTGATTTCATTTCGTTCAATCTCTGTTAAACTATCATCTATTAAACTTGAAACAAAACACTTCCTATACTGATGTGTCACATTAAAAGCCCTCCAGCATCTGTCTATTTTTGTTTAAATATAATTTGGGAAATTTATTCATCTTACTCTCTCAAACTTCAGCAAAGAACAATAAAGACAAATATATTTCCCTTAAATTCAACAAAAAACGTCCTTACAAACCATCTAGTATGTCTTGGCTTAGGTAGCTGTTGGTCAGGATTAACTAAGCCACACTTAATAAAACTGCAAAGCTGAAGTGACTGAAAATAATTTGTAAATAAAAACAGTATCTCTGGTCGAGCAGAGAAAATGAAAGCAGCAGATCTATGATGTAGTTGTCATATAACCTCTATTTATGACTCTTGCTGTACAGTAATTTCAATCATTATTTAAATGATACTAAATACTGTAATCCTAATTATTTATTGTGATTCATAATCCTGATTTGCAGAATAAAACTATCACTTGCTCATAGTTCATCACCACATTTCCTTCAGAGGCCAAACTAAACAGACCTTGATCAAAGATGCCACATTTCAGCTTCCCGCATCTATATGAGTTTGAATTGCAGTGTGATAGCAGGGCTCACAAGTTGATTCAATTTGGGCATAATCAGATAAGAGTGCCTGAATGCCGAGAGGCGCAGTGCTCATCCTGATGATATCAAGTGGTATCTGAATGGCATAATGGCGTTAGTGAGGGACCTGTAGTGATGGAAGTATAGTGCCTGAAATCAGAGATGGTATAGGAGAGGAGGTGGTGGGGAGGTATAACTTTGAAGAAAAGTGCTGAATTAAATGAGGAAAGAGAGAAAGAGAGGGGGAAGCAGGCAGGTGGGACAAGTGTTTACACTTACCTGCTTGTAGTTATTATTTCAGATGATTCCCAATTGTATTTAGATGCTTTAGCAAAGCTGTTCATTTACATTCATGACAGTGGGGCATATTAAATTCAAGTGGCATAGAGAGATTAAGACAGATTCATATGTATGAGGAAGACACCTAGGAGAGTCCATTTAAATATACAAATCAGAATTTTCAGGCAGAAGGAGATGCGTGTGTTTGTGTATAAAACTTGACTTATCTCCTAACATTATCCACCATGGCCTGGAGGGGGAGCTCCAGTCTCCTGTGGGGACCAACTTTCTCAGCAACTGCAGCTGTCTGTTGCTTTTTTCTCCCCCTCACACCACCTCTGTAAAACAACTCCAATATACCCATCAAGGCCACAGGAAACAAACTCTTCTTAAAGGTGTATTCTGTGCTGGCTCGGTTGCCATTTATCATCATGTCACTTCCTGAGAACAGGCGACCTTTTCAAAGTACCCTAAACATTCAGGATGCAATTAAAATACAGCCTGTTAAAGCTGTAAGGTGCAGCAGGAGCCTCTTTGGCTGTCACACACATCAGGCCGCATTGTAGACAATAAAAAAGGCTGTAGTGTCTGTAGTGACGGCAAACAACTAGATGCAAGTTGGAATGTCTCATTCAAATTACCATCATGATATAGCACTCATTCTTAAAGATAAAATAACTCTGTGTAAATACATTTAATTTCTCATTACTCACACAGAAGATTCCCATGGAAAGTTAAAACCCCAAATGGGAACATTAACTATAAGATACATTTCTGAACATGATATATTCAAATATGCACAGTGTGTCTGAATGAAATGCGTGCCTTTCATCTATTCAGGTGAAAGAGCTTCAAGTTGCCAGGTGAAGAAAAATACAACCCAGGGGATGTCAACTTGGATGACTGAGACAGCAGCAGGCACTTGTTGTCAGAGACAGGAAATGAGCAAAGTCAACCTCTGTCCTCTCAGTCACCAATCAACATGTGAGAAACACTGGGCTTGTTTAGATGTGAAGTGTACTAAAGGCAGGGAAAAAGAAAATTAAAAAAGGGAGCGGGGGGATTAGAGGAAGTTTTCAAAGCCTTGTAACCTCTGGCTGCTACATCACAAGAAAACCTTCATCAGATGTTTGAATCTTTGTTCTTATGTTTTGTACCTCTAAATATCTAGAGACACAGTTGCCACCATTAATCAATACACAGAGTCAGGCACATCAAACTTGTCTAACTAAATTGTTTTTCTATCCTTTCTCTTTTTTATCTTTTTTTTTTTAACCAATAAAGAGCATCAGAAAAAAACATTCATGTCAAGTTAGCAGGCTTCTCATTTCTAACTGGCGCTAATTAGGGCCCAAGCACTTCGTTGCTGTAACTCAGCCATACTTTGTTCAATCAGCCCCAAATTTCACAGTGATGATAAGGGTCCCGACATGAACACACCCACATGTCAATATTCACAAAAAGTTATAGCGCCACCTATTGGCCACAGGAAATGACATGTTTTAGACTTTGACGTCCTGTTACTAGCAGGTTGACGTGACCCACTTCAGACCCAGGCAGGAAAGCTTTAAGGCCTTCATGATGCCTTATTGTGAAAATTTAAATGTTCCGCTGAAGGGCGTGTCTGTGCCGGCATGGCAAAGTTCAATGTTTCGCCATTAACCAGGAAGTTGATGTAACTCATGCATACTTTGTCTGATCTGCCCCAAATTTCACAGGTTTGACAACAGACCTGTCCTGAACACATTTACATTCAAATATACAGATATGATCATAGCGCCACCTAGTGGAAACAAGAAATGATGTGTTTTATCTAAGTAGGTTGATCTGATTGACCTCAAATGTGGTCAGACAAGCATTAAGATCATAATGGTGCCAAATTGTGAAGACTGTGAGTCTTCACGGGACGCCCTTGCTGTGTCGCCATGGCAAATTTCG
Source organism: Lates calcarifer (assembly GCF_001640805.2). Taxonomy (NCBI): domain Eukaryota; kingdom Metazoa; phylum Chordata; class Actinopteri; family Centropomidae; genus Lates; species Lates calcarifer. The sequence continues at coordinate 26,811,371 of NC_066837.1, read as the reverse complement.
ATCCTTTGCTGTTAAACAGGAAGTTGTTGTAACTCTTGCATGCACTGTCCAATATACCCCAAACTTGACATATGCTAAGTGTCATGGCTTGAACACATCTACGTGCCAATATTCAGGTACAGTCATAGCGCCACCTGATGGGGGCAGTAAGGGACTTCTGACTCATTTGTTCTGTGCCCGGTGCTCACGCAGTCCTTCGACCTGCGGGAACCCCACAGCCGCTGGTCCCCCGACAGGTGCGGGGTGCAAGGGCCCGTTCAATGCTGCTTGCAGCTTTAACTGATGTTCATTTTGTGATTGATAAATGATTAATGTGTTCTCTAGCCAGGTATTGCACATGAAGAAAAACGGACATCACTCTGTAACACCACTCCACAGGTGAAATTGTGTTTCTGTAGTCCAACAAGACCAGCTGAGCAATGACTCTTCTCTACAGCAGCAATTAGTTGATCACATCACGTCCGTTCCAGGAAAATATTCCAGTCTGACTTTCACGTGTTTAGTATTTGAAGCAGGTACTTGACAAAAAATAAGGCTTTAAAGTAATCTACGCCCATTACTTCCATGTGTCAGATACGTATTCAGTCAACATTTCATATCCCCTTCAGCTCATCTAATTTTCATGTTGCAGCTAAAGGTTACCACTTTAAACAGTGGAGTTTCTGCCTTCTCTGTTAACAAAATGGGATTAGAAACCTAAACTGAATATCTGAGATTTGGTTATTTAGAACTTTAGCTACTGTCCATTGTTAAAAACTAAACCTAATTAGATTTGATGAGGGATATAAAAGGATTTGGATTCCATAACCAGATTCTTTACTGGATTTGGATTTGATAAAACTCTACCAAACATAAACCCTAAGCCATGGACAGTGAAAATGAAACAAACGCTGTGTTCACATGTAGTTTGGCTCTCTTGGTCCATACCCCCAAAAAAGACACTTAGCCTTTATTTTTACATCTGTAGTTCACACAGATGTGTTACAGGTAGAAAAAGAGTTGAAATGCAGTCACACGGACTAACAGGCAACTGAGTCACTGGACATTATAGTCACTGATCCTTCAAATTCAGCACTACTTTACCTATATGGGGAAAAAACTACTGTGAATTTATTCTGGTGACTGAAGTAAATCATGCTGAGCTTTGCTGCAGTTGAAGGATTTACTTATCTTCTGTGGTAGTCACGAAGAGCAGAAATAAGCAGTAGTGAAGATTGTAACTGGACTTCAACTGTCAGTAAATAACAAGGAAAGTCTTAGAATCAGAGTGAAGGAGTTCCAGACCTAATGGGGGAAATGACTACCATGATTAGGAGACAAACAGGACACATTTTTATATCAGTAAACTGCCAGACACCTAGTCATATAATGGCATTTATCCCTTCAATCACTGGTTGTATGAAGCCATTACAGGTAATGCTGCAAGTCACTGAAGACTGCTGTATGACAATAGTGGATATACAGTATTTTTGAATCAATGTGATGAGGTACCTTGACTCTTCTCTCCATGGATATTTTACAAAAATCTACAGGACAGTGCAGGAGACATAACTTTTCCAAAGTACTTAAACAATATAAGACATACTTGTGTTAATGACACCCTCACTGTGTCACTGAGAAGAGCGATACCTTAACTTATGAATGACCTTGAGTGTAGAAATCTTACATAAGACACCTTTAACTCTCACAGCTTTATGCCTAGTTTTAACACCCACAAATCACTCATTGATCCTCACAAGGCTACTGTGACACTACATACTAAACATACCACACAACCTATAACAGAGCTCAGCCAGAGCCTCACCTGTACACTGTCAATACTAAACAGTCCCAACGCAGGCAGTGAAGAACACAGGAACACACACTTACAGTGATTCAACAACGGTGTCAGACAGAATGAGATTTTGAAAAGGCCATTATGAGTTACATGAACAGGTCTCACTCTACACACACACACGCAGAGTATAAAAGTCAATAACATGACGTCAAGGATGACACTGTGAGTCACAGTCTAAGTCAAGGGAAAGAGCAGCACACTACAGGTGGTGATAATGACAAGTGGGCAGACAGACAGCTTTGCCGCATGTTATTATCACATGCTCCAGGAGACTGGTGAACATTCAGGGGAAGACTAGTTGGGTTTTGCACAGTAACAGTTACCCAGCTGTTTATGATTGCAGGGATTCTGAAGGGGTCATTGGAGTTTGTCCATCCAGTCTGCACGTTTTTTATACTTAGGATTAACAGGGAAATCTACTTTCCAGTCATCACCTACTATCATGAACTTTGGACAATGACTGAAAGAATGAGATTGCAGACACAGATTTCCAATATAAAATTTCTTTTGTAAGATGGATAGGCTCATCCTTTTAAGTGGGATGAGGAGCTCAGGAGATATCTATCTATCCAGGAGAAGTTTGTCATGTCAAGGGGCGAGCTGAGGTGGCTCAGGCATCTGACAGAAATGCCTCCTGGATGCCTTCCTGCGGGGGTATTCTGGGAGCATCCAACTGGGAGGGTAGGGTAGATGCAGAACACCCTAGATGGATTACATTTGCAATCTGCCATGGCAAGACCCCAGGATCACCCAAGAAGAGCTGAAGGATATAGTTAGGGTAACAAATGTATGGGCCTGGCTGCAGCTGCTACCATGACCCAGACCTGGATAAGCGGTGGAAAATTAATGTACAAATGGATGTGCCCCTTTGGGACCCATTTACCTCCAATGATATTGATGATCTCCTTTTGTTTTGCCCTGAATATTGTACTTACAGCATATTCAAGTCCTAATATCACCTCTTTTATAAGCAAAAATGTGATCATGAAAGTCTATCAAAATAAAGGGTTTAATCAGCAAGGACTGTCAGAGATGGCGATGTTCCTTGCTACATTTATGGGTTGGCAATTTCTTATGGAAAGGTACGAAAAGTAAAACTCAAAACACTACAGATTCCAGCAGTAAAGCTGAGAAAGTACAGCCAGTATGATAAATAACAGTGAGCACTCGGTTGAGCAGGCCTGTGTGGCGGTAGTCATTTCCCCAGTGACAGCAGTCCTGCTGGGGCCAGTGTGTCCGGGCTGACTCAGTTCACAGCAGGTCGGATGGAGCAGAGGGAGAGATGACACATCACCCTCCCATCCTGCCAGTACACACCTCCTGTTGAGACTACATTACCCACGCAGCCATTTCTCAGTCTCAAAACTACAGCTTCAAAGGTGTGGACGACTGCACTTTTGAAAAGCTGTAGTCAAAAACTCCATATAGACATTTTAAGATGAGAAATAAGCACCCAAAGTTCAGCGTGTTTTCAAGGAGGGGAACAGACTGACACCCTGTTACTTATAACTTTGTAAAGGAATTATGTGTTCCAAAACGGTAAATAACTGATGGCACAGCAACACTCATCATTTCACCTTCATCTTTTCTCATGTTTAAGAGGAATCTGATGCCAAAAGAAAGCAGCAGGAGTCAGAACACTGCTGGTGCAGCTGACTAAGTGACATGGGTTATGTAACTGGCAGAAGGTCCAAATGCACTAAGTGTTTGTAAAAGAGAAAACAGATCTCATACACAAATCTCTTCAAATACAAGTGAACAAATTATTTAATGTGACTTTTGGAAAATTATTATTGAAACACATCCTGCCTTGGTCATCATCTTTAGTGTTCAGGCACTAAGTCTCTATGGAACATGAGCTGGGAAATCAATGCTTCCTCTCTTCTGACCATAACCTCACTTCCTGAAACCTTTTACTACTTAGCACACTTTAACTTCCCCTTCCCCTACTGACAACTTTTACACATCTAATCATACCCTTATCATTTTTTTCTTCCCCACATACACCTTAACTTGTAGATGCTTTGGAAATATTCAATGTCAGAGTCATGTGTGACCACAGAACTTACAGCATTCTTAATATTCACTGCACTGGAGATTAAGTTCTGATTCCTTTTTTTGATGTGTTTATTAGAAAGCAAGGAAGAGACAATGAAAAAAAACTCACCCAGCTTTCATTTCAGTCATTACAGATACCACATGGTCATTATCAACCAAACTTATTCAACCACAGACACACACACTGACAGACAATGTCCTACTCTAGCCTGCCTGAGCAGGAGGAACATAGCAGAATTATGTCACACAATCAACACTTCCAAAGGTGAGTAGCAGGTAATCATCCATATTCTTCTTAAGGCTCCTATAGCCAGATTTTTCTTTTCTTCTTTAAATTCAAAACTCTTAATATGGTTCCAATGTACCAAAACTGATAACAAGGGGAACACATGCATGTTCACACTGAGCATACATATCTGTACATATATGTCAGATTCAGGAGGCTTTAATAGGGTGTATTATATAAAACCCTAGGTGAATATCAATGTTATGTATGTTTGTGTGTGTGTGTGTGTATGTAGTTACATGTGTTTGATAGAGAAGGGGCACAGAGATCTCTAAAGCACCAGTCCAATTAAAAGCTGAATTCCAAGCTGCTCTTAGAAGTCTTTGTGTGTGTGTGCGCATATTTTTAATTTAGTAATTTTACCTTATGTGGGGGCAGGAGGTGATGAAAACTGAAACCTGAAAAGCACTGAGCAAGCCATTAAGAATAAATGGAATAGAGTGCAGTGTATGTGTATTCCCACAGTGATGCCTTTTCTACCGTTTTGCTCTGCTCTTGCACAAGTTAACAGTATAACAATGAATATAGGTTAAAGCTCTAAATTTCAGTTTTAAGTGTGGCTCCTCTTGTCACTTTGGTGAACATTACAAGATTTGTGCCTTTCTGAATCATAATGTAGCTCGACAATGATCCTAAAATAGTGGAATGCTCTTGACTGGTCCAGACAGTCACTTGATCTCAGTTTTATTGAACAAGTGTTTCACCTGCTGATGACCAGACTACAGGCAAACAAGTGGGAAATAAAGTAAAATTGGACAGAAGATCACTGCTAAGACACTAAGTGTGTGCTAATGTCTGTGGTAAGTACATTTAAGATAGTCAACAATTAGATGATGAATTGACTAGAGGAAATGAATCAGCAATTATTTTGACAACTGATTAATCATTTTAGTTTCTTCTTAGTTTAGTTTCATCTTTCATTTTCTCAAATGTGGTGATTTGCTGCTTCTCTCTTTTATATTATAATACATTTTGGATTCTTGTAGACAACAGTAGCAATTTAAAGACCAATTTCACTGAACCATTCTAAGTATTCAATATGAGGACTTTATTTAAGTAAATGAATATTAATAATGTTAAAAGGCTACAGTTCATGGTTTATCTGATGTGAATGTAAACACACTTAAAGCTGAGTCTCAGCACTTCAAACCATTTGTTTTTTGAACCCAATATGTTGGGGTAAAGCAGCATCACTAGTAAATAGCCTCACTATCCGAATAAGATGGCAACAACATAAGGTGGAAGTACAGTCAGCAAATTGTCTGTGCATAATGCATAAACTGTCTTAATGGTCCAGCGACTATTTAAAAATATTTAACACGACATAACTATATAACAAGAAAGTCACAGACTCAATTCCCTCCATGGTGACAAGCGTCCCTAAACAAGACGTGAGGACAGGGTGATCTTAAAATCCAAAATCTAATGACTGTAATACATTAGTGAATATTCAGACTGTTAAACTTGTGAAGCTTTGTAAACAAGGCCATGTGCATGTGGATACACTGAAAGCATCAGTAAGTCACAGTAACCTGTGGTTCAACAGATACATTCAAGCAGCCATTATCCCAAGCAGCCAGGTACCTATTACAGCACTCTCCACTGCTCTAATCAACTGCTGCCCTCATTTCCAGCCACCTGCAGGGAGAGTTACACCAGTTGGTGATTGAGGAGGGATTGGAGCGGGCAAGAGTGCCACAAACCATTACCCTGGAGACAGAGCTCAGGGACCGCTGCTGTCTCTGACTCTGTGTGATGTCGTGACTGTGTGTGTCTATGTACTCTTAGTCAGGGAATCTACTCAAAGTCAAATTTAAGTTTTATTAAAATCTTTTCATTATCACCTGGAGTCTTGATATCAAAGAGCTCATCCTGCAGCTTGCTGTAGCTGATGTGTATAATAAAGTCACATCTTCCTCACAGAGATAAGTAAGCTTAGGAGCTAGAGTAGTGATTCAGTTAAAAGAAGTCTAGTGAATAGGTAGAATGTAACAATGCAAAACACAGAAATAATAAATGTTAGTCATTTGTTTTCATGACTCAGAAATCATTTGTCTTGTGATGCTGGATGCTTCCTCACAGCTCATCTACTAGAAATGACTGCAGCAGGTAGAGTAGTGAGTTATTTAGTATTGATCAGGAACCCAAACAAACCCACACAGACATATTATCGTCATTTGTGCTGTGGGAAGCTGAAGAATCCTGCTTAATGCCTCTTTAACAACCAAAAGTAACGAAACAACAATCAGTCAACAACTGCCTTTTCAAATGAAAGTTCTATACATGTTTCCTCTAACTTCTACTAACTTCTTAGTACATAAAAGAAAATTCAAATGTTAAGGGCCACATATGTATTAGTTTCTTTGATAACAGTTGATGCAAGCCTTTTATGGCTGCAGAGGGAGGTGCAAGAAGTCTGATAAACTGCTCCAAGTGATGTCACTTGAGTCGGCGTCAGTCGGAGCTAAAGACTACAAGTTTGAAAATAAAAAAAATTCTGGGGTTGTGAGGTTGGAAACAAGCAAGTTTACAAGACCTCTGTAGCTACTCCTCATATCTGCTGGAAGCTAGAGGCTTCAGATTACATTAGACGCCACTGGCAAAATACACCAGACCCTCTGACTGAACAGTCACTGCCCCGAGCTGCACTGTGGGTAATGTAGGCACCAGAGTTTGACAAGGAAGAAGAATGGGTGGAATGAAAGCCAGTATCTCCAATTCTGCTGCACAGGAGTGCTATGCTAAATCTGTGGAGTACTAACACTGAAATTGCATAATGTGACCAATTGGAGGCTCAAGTCAATGAAAGCAGATAAACAAAACTAAACACCACTACCGAACTGAACATTTCATGGCATGCCATGTTTTATCATTTTGTTTCACTGTACTTCCCCATTCTTTTCTTTAGTTCCTAAGTCCAAAAGCTCAAATCATTTGTCGTCACAAAATCAGTCATTGAAAGAATCAGCTAGCAATAACAGTGAGTGCAGTGCTTTCCTGTTTTTCATCAGCGTAACCTGAAAATCTTTGGGTATTTGACTGATGGTGGGTCAAAGAAAAAGCTATTTGAAATGTCATCTTAGGCTTTGAAAAATAGTGATAACCATTTTTTGGTCTTTTAAAGTCTCAATTTTTTTAAATTAGCAAATTAATAGATAGAAAATAATCATTAGTTCAAGCCCTAGATACGGGGAAAAGAAACATCTCACAACCCCTGTGAATGTAAGTGAGGAGATTCCAAAAAAAGGTGGGTTTGGGGTTCCTTGGTTAATTTTAGAATGTGGAGCAGTAGGGGTAATGTGAAGAATGACACACACAAACAGAGCCCTGCTCAGATGGGATGTAATCTATCCACTTCAGTTCAGAAATAACTGGTAATTCTGTACACTGCAGATCCACCACAAACATATTCATGTTATTTGACACAGGATGTCGGTCATGTCTGTGCTCCAATAAAGGAAGTATTTTCTCAATCCAGAGGTCATCTGGAGAGGGGTAGGGTGTATGACCCACATACAGGTATTAATACTTGCACATAGACTACATAAACAAGACTGCAGAGACAAGAGATCGACAACACACAACAGAGCATCTCTCTCTCTCCTCATTTCCAAGTCTGTATCGACCACATTAGTTTCTTATAACTCAGCAGGGGTGCTGAGGGGTTTCACAAGACATATTTATAACTGGATCAATGGCTCTATATCTACACCTGAGCTGCATGTGACACATTACCTCTCTGTGTAAGTGTGTATCCAAATGTGTGTATCTGTGCCCATTTGTGTGTATTTGTTCTTTTTTTTTTCATATTTTTTATCATGCATGTGCATCAGTGTGGTTCCCCCGTCTCCTCATTAGTGGTCCGACTCAGTGTCAATAGCTCAGCATGCATCATGAGCTAAGGAAAAAAGAGCTGGACAAGAGCCAATAAGTTACTTTTTTTGTGTGCTTATTTACCTGTATTTATGTTCTATATAAATATATATATATATATTTTTACTAAAATAAATCAGTGGCCTGATTACAGTCCAACAGCACATTTTCTGTATTTTCATCCTCTTACCCAAAGATGAAAATGAGTTATACAGTTCCATGTTTCTGCTTAATGGACTGAAATATAAAATCAATAAAGGCGTCAATTTCTTCACAAAACTACAATTACTGTAAGCAGAAACCAAGCAGCATGCATCAACACTGCAAAGTGTTATCTGTGTACAGAAATACATGCCACGTGCCCAGTTCAGCACAACAAAAATTACCACCAGAGGTTTATTAGATAGACCTGTTCAATTGAGTGCAATCACATATAACAGCCCTGCAAGAATCCTGTCTTGATGAAGGCTGTAATGTTGTGTCCCTGTTCTGAAAGCTTTTTCAGAGATTTGTTGATTTAACTTAATGGTCATTTACTATTGAGTGCCAAAGAGTAAATAAATAAGACTTTATTTATTTTTAAATGTGGGATACTGGTGTGAAATGTGAAACATTCCAAGAAACTTTAAATCTCAGCTCACATAACAGGCTCTACCTTACTTGTCTTGATTTACAGAAGATGTTGTGATGAAAGGTGCTATGATGAAATTATAGCCAGTAGAGGAAACTGCAATGTGAAATTAAACAGACTTCAGAAGGAAGACATTTTGAAATAAAAACTGCTGGAATGAAAAAAAAAAATTACAACCTTAAATAACCTGTTACTCTGAATACAATTAATATGAAATATCATTTCATAATCTTTATTTTTAATAGTTCTATTATTTTACAATACCATGTTTAAATTATATATTTCCCTATACTTAACTCTTAACAATTGCTATTTATTTACTTAAATTTGAACAGTTTAAACCTCACCACACATAGAACACCATCATTTCTTAAGGCTGTAGATAATGGTATTAGATTGGGTTGCATTATACTGAGAAGTGTTTCTGATTTTCTGTTCCCCTCACCTATGTAACTGACAAAATGTTTGCCGGCTTTATTACAGGGCTGTTGTATTAGACTACATTAGTATATAAATAAAATGGTTGATAATCATATATAACACTTTTTCAACCCCTCTATTACAATTTTCGCCATATGACTAATTTTTTTAGACTCACAAGCAAAATAACAAAAAATCTGATTCCCTCTAACACCTTGCAGGACAAAAACACAGCCCCTCTGCATATGCTCAATCAGTGTAATATTAAGTGTGTGTGGTAGAGCTCACAGCAAGGCCACACTAACTACTTATTCAATGGGGGTTCAAATAACACCTCTAATTGTGGTGCCCTTGTGTCTGCTTAGTGAGTAATGTATGAGTGTGTGTACATGTGTAAACGTGAAAGAGAGATGTAAGCATGTGGATGTCAGGTGAGCCCTCGTTGCTGTGATTAATGAATTGGTTGTGTGTGTTTGTATGTGTATGTGTGTGTGTGTGTGTGTGTATGTGTGTGTGCAGTTGTGACTCAGGCCCTCAGGGCATTAAAACCCACTGAGCATGCATGGAAATGACCTTCTTCCAGCATGTGTGTGTGTGTGTGTGTGTGTGTGTGTGTTTGTGTATACATATTCTTCAAGATGAAAACACATCCACCTACCATCCTCTCATTCTCCTCCTCCTCCTTCCCCCAGTCCAACCAGCTCTGGGAAATGGACATTGGAGTGTATTTTCTGCCTCATTCCTGGAAAACTCAGGAAGCCATCTGTCACTAAAAATAGCTCCCATATCATCAAATCTAATGGCCTTTTTCAATGTAGCTATGATGTAGCTGTGGTGTATGAGCAGTGAGTAAGAGAGCATCTCTCCCTGTTGAAAGGAATAATGGTTGCTCAAGAGGCTCCATTCATATTGCATTAAACCTTAATGACATTGAGCAAGAATCTCAAGATGGCTTTATTGGATTGGCACTGTGTTTTGTCAGGAAAAGGAAAAGACGAGGTAGCCTAAAAGCATTCGCAGAAAATCCTTGACATCAACTTGTTCGGTTTCCCACATTGGCAGGGTTGTTATGTTGCCCTTATAAGAAATCTGGTTGAAAAAACTTGGTGGTATTTTATATATAATATATTTATATATAACTACTGGGAGTCTGAATTACCAGATGGAGAAATGGAACATCAATAATAACAAAGGCAGTGCACCAGCATTAAAAAAAACACTTAATGCACACATAATGTGCATTTGTTTGATATTTCTCAGGAGATGGACAACATCGCTACATTCCTGAATGTTTCCTTCACTTTATATTACATGATAAACAAAACAATAAACAGGTAAACATCCTTCTCTACTCCAACAAAAAATGAATAACAGGGTAAATTTAGGGCTGGGCGATATGAGAAAAAAATCTTATCAAAGACACCAACTTTATGTCTGCAGTGTCTCTGCTATATACCTTTCATAGTGGTGGCAAAATAACCGGTTGAGCCGCAAGGGAGAGAGAGAAGGATGCGACAGAGAGAGAAAATAGAAGAATGAACTAGCTAACATTAAGTCAGATTTGTATTTGTATTTTCTACTGAGACAAATATCAGAGTTTTTATCAGCTGTGTCCATCTCTACTGGCTCTCTGTACCTATCATTCTCATTTGGGGCTGTGTCCACTGGGGCATCATTGTCAGTAACACTGTCACTCATTAACATTTTCTGTTGTCATTTTCTCTTTATCTCACTCCTACTGACGTACTGCTGTGCACGGCTGCAGTATCCAAAACATTAGCACGTTTACAGGGATCTATTGGAAAAATTGAAATGTAATATACATAAGTATGTTTTCATTAGTGTATACTACCTTAAAACTAATAATTGCTGTGTTTTTGTTTGCTTAGAATTAGCCATTTATATCTACATAGGGAGTGGGTCCTCTTCCATGGAATCCACCATCTTGCGGTGGCATATTTCTACCATAGCCCAGAAAAGACAAATCGAACACGTTTCGCGTCTTTCCATTGATGTTGCAGCTTGGATACAGAAGAAAGGAGATCAGCTATTGCCAAGTTTTACAGACTAAACACGAAATACAATATCTAAATACAGTCATATAAATGAACCTCTTCACTTGACAGACTAGTCTTTGCTGTAGTTGACGCCATTTTGTCACGTGACGGCCACCGCAGACTCGTTGACATGCTTGGACATGGACGGGTATTCACTTGGTTGCACTCTGCGGTCTCACCACTAGATGCTCTACACACTGGTCCTTTAAGACCGTGATCACTAGAAGGACAAAAAAATAAAAATCTAAACCTTGAGGCGAGTTTCTAAAAGTAAGATGTATTCTCCACAGCAACTAACACACAAAATATAACCTTGGCTTGAAGCCCACCAAATAGTCTTTTTAGGTTATAAAATATTAAAATGGGATATGCAAGTCAACGCTCTGATCTTAATGGGTCCAAGTGATGTGAAGCTTTGTGTGGATTTGCTTCTCTGTGTGTGATCACATCAACAGGCAGAAAGAAATGTTAAGACTGAAAAAAATGTTGGTGAAAACAAAAGAAGAGAAAGTTGAGGAACATAAGAAACAAAGTACAAGGTGAAGAGCAAGATGAAGGGGAGGGACAGGAAGTGAATAATCATTGTGCTCTGCTTCGAACATCCTGAAGGAGACAGCTGATAGTCTGTGAGGATGAGGTGATGTATTTAACCGGTATGAGAGGAGAGTAGGAGGGAGATGGAGAAGAGGCAGTGCTGTATTAGATAACAAAAAGCTCATTAGACAATAATCTCCTGTTATTGTGTTACTACTCTCACAGAATGCCACCCATTTATTTAGTCAAACACATTTTTAAGAAAAAATATCCTATCCTATCCTTCTATACCATAAGAGCAAACTTAAAGAACACAGAAGAGGCTGGAAGGTGAACATTTAAAAGTTAACTGAGCATCATATATCCAATAGATTTACCAAGTGAGAACAACATGTTTCCTTCATTCTGACAGCTACATCACAAATTTTATATTTGTGTGCACACTGGTGTTCCGGTTATTGTCAGGATTTTGCATTTGAACGTCATATCCTAGTTTAGAAGCCGAATAAACCCTTATATAGGTTTGAGAAACCTTAATGCTGGAGATACATGGAGTGCTCCGACAGAAACACAAAAATACAAAATATGTCGTCAAACGATGAAATACTGATCTAAACACTGTAATAAAAATGGAAATCTGACACCAGTAATGCTGTGGCAGTATGAAACAGTTTGGTACTTTTATCTTCAGATACTGGGGATCTGAAAGCGTAAAGCCAAATGGTAATACTGCATTCATCCTCAAGAAATGAGGTAACGCAGTTGGTACAGAAATGGCAAACTGTGAAGATGTGGTGAGGTCAAGGACACACCAGCACACAGGCTGAAACCTAGGTAATGTTGGGATCATGTACACAAGGGTATGAGGGTATATCTCGAAAAGGTTAAGAATATAGTCAAAACCAGAGGAAAGATCTGGCCAAACAAAAAAAGAGGAATCTGTGCATTGCTGCAAAATAGCTGGTGCTAGAAGCTTGGTGAAGTAGGGACTACTCCCACAGCTTGATGACACACTACTGTAGCTTGCATGTGATTTCATAACATGCTAGCCAGCCAGAAATATGGTAGTGTCCAAGCTAGTCTGCAATCCACCTAAACTGGGATTATGTTTTTCTGAAGATAGACATAAACTTCTGCAAACCTATGTAGAGAATGGTGTTAGGGGAACTGCAGGTCATGGAGGCTCACAGCAGAGTTAACATGCAGCCCTCCCAAATGTCAGAAGTGTAAAGACGATTTTAATTCACATGTAAATGTTTACAAAAATTGATGTGTCACTCCTGGTCACTCCTGTAAGTGAATCTGCCAATCTTGGGAGATTCCACTGAAATGAGCAAATCCACATCAAAATGTTGGTGTTTTAAATGCTGGTGCGGCAAAGCTATAAGACTCAAAACCTGGATCCCTGTACACATACTGGACTGGAAGTAATGTGGGGCATTTACAGAGAATAACCAAGACTTTTTGTTTTAATATACTCTTTAACCAAAGGGGGTGGAAGTCATTTTTCCCTCTGCAGAGAGGTCTGAACAAAGGGTCACCACAGTGCATCTCCTTGAGCCGATGAGAAATTAAGTGTCTCACCAAGTTCTATTATCTGCAGCAGACGATGAATCCCTGCCAGCTCATGAGACACTATTGTGTACCTGACCCTGACCTCTGACCCCCCTGTGAAAGGGAGGAAAATCCAAAATGGAATTTCTCCATGTGGATCAATACAGTGTCACATGACACCAAGGACACTCAGGGTCAGAGAGCATGGCTTACTGGACGGTCTTTCTAATAGCTTTCTAACATTTTTCCACTGTGACAAGGCTGCTGGGTTTCATTTTTGCTGACACGAGCACTCAGTATAAATGTTTTGGGTATACAGCTGCTGCTTTTATTCAGAGCAATTTACAGTGAAAACACTGACTGAGTGCAGGTGGGAGGAGGTGATGTGAACCTTTCTTGAAACTAAAGTTTCCGCAGAAGATAAAGGACTATTTCTTTTCTTGTGACTGAAGCGACAAGGTCATCCCACCACTGGGAGAGAGGAGAGAAAGAAAAACAAGAAGTGGTGTCAAACTCAGCCTAATTAGGGTGTTCACCCAGTCGCTAAATGCTCCAGATCAATCTCCTAACATGTGGCCAGTGTGTTTCTAATGGTGGGACTGCTTAATATAGAGATAAGCTTCTCTTGTGCTGACAGCTAGGGCCACTATCTGTCTTCATGAAGCTGGCTACGCTTGTATTGGCTGTGATGAATGGCTTCCTCTGTACACCTCCTCTCTCTTTCTTTCTGTTCCCTTTTATTTGTGCACACACATGGCCAAATCCAAGACCATTCCACTGAGGTGTACAGGCTTTTGGTCACATACAGATGGAATGAGAACAAGTCACTCAGTGTGATTCTTGGTAAAATATGATATTTTGAGCTGTACATAATAACGAATCCACAAAATGTTTACAGGGTCATTCTGTCAGTAGATATGAGTGCTGATGAATTTGAACAACCCTGGCAAAAAAAAAAAAAAAAAATCCAACGGCAACATATTTCAAAGCCATGTCCAATTTCTTGAGTGTAATTTACACCTTAATACCAGAACAGCAGGCACACTGGAAGAGGAGTATGACCACATGGTAGCATATTACAAGACTCACTTTGTTTATGGTTACACAAGCTTGTTTTAAGATTTCTCTCAAACCTCCAAGTCTCTAGAAGAACTAAAACTTGAATTTATTTCTTCTGGTTTTTAATGTATTTAGATATTGAAGACAGAGACTGTTGGAAGCTTGTGACACAGTCAAGAGCCATCTTGAAGCAAATGTCAAGTCTTTTTGACGAACGAGACTTGCACAAGTCACGGTCAGATGGTTTGGGAAAGAGCAGGGGCTGTACTCCTCACAGAGGTATAGCAAAGAGACTTTCTCAAATATGTATTCTGACAGTTTGACCTAAGCTCTGCTCCTATCTGGTGACAGTTAGAGGTGACAGTTAAATGAACATCTGTCCCAAAAGCATGGCAAAGCTGGTCAGTTGCTTGGTTTCAGACCACTTTGGTTGTGACTGTTATAGCAGGCAGTGTGACTGCTGACAGCCACTAGCGAGCCTTTCTGTGATTCCGCAAATATAACTCTTCAATACATAATGTAAAATTAAAACTGTACAAACAGTTCATAATATATATTCATAATTTAATGAAAATGGCTTTAATTATCGCAGTACTTATCTAATCATTATTGCAATAACACAGCAGCATGATATAAATGAAAGTGTCATATCTACTGGAGAAGCCAACCCCTTCTAAAATTACTACTTCTAAAAGAAACTGTGCAGTGAAACCGTTATAGAGATATCTCACCAGATATCTCAAGTGGAGTACACCTATACATAAACATATACACACATAAACAGCCCTGCCATGTGCATATTGGTTACCCAGTGTGACTCATGTCATGTTTTATATAGGTGAAGTAACGGGAAGACTGAATACAAGGGTCCAATCTTACTTGCAGCTTCATTGGGCTTCTATGCTCTGTTGTGTTGCCAATTCAGGGTCCAGAATGCAAACATACAACGTCAGGTCAGAAGAGAAGTTCTGGGCAGCACCGAATAGCCACTCAATAAGCAAGAGGATTAGATCAAAGATCCCAAACTTTGATAAAAAGTCAACGGCCAAAGCCTATGTACATAATAATTTTGAGGTAAATGTTATGACTGCAATTCCCAACATGAATTAGGGATAGAAACATCCACTCACCAAGCTTAAAATTCTGTCACGTCAAAACTACACTTACAGTGAGGAGTAAACTGATTTTATTAACTGCAGCTTAAATCAATTCACCTTTAATTTCTATGTCAATTTTAGATGAATTCAGTAATTGTGGTCGTTAAATCGTTAAAAATAAAAACTAAAATGGGAATACAGCATGGGGAAAAACACTTCCAGAACCAACAGCCTCTCCTATTGTGCAGTATCTATGTCTGTAGTATATCTAGAAGTCTCAGTCAACCAGTCTCAAGGCAAACAGAAAATTCAGTTGCCTTTGACTTTTTACCTCTAGACACTGGTGATTTCTTTCCGGACAAGCTGTATGGGTGAGCAACTCCAGACTGTGAGCAAGCAATAATTAACAGTGTCAGGAAAGAAAAGTGAGCAAGTGTTTGATTTTGACAAACCTTGGAGCTGGTTTTCAGTGTGACACAAGTCCAATAAATCACTTTATAAGATTGTGTGAGGGTAGAGTTTCTTGTTGTTCAAAATGTACTCTTACAGATGTTGGTCCACAAGTCAGTTGTGTTCTCCCATTTTGTGTTCAGGAGAGATTACTGAGGTATGGTTTTGAATGAAGAAGGAACTAACAATCCAATTTAGATCACAAATATCATGACACCTCTCACGGAGGTCATGGTGGACAGATGACATGGAAAATGGAAATTTTGCCTTCTGTGATGCCAAATCTGAACTGATTTGGTGCTTCACTAAATCTGAGACACAAGTCAACTCAATTACATTCTTTACTATCTCCATTTTATATTGATGTGATGAACCAATTTGGTCCTTAATTGTGTTTTGTGATCAAACCAAATACTGTCTCACAATACTTTGTGCATCATCTCGTCCTAAAAAAAGTAGGAAGTCCTCTTTCTTCTTTCAGTCACACTTTTGCCCCCTGAGATGTTGGAGCTTTATGTATGTCTTCACAAGCGGTTTTAATTAAAGCTCTGTTGCTCTGAGATGAGGAGACAAAGAGAGAAGAGAGAATAGGCCAGGAATGGAAGAGGAGGATGAGAGAGAGATGAATTTTAGTCGGGACATTGCCTAAAAGAAAAGCACAGTGAGTAAAAGGAGAGAAGGGAGGGGAACGTGGAGAAGTGGAGTGCAGAGATGTGTAATGATCAATTGTCCACAGCCTGTGGCAGTCCACAAACCCCTCTAATCCTGAAAAGACTCTCCCTTCCTTTTAACGATGCTGAGGGACAGGGAAGAAGAAAGAAACCCTGCCAAACTCTGCATGGTTGGGCTTTATGGTTTTTGGAGGATTTCCCTGACTCTCTTATGCTAGGACAAGCTGTAATATACTTCACAGACTGTGTGTTTGAGCTCTTTTTTTTTTTTGGTCAAATTCTGTCAGTACAGTAGGTGTTATTGTGTGAACGCATGTAATTCTGTATAATCAGCATAATGTCCTGGTATAAACGTATACCTTGCACGGTATCACTGGAGAGGTGGAGGCTTAGATCTGCTCCTATAGAGTGGCTAAAGAATCAAGGCCATGCATAACAGTATTATGGAAGAATAAAGTAGAGCAGACGTGTCAAACTCAAGGCCCGCGGACCAAATCTGGCCCGCTACTTCATTTTATGTGCGAGAGCTTTCAAAGACCATGATTATCATAAAATACAGTCTTATGCCACTTTACATAAGTACAGTGAATGCATCTCGATTTTGTTACCTGTGCAATGACAGCATCTAGTCACTGGGTGGCAGTGTCTCAATATCAGCCATTTCCTACAGGGGTTTTTAGTCAGTGATGGGGTCGTGGGAAAAGAGTAAATAGACCTGAAATGTCCAAGAGAAAAATAATTTATGCAGAGGGATGGCAATTTAATGAGAGATGGGAAAGCTAATACATGCTTGTGTTTAATGGAGACAAGCTGGTATGTCTTCTTTGCTACGGGGCAGTGGCAGTGTCCAAGAAATACAATTTGCGTCGACGCTTAGACACCAAGCATGGAGCTACGTGTGCTAACCTTAGCCACCAAGAAAAGCATCAGAGGGTCCAAGAATTAAAAAGCAGCCTGCATTCCCAGCACAATATGTTTGCAGAAGTTACAGCAAAAAACGATGTAGCGGTGAAAACTAGCTTTATTGTAGCTGAGGAAATCACCCCAAGCCTAGAAGTGTTTTTCAGGAGGTGCATTTTTGAACCAGTGTCTGCTGATGGTATGTGACCAGAGAAAGGCTTTTCACAATGTTAGCTAGTCGAGAAACGCTCTGGCAGACAGAGTTGGGGAGCTAGCAGAAACTCTGGCTGAAGAAGCGCACAGGTCCCTGAGTTTTTTATTAGCCATTGACGAAAGCACTGACAATACTGAAACAGGGCATAGAGCCATTTCTAAGAGGCGTGAAGGCAGACTTGTACGTGAGTGAGGAGCTCTTGGATGTGACCACCATGCACGGGATGACAAGGGAAAGGGGCATCTTCAGTGAGGCGGAGTAGTCCATAAGTAAAATGAAATTACCCTGGGAGAAGTTGGAGGGGCTACCGATGGCGAGCCTGCCATGTGTGGTGAGGGAACTGGCTTGGTTTGACTGGTGAAAGTGAAAAAAAGCAACTGCCACACAGTTATTGATTATTATTATGTAAATGAGAGAATAGACACATTTATGTATCTATTTTATTTATGTTATGTCTTACAGTTACAACTGGTTCTTTGAGGTCAACCACAATGCTGATGTGGCCCAAGATGAAATTGAGTTTGACACCCCTGAAGTAGAGCCTTTCACAGCTCTGTTTGATTCAGTCAAAAAAGATGAGTGAGTCAGAGCCTATTCAACATTTCATTTCATTTCATCAAGTTCATCTACTTCTATTCAGCAGGAAGCAGGGCTGCCACTTTTTATACAAAATCAAGCAGTTCTTTGAAAAACCAAATACTTGAACTGTAATGACTTGTTCGATGTCACATGTCATGTACAGTCTATAGAGCACAGCAGGGTGTTTGAAGTAGCTTGCCTTGAGGTCTAGTAGAGGGCACTCTTTAAATTCAGTTTCACTTATTGCTGCCCTATTCACCAGTAAACTATTTATCAGTAAACTAAACTGATAATTAAAATGGAGGTGGACACTAGCTAGCAAAGCTGTGTTAATCAGATAATCACAATGTCGAAGCAATGTGTGGAAGTATTTGATTTCTACACGGTAAATGGCAAGAACATGGTTGTATTCACATGAATTCTAATGAATTACAAGTTAGTTTGAATTCATTTGACCATGACCTTTTTAAAAAATGGCCGCTCTAGCAGTAATGTTTATTGCATCCACAATACACAATACACTATACAAATAAACTGGGGAGTCACTCATATAAACGCTCCTCCACAGCACAAGCAGTGGCTGTGCATTCGACAGGGTACTGTAGACATTGTGGATATGTATCCAGTCAAAGGTTCGACTTATTTATCCCCTGCAATTTGATGGCGTGGGGATGGCTTCTTTTCAGCACTGGTCTGGAGTTGATATCAAACCTAAGTTCCAGATACCCTTGGAGCATCTTCTACAGCTGGTTTCTTTTTTATAGTATCACACCTCTGCTGTCATCTTTTCCATTGCATATAATTTTTGCACTGACCAAATACTTTTCGATCTCAAGAGCTTCCAAAATGTGCTGTTTTTATTTATCAATGTCGCTATGGGTTCACAAGAGTTTGAAACTTCTGTCTCTCAGATAAAATTGTGAAGAAGACAAACATCTTTATGAAATCCTTACTGGGCTCAATAATTTAGGTGACTTTGAACCTACCTGTTTCACTCAAGACGATTTAAAATTTGAAATATCCATAAGTTATCTTACTGTAATAGTGCAAGTATTAGCAAGACTTAGTGTTTCCCCAAAGCATACAGATGAGAACCCATATAAAAGTGAACAGATTTCCCTCAAATCCACATTAGTTACATTAAGACTGAAAAAAATGTTCATTTATTCTGGTATGTTGCTGTTGCAGTAAAACTAAAAAATACACACAGACTTACAGTATCAGCACTACACAGCAGACAGCATTTCTCAGATGGGTGTTTGATTACCCTCATAGAAAAGGTAATGAAATCTGCCCCACATCATCTTCAGATCCTTCCAACAAGCAATGGCCATCTGCCATTGGAAAAAAAAGTTGTTTTTTATTTTGGGGTTAAGTGTCATTACATTTAAAGATGGACAGCAAGATAAAAATCATGTTATAAAATGAGCCCATTAAAAGGCCACCGGTGGTCAGGTCACAAATGGTACAAATATCCCACGCTGCCTTGAGACAGACAGAAACCATGAGAGGAGAGTAGGCCATTAGAGAGAGAAGGGGGGACAGGGGAGCCATTAGCCAAAGACTTAACGGGTAGAGGGGGACACTAATGATCTATACAGACAGCTGTCCTACTAATTAATGCAGAGTGAGAGGAGCAGGTCCTAGCACTCAGAGGCAATCAGGGCCAGAGTGAAGGACAGTGGAGTTGACTGACAGTGGGAGAGAATTTGTAGTGAAGGATGCTGGGTAACAGCTGACTGAGCAGCTACATCTCAATGCTGTGACATGAAGAATTTATACTCTGCACTAATGAGAGAGGGGACGTGAAGACTGATATCACAATCTGTGGAGTGCATAATTGGAAGAACTCACTCTTTAATTGAAGCTACTTTAGAAAAAAAAAAGACGCAATAATTATTGGACTATGCAGCCTCATAATTTTAACTACAGTTAAATGAACAAGGAGCCCTCCGTACATTTTCTGTTTCTACTGCAATTATTGTTTACAGCAGTAAAAACACCACATCCACATCAAGCTGACTGACAAACAGCTCATTATTTATAATGCATTAGTCAAGCTACTGAGGGCTAAAGCTACTTCTCAGTTCTTTCTCATATATCTTATTGAAGAAGAGAAAAAAAAACAATAGGAAAAACTGACTGACTAATATCCTGCTCTACATTACTGTATATATGCAGTACACTCAATGGAACCCTCTGATAATGAATGTGTCTGTGTCACAGACTCTTGTGTGTCAGTATAACTGCAGCAAAGACATTAGTCTGTATTAGCATGCTTTATTGACAAGGGGAACAAATTGTACTGTTGCAGCAAAAGGGAGAATTTTGTACAAAACTATCTGGTTTTTAGGAGGTTCACTTGTGTCACAAATGGCAAGCAAACATTATTCAAAGGCTCAGATAAATGCTACAGTGCCATTCTTCTAGAGAGCTGCACAGGTCAGACAGAAGGTAAAAGGAAGTGAGCTACAGAAATTTAACCATTTAAGAAATAGTACCAAAAACTTGCAGCTTGCTCAGAGCAGGCACAAAAAGTTGCAGCTCTTTTCACAATCTCAAAGTCACATTGCTCGTCCAGATGCAGAAAGTGAGACGAGAATCAGGCCAGTGACTCCTCACTTCATCACCAAGTTGATGAAATTCTAAAGCTAACAAGCTAACCATTAACTTACTGGTCACAATAGCTTTTAGAGCTTCTTTCTATTTTCTCTCAACTGTTCTGAGAAAAGAGGGAAAGGAAAGCTCTCTAAGTTAACAAGCATGTTAAGGGGCAGTTAGTTGGTTACCTTAGCATAGTAACTGGTGGGACTTCTGATCACTGGAATGAATTTATGTTAATGTGAAATTTCACTGTTTTAAAATCCTATATGTCCATGCCTTAGAGCCCTAATCAAACCAGAAAGTGGCACAGCGAAATGTATTGTGAATTAGGTGGTACTAAAAGCTTGGTAACATAGTAACTACTCTAGTTCTAAGCTAACTGCTACATGCAAGCCAAACAGGGAAATGCTAGCACTAGTAGGTCACAATAGCACACAAAGTTAGCTGTCTAGCTAACAGTTAACTTGTTGCTGAGCAGACAGTAAGTTCACATGGTTTATTTAGCAGATTTGTGCCACTGACTCCATTATTTCAGAGTTTCCACCGCACACAGAAAAACTGGTGTGTTATCCTCAGCATGTGGATTAATAATGACAGAAGATATAAAAAGTGACCTCTTGTTGTTGAGTGTGACCCTCCTCTGTCTTCGCTGCACTGATCCCTTTGTCGCAACTGTCGGAAAACTAAGCCTCTTTGGCAGAGTAGTTTATACTGTCTTAAAGCACGGTTATAACCTGACTACTGGACTCTTTGGCCCTGAAATTCCACCCTAGAATGTGATATTCTATATGTAAACAGCACAGATTTGCTGTCAAGTCTAAAGCAGTTGATACACATTAGAAGTGCTTATCAGATGGACAAATTGCTTCAGACCATTCCATTGTCGAAAGTAGGGGGCTTTATAAGTGTCCGAAACTGACAATGGGACATTCACAACAATCTACATTTTCATTGGCCATTCCCCTGGGGACTGACCAATTTTGAGAGGCACTTGAACTCAAAAGCACAGAAGGGCTTCTGAATGTAATGTTAAAGCTTCAGTAGCTAAATGAATACAGCACTAAGCTTCAGTAGTGCTGTATTCATAATAAAAGATAGTACCATAGACTCTGGATGATCAGTGTGCAGAGGAAAAAGCTCTGTGACAGGGCAGTGAAGTGACTCAGATTCACGGATGGGTGTTTTTTGGTTTTTTTTTGTCATTGCTCTGCTCCTCCACAGTTCAAATTCAGAAAGTTCCTATGCTGATTGGATCAACCCTGAATTTGTATGATTGTCCTTCAACACACCCATGCACCGGATCCCAAACTGCACTGCTCAACTGGAAGCTTGTTAGATTGGCATGCACATGCAACACATCACTACAATAAAAAATAGCTGAATGAAAGGTGGGTGGTGTATCTTTAATTTCTGTCTGCTGAGTCACATCCTGGCCTCCTGTGTTGTTCCCTCCTGCTCTGCATCCTCTCCAGAAGATTCATGCCAACACATGGATGCACATTTAATAAGGTCTTCAATGCTTACACACACACAAAGAGCCAGGATGTAATAATAATAGTCACATACTCGCCATTTGTCTCTGAGCACAGTTTAATAAGTGAAGACACAGACAGGTGAGTCATGGTGGAGACAGCAGTATGTTAGAGCAATTCACTACCACGCAGGATGAGACACATATGTACAAACACCTGCACAGTTTACTGACAGGCTGCATTTACAATTTGAAGAACAGTCTCATCCTGTTTCACTTAATTGGTCTTTTTGTGGGAAATAAAAATTCTGTTAATATAACAACTTATTTTATGCTCAACAATATTGGCTCAATTTTAAAATGTCCCAGCATGCCATGCCAGTGAGATACACAATAACAGCCATTAACAGCCAAGTTATTATTAATGTTATCAATGTGTGCCTTGGGCTCTTGTTCTGAATTCTTGTAAAATTCTTTGTTTTTCTCACCTGTGTTTGCTCTGTCCCCTTCATCCTAGCTAATGGAAACACACTTAGTTGCATTCATCCTCTTTTCTGTCTGTGATTTGTTTAAAGCTGCAATAATGAAATTACTAATGTCTAAATTACCACCTGATTTTGTCACCACTGTCATGAAGCTAATTTCCAGATGCAAGTCACTATCAATAAGTCACTGTTTTCAGTAACAAAAAATAAATAATAATAATAATAATAATAATAATAATTACAATGGGTTTCGATGAAAAGTGACACACTTGTCTTGTCTAACAGCCTTTTCAAGGCCAATGCAGCACAGCCTATTTGCTGTACACCACCTGCACAGCATCAAAAAACAGACAGACAAAGTTAGTGACTGGCTGGTGCAAATAATGGAGAATTTAGCAGCTTAACAGTCAGATAGTTTCCTCGGGAGTTGGTGAAAACCAAAACAGAGTTAAAGTGATTGTGAATATTGGATTTTTAACATTTGTGGCCACAGTTCAACAAAGGTTACATAAGCTTGCTTTAACAACTGCTCAGTGGCAGAGAAAATCAGACCACAAGTTAGTTTCCTACATCCAGTCTACACAAAGCACAGACACAATCGACAGACAGTGGTCAATAAAAGATAATAACTAACTGATTATTCTGTATGATTTGAGATAATGCTGTTGTATCAGTCTTCATTCACTCACGTTTCTGAGTTTGTCACGCTGCACACAATGGACATAACTTGTAACAGTCAACAAGCAGCACTGGAGCATATTTTCAAACATACATCAATCATTTATAATTACGTTCTGTTGTGTGACGCACACATGCAAATGTAATGTGTCCGGTGTGCTGTCTCATCTCTCATGACTAGTCGCCCAACATTCAGTCATGCAGACGTCGTGAATCTATCATGATGATGTGCATTTCACACACTGCTAAATATCCATGCTGTTTCAGAACATGTTAAAGCTCTCTTCTTCCTTTTATCAGAAAAGAAAAGAGAAATCAAGATACAAACCATTTAAAAACAATGAGATTAACTCTCTTCTCCTGGGAGCAATGATCAGTAAAACATTATTGTTTCACTCACACGAGGACCCACTTGCCACAAATCCCAAGCCCATTTTGGGTCCCAATGCCTAGTTTAGCATCTAACCACTGACACGAGCTGGCCTGAGGTCTCCAAAGTGTTGTTCACTGGGATGTTTATGAGGTGATCCAAATCAGTGAAAGGACTGATCAATACTCTCACCCTCTCTCTCTTCCCCACGAGGAAATGGCCACAGTGAACTGTAGCCCTCCTCATAAGCACATTGTTTATAGATGTATCGGTGGGATGTCTATAAGTCTTCCAGTGGGCTAATGGTTTTCTCTGTGGCTCCTATTGGACTGAGTGCATGAGGAGAGGCGAGCGAAGATCATTAAGACAGTTTCTGCATCGCGTTATTCACTCTGCAGCTTCCCGCACACACTGGTTGTCAATTGAAATTAAATGGGATTCAACTGATTTGGGATGCTGTGAGGGGTCCTCAAAAGGAATAATGTAGTGGGTAGAGTGCTGTTGGTTGTTGCACTGGAAGTGTGGACAGGAAGTACTGATGTTCTGTAACCGCCAAAGCCAAGAAATTATCAACTTATTTTCACAGGATAAGCCAAGACATTTTTTTTCCTTGTCCAAGATTCAAAATTGAAATCACAACGTGTGAAAATGATCCACATCTATTTGCCAATTTCTTTCTGCATTTGAATTTGGTTCCATTTTGTGACAGCGTGTGCCACTCACTCCTACACTGAGCTGGAATGCTTTGTCAGCACAAGCTCGCACACGAGATGCAACCAAACCACATTTCCCTACTGCTAGCCACGCAATAGCTGCACAAAACTCCACATTGTTATCATCACATGATTTGGGTTGTTATTATCTCACATGATTTTTCCACCTGATATACTATCTCAAACCACTGACTATTATTTTTTCATCAAGCACAAGAATGGAAAGTTGTTCACCTTTACACCAAACACAGGACATGTGAGTTGAATTACTATGTCTCATTGAAAATGATAATAATCTCATTACATTTACAATTCTTACAATGATTACCGCTTCACAAACTCGACAGGACAGGGGTTACCTCGAGTCACATGGGTGTGGCACAGCTGGAAATCCCCCTGTTAATTCAACATGTTTGTGTCTTGGTTTCTGTTGGCAAAGAAAGCAAATTCCTTGTAGTATAAATTCAGCCAACACAACCATACCATAATGTAGAAGCTGCTATATTCTGAGTAGACCTTTTGTTTTGCAGACATGTTGACTCATCATAACACTAAAAGGCACCAGTCTAACAGGTAATGATGAGGCCTCAGTTCCATGAAGCGTACCAGTAACTCACTCGTTATTAATGTTATCAAGTACACCTCTGCTCTTCCTGCTATGCCATATCAAATGTATGTGTGCTGTGAGAAAGGTCTATGCTGTCAGCACTGAACAAGCGCTCAATGTACTGAGGGTAGAGATCTATGGTATCATCATATATGAATACATCAATAGTTAATATATGCTCAAAATACATTTAGCCATACAGTAGGAGCAAGGGCCTTTTTTATCAATCAGATTCTTTAACACAAGATTTTCAAAAAGGATACCTTATCTATCACTCCATAGAAATCAGGTCTCCATAACTGGCACACAATAACCCTAATTATGGTCTTGGTTATTAACCTAATAGGTAAACATTACTATTTCAAGTGCATAAGCATGGCATGACATATTCAATGTTTGGTAAATTGCTGTCAGTGCCATCTGGTAGATGGAAAACTGGTCCATCTTTACTGAGATTCTGTTGAGCATCTCCAAAGTGACATAGCAAAATTAAATTAAAAAGTGCATATGGGTCAATATATACAGTGTATTCTATCATAGCACAGTAAGACAGCAGTTCGGAAAAGGCACAGTCACAGCATCAGATGGATCAAATATGTAAACAGATGTAAACAGCATCATGCTACTGTGTTGTGCTTCTGTTTACACTGTGTGGACTGCACCTTAAGTGGACAGGTTCAAATGTTCTCAAGAGTGAGCTAACTGTAGCAAAACAGATGAAGTTAGCAAGTGGCTCCAATGGCCAGAATAACATGACAAGTGTCATGTTAGAGTGCCCCTTTAAAACCTTACTGATAAGATCCTAACAATACTTGTTACTTCTTTCTTGTTTTTCCATTTAGGCTGGAAACAGAAAGACTACATACAGAATAAGATCTGCCATGTTGCTGCTGTTACAGTAAATAAGTGGCATCTCTAAATGTTGATGTATTTGGCACAGCAGATGACCCACTCACTCATGTCCATCATGTCATTACTGAAAAAGAGTGAAAAGTGTTGTTATGGCCTCTCAGTATAATGGTACATTAATCAAGCCTAAAAAGTGTGTTGCATCATTACCATCACTGGCACGCTTCCTCTGCCGTGCAGTTTGGTGTTTCCAGGGTGATAAGACAAAACCTCAAAGCAAATCAGTAGTGAAGTGTTTGAGCTGCAGCTCACCGATACATAATGCAGAGACAGTTAGCTGAGAGGACAGCAGGGGTTCACAGGCTGCAGCCAGGCAGGGAAGGAAGATACAGCAAGAGATGGAGAGATGGAGGACAGCACACAGATAGAGAAAGACAGACCAAAGGAGAAATGACAATTATACTGGCCAGAGACATGATGCAAACCTGTTTGGCAGCTGCAACATGTTCAGCAAATAATCCACACTGCATTGGCCTTGAAAAGGCCATTTGACAAGACAAGTGTGCTGCTTTTCATCTCAATAACTACCAAACTTCTAACAAGGCAAAAGGGTAGAATTTCAAACTACACTCCCAAACAGAGGACACAGGGAGAAAGTGAAAAAGGGGTGACATGGAGAAGGAAAATGAAAAAGAACAAGTGAGGCTTAAAAGAGAATAGAAAAGCAGAGGAGGCATGCTGGGCTGGAAAACTCAAAGAGAAATTGAAAGCGAAGTAAGGTATCTCAATAACTTGTAGCTTCTTGATGCCTCTGCATGAAACAAAAGCAGTCCTCAGTTGAATCCAATCTGGGCTCTAATGTAACACAATACAGGCACATTCAATAAAAGCACAGACAGCAGAGCAAGGGCTGTCTTTGGATGAAGCTCAACAACAAAGATGGCGGACAAATTAAAGGATGATGGTGAGGAATGGACACAGCAGAGCTGCTCTGTAATAGAACAATAAAAAAAGCTGAGGGTTTCTAAGTGAAGTAAGGGCACTGAAATTACAAAAACTTTTTTAATGCTGGCACGTGGCCACATGTTGACTTTATAGCCATCGCAAGTGTCACGTTCCCAACCTGCTGACCAATGCGTTCCACATGATGTTCTGCACTCATCCATTTGTGGCCACAATCAGCTTGGTCACACAAATACACAACATCACTATTTCTAACATGGAACAGGACAGGCATTACTAGTTTATAAATGAAACACTGGCTACATTTGGCTGCCATTATGAGGCTAAATGACACCCATACTGGAAAACAAATCCAGGCCCACTCAAGCTCAAACTGTCAATGAGCTAAAAAGCACCATGAAGAGACCACGATGCCTAAATATATCAAACCTGAGCGTCATAACTGGCACAAGGCTATTATGTGGCAGTGTGACAAGAGTATGAGAAAATTAACTGTCTGTGTGCCCAAAGCTGACAACACACACACATCAGTCCTACTGCCAGCTGTCAGGTATCGCCTTCAATCAGGCTCTTTATCAGTGACTGCCTGCTAGCATGCTACACTAATGCTACAGGGACAGCACACACACAACAGAGAACAATATCTGTGTGAGGTGAGCTATACAGAAAGAAGACAAGTAAACTCAAGCACTAAATACTAGTGCTGAAATAGCTGACAGATTAATTGATCATCATTGCAGTTGCTTATCGAAACAAAGCTTTTTCAAATGTTAGGGTTTAAAATGATTGACAACATTTTAGATTGGTTGCTTTTGGGTTTTGAAAGTTACAAAAATAAATCAAATGAAGTTGCTTTAAATTTAGAATCTTGAAGATTTCAGTCCTGGTTTATTTGGCATCAGTTAATTTCATCGCTGATAACAGCTCCATCAGAAATACAACTGATTCCTCATTAGATCTTTTATACCGTGCATCCGTCTTCAAGCTGAGAAACTAGGGTTCACTTTAAATGGATCACTTACAAAATTCAAATGGAGTGTGGTTTCTTTTTGATGATGTCATTCATAAGTAGACACGCTGACCTAATGATGTGTATGTTTTTCTTGTAATCTATGGTTGTCATTGTTTTATTTTATCAATTTACTTTATTTTTGCTTGTCGACAACATTTGTTATATTTTAGTCAAATCTATTTTGCCTTGCTCTCTGAATCTTTATGGTACATACTCACACCTGCATATCTGTGATGTAAAAGGTCTACGACAATATGACAGGTTTGATTTGTCATTAAAATATATGAATGGACTTGGAGCCTGAGTCGTTTTCTGTCGAGTTATGAGATAAATGAATAAGGTGGTTCTGACTGACAGCTAATTCAAGTTGGGTGCGATGGTTGCAGTGGGACAGCACTGCACAGAATGTTGTATAGCATGTATTATATTAGCTCTAAGCTCTAAAAGAGGTATCATAACATCTTTTCTTCACTTGAGCAAAACATACGCAGACACACACAAAAACAAATCCACAGGCAAAGAAGCCTGATACAAACATGCACACGTAAAGTAAGTATGGACACAAGAGAGCCTTGATCACTTGATGTGTAGTAGAAAAACATGATGGAGAAAGGTCATAGAAAGAGAGAGAATGAAATAGATGTTAAAAAAGAGTGAGAGGGAGTGTTGGTAGAGAAAATGAGTGGGCAGCAGCAAAGACGGTATTTGCCTTTCTCTCTGTGTTTTCTGGCCATGAGGGTTAATGTAAGAGAGTACAGGCAAACAGAGAAGTGAATTCGTGACCGCAGGTTGGCACAGCTAAACTCTCTGAGCAGCTCAAATGTTATGAACACTGTTCTTAACATACCAACACCACAGGCAACATGCAGGAAACTGATTTTAGATTTGCTCTTAGGTCTAATATTTACCAGCTCCTCTCATCCGAAACAAACTTATTACAAGATTTTTTGTCTGCAGTGACAAAGCAGGTAAATAGCTGTGGTGTAATTGAACACTTTGTCAACAGTTTATGTAAGGTGTGTTGGCGAACTGCTCAGTGGTGGTGCTGCAGAGCTGTGAATCCTCAGGCTGAGAAAAAAAGGAACCGATTTCTCACCCTCCCACTCCTCCCACCATTTGCTGCTGACCTCTCAGGTCAGCTGAGCCCAAGCCTACATTCCTTTAGCTGCGCTCTCTTGGGACGTCTCTTCCTCTACCTCCTCTTACCGTATGTGTTACTTTTGTACTGTCTTACCAAACAGCCATGTTTTGGTGGCCATATAGGATTCCACAGCTCTCAGTAACAAGGCGACAAGATGATGTCCATTTTGATGCTGAGGCAACTCACAAGCTACTACTGCACTAAAGCTAACCTGCATATTACCAACCTGTCTCTTTTTCACCTTTTGTCTTTCAGTTTTGCCTTCCTTGCCATCCTCCTCTACCTGCTCCTCAGAGGCCATGTTCAGACAGCTGAAATCAGATTATTTTCCCACATATCTAGTACCAAACAGACATTTTGTTACAAAGTCTCAACAGAATAAGGGGGCATGATTAAATCCAGTCCTTGAAAACATATTTGCAGGTGGTTTGAAATGCAGTTCAAATCCAATATCTGCAAATGCAACTGTGGCTCAACTGTTCGGATCAGATTTCAAGTGTTTATTATTTTTTTCATCACTCTCCACAAGACACATATTTGACATGGCAAGAAGCACAGAGAGAAAAAAATATGGAGGAGAGTTGAAATGCGAGTCCAGCACCAGCTAAGATGGTAAACACCACCCTGCACTGTTGTCATATGCCACAATGTATTCTGTACTCCGATGCGGATATTTACAGAAAACCAGCTGAAATAAGAGTCTTCTTGGATAATGCTTAGTTACTACTACCAGGTTCGTCGGAGGATTTACTCTTAGCCCAAATTCACATCAAATGCAAAAACGTCAGCAGCAGTAACAGTAAAGAATCATCCATCCATTCAGCCTTCACAGACTGATCTCAGTTAGAGCTGTCACTGTTCTGAGACCCAGCTCAGAATTCCCCACAGTGCTTTATGAGAGGCTGTCCACCACCACTGATATAATAAAAAATTTATACAATTTGCTGAAATGAAACATTAACCTTTCAGGGAAAAGAGCAGGGCCACCATTTCCCAAAGTAAATGCCACACTATTTAATGAGTATGACTGTTTGTTATTTAGGCTGTCATCTACTAGCTAAACTGATCACGAGGTGAGAAGCTTCAGAATCAGGGTGGCTTAACAACATGGCTAAATGATTTCCTGGGGGGAACCCTGCACACGTCCCTTCAGCAGCACAACTGTCTTCCTCAGGCAAACTCATCTCAGAAATTCAATGGATGAAAACAGCTTTTGAGTAGGCTGTAAGTGTTTATATCTATTGCTCTGTTCACACACAGTGCAACTAGTAAGCACATAAGAACATGTTCACAACATATAAAGTGTGTTTCCAGCCACCTATTTTCATGTGCATTTTTAATTTGTGCATTAAGAAAGCTCAGTAGAAATGAAAAAACAAAAGTCAAAATATTGCAAAAAAACTTTTGGCAGAGTTGCAAGTGGATATATTGCTAAGAACAAAAGGTTGGGTACAATGGAGACAGAGTTATAAAATAAATCATGACGCACATGAAGCAATAAGGAAGCAATGAAATCTGAAACAATTCAAAAAATGCTGGCAGTGTAGACTGCCCTCTAGTCAGCATGGACCATTACAATGACATCTAATGGTGGAATGACAGCAAATGACAGAATGCTGTCTAAACACTGGTCACTGTGCACAGTCAATCACAAAGATCAGATTCCCTGTTGTCTGAGCACAGTTAGGTTCTCATCCTCATTCCCTGCTCTCTATGTCCACATAGTGTGTGAGCAGGTTTCAGAGCTATTGTCTGTTGTCTCCTCCTCTCCTCCATTCTTATCATTTACTCTCCATCACTGCTCCTCCTGAAAGCCTAAAATTCTCTCTTCTTCTAGATCATCAGTTGTCTTAATGTAGAGGGGGTGTGCTTAGGAGTGATAGAGGGGCTGCCCCTGCCATCTGCTCCAGCACCAAGGCTCTAATGCTCAGAGGCCAAGGGGATGCTCAAGGAGGACAACAGTGTGTAGAGCCTCTGGGAAAACACTGAGCTCACTTACAGCTAGGACTAGGACCAAGGAGAAGTACTGCTGCTGGCAATGATACAAATTTATGTAAACACACGTATAAACTTATAACAGCTGAATTTACAAGAACACATGATGCATCTGTTTAAAAAAAAAACTATGAATCACTGTCAAGAGCATGTGGGTGTTTTGTTGGCACAGTAAATACAGGAAGAATATTAGAGCTGACACAATGAGCTATCTAAAATAAATCCATTCAACCTCATTCAAATGATCACTAAATGTAAACACAGTGAATTAGAAGCTGCAGAGTCACCATGGCAGCTACAGGAAATGTGTTGGATCAATAGCTGCCACTATCCAGAAAACCTCCTCTGACCCAGAACTACTGTCTACATCAGTTAGGTTCAGAGAATTGGCAAAAACCTGAAGGCCACTCTGGACGGTCAGGACAGTCTGCAAAAATCTACAAAACGACTTCTAAACCACCTTTAAAAAAATAAATGGCTTAATTGATGCCAGATGAACCAACTGATAATATGATATGACCCAGGTCAAGTCTTGGATCTTGCCTATGATTCTTTTATTTCATTTATTGAAAGTGTCTCTTTCAAGTGTGTATGCACTGTAATATTCAGGGTTGTGAGTGTGTGTATGTGTTCACAGAATCATCATAAGAACACGAAGAGAACGAAAGAGGGAGGCTGGTTCATGTGAACCCACTCACCCTGGGTTGCCAGTTTTCATATTGCTTCTGCAGGTTTGCCCCAATGGTCTCCAGGGCTTTCTGAGGACTCATCGACAGAGGATCTGGCAAGCAAACACAGAGTTAAACACAACGGCAATCACACACCTGCACACACAACACTGAAGTGAAACCATACTCGCTCAATCCGTATGTGACAAACCAGCCTTACTGTTATGATCCACCACAATCATTAACATGATGGTATTAGGTTTTTAGCAGGGCAGTCTTCTCCAGAACAATGTTGGTTCAGGCACTACCAACACCATGACTACAAAGGCAAGTTATAGTTTCTCCTTTCAGCATCAAAGGAAATTTTCTAATGAAATCAAAAGCAGGGTTCGGAAAAATAAGAGCAGCCCCTCAAGTTGAAATATTGATGAGAGCAAATCAATATGGCATGAAGAATAGCAGAATATAGATTCAGGACAGATCAAATTGCGCTCAGCAGGCAGAAAGGAACGTATTGGCAAGTTTGCAGGAGATACTGATACTTATACAGAGAACCAAACCACTGCTATAACGATGAATGAGGCCTTCTTACTATGCATTATCATGACAAAATGATGTGTTTGATGGGTCAAACAATAACTTCTGTTTCACTGAACGTCATTTTCAAGGAAAAATTGAAGTTTGTCTGTATTATAAACAAAAATACATTTTTTAAATTGACAAATTATCTAGAATCATTTATTTTTCTCAAAATAGACATGGAGAATTATTTAATAAATTGTGTGATACAATAGTGTCTTTTATGAAACCTATCATCATGCAAAAGGCTATTTCAACAGTAAGACCTCTACCTGCACAACTTTACTATTTCCTGTTATGGTCTCACTTTACAAAAGAACTTTTAAAACAACCATCCACACCATGGCCCCTGAATAGCAAATATAAGTCCCTCAAGCTGTAGGAGAAGCACATATATCAAATTAAACACTATGGTGCATTTTAGGACATCACCTCTGCCTTTACCTCTTAGTGTTCCCAAACACTGGGACCGCACAGTGTCAGTGTCCTCAGAAGCTGCTCTGAAAGTTCAGAAACTTTAAGAACTGTGTTCACTTTTTGTGCTTCCCTCACTCCTTAAGAGTGAAGGACTCCCAGGGGAGCTAAACAGTGGTTTTGAGGTTCCCATTCAGTGAAGATGGTTCCTTTGTTATTGTTCTGTGTTACGTCAAGTGGTTCTGGTGAGGGCAGACTGCTTCATCCTTAGCTGACAGAGGTCTTATGAATTGAACTCCCATGAGAAAGCTAAACTTTTACTGTCAAGTTGAAGTTGACAATAGTGTTGCACAGCTTACCACTACTTAATAACCCTCTGAAACCTCTGCTTTTTTGTTATTTTTGATATATTTACAGGGTTTTGGCATAGGCACTATTTGTCCTAACTAGATGTGACATTTACTGCTATTTTGGAGTACTGTGAAATGAATGTCAGTTGTACTAATGTTCTAGAGGAGTTTTAATGGAAAAACTAAAGTTTTATGTTTGGGTGCCTGTTCATTCATCATGTTTGGGCTCTGTGTGGACCCACTCACCTATCCAGCACTCCAGTCTTGCACAGGGGGATGTCTTTACCACATCAGGAGGGTCAACTCCCACGTTGAGACACAACACCAGCGCTACACTCACAGTCTTCATCTGGGAGAGAGCACAGAGCACAGACACAGGACACAGCATTATTCTCACTTCACTCATCAGTGCTCAAATCAAAACAGACTGGTGGATTCACTGATGATGCTTTTCAAAACCACATGAAATCTTTATTCATCTGAGAAACTGGACTGAGCATGCTTGTATTTGAGGTCCATTCCAGGAGTTTTCCCAGTAAACAGCATTCTGCTGTTCCTGGCCAATGAGGATCCAGTCTCACCCAGGGAGACTCAACAGTAGTTAATGCAAAAGAGATTTATTCACCTCATGCCCAATGAGGACTCTGTAACTGTAAAGTATGAATTTAAAGCAGAATTGTGCAGATCAAGCAAAGGTCCATGTTTGGATAAATAAATGGCAAAATGAGACAGCAGCATTGCAACAACAGACTGGTCACACCAGGTAATAAACCCTGACGCAACAGACCACTGTAACAGGAAGTGAAGGGGAAAAAAGCGGTCACTGAAAAAGAACAACCATTACTTCGTGTGTTGAGCACCAAATCCTCACACACAAACACACACAGGCACACGGTAACTTGACCGGGCAGCACAGGTCTACAACTTACAAATTAAAGTTGCAGCAAGCCAACACTCCATCTTCACTGTCAACACCTCAGAAACACTTTTGTTTGCACAGGACAGCAGACGTCAGCCACTGTGACATCTTGTTGCCCCAACCTGTAGCTCTAATTAATGAGGACAGTGACACAACAAGCTGACTGCAAAAGACTTGTTCCGACAAAGGCCATCTGATCAGCCGCCTTAAGTCCCCCCCCTAAAACTTGCACTTGAACACACCACCTCACAAGACAAGCCTTGACAGCTGGGTGATTAATAACACATATGTGCAGCTCCACAAGAGGAAATAACTAGTCAGTACTCTGACTTTTCCGACATGTTCAACTTGTGTCATTTTCAACCACTGTGAATCTGACATCATCTTGTTAGATGCTCAGAATATATCATGTAAATGATAGTTGTGACTTCTTGAGGAATAAAAAACATGTACTTAAGCTCTGTGTGGAAAACACAGGCCCCTCATTTATCTGAATCAAGCCAGTGTCACTGAGGTGTCAATGCAGCAATGCTCTGTCCAAATAACATAGGGTTGTCAATAAAAAAGTTTAACCTAGCTCAACTTTTCCTGACAAATCAATGTCTTTATAACATTAAAAGCTTTAACATTTCACAGCTAGTCATGAATATACTCTCTGGATCGATATAGCATTCTAATAAGAAATGTACATTAGTGACACCATATCTCGTGTAGGCCTGGTGCCAACATTGACGCTGCTTTACAAAGACAGAAAAGTGTTGTTCTAAAGTTTGTTGTTGTGTTATTAAAAGGTTTGATGTGAAAAAGTGCAGTCACTGGATTACTGGTCCATGGACTCAGCAGGACAACTGTCTATTTAATGGAACTGCTTGATCCAAACTGACGAGTCACTGTTTGATCATCATGTCACTTTGTGAATCAAAGCCTGATAGCTTTTATTCTGGGACAGATGGCACTTGAACTTCATGAAGCGTTGTGTGTTCACTTGGCTTAATTAACAGTAGGTCAGCTACCTACTGAATCATACAGGGCTTAGTTCCTTCTTACAGCTAGTTGGCTACAATTTTGCTTAAGTCAGGTCAAATCAAGCAGGGCTCTACACACAATCTAGGGGCAGATAATTTTAAGAAGTAATGTTGGTGCATTTCTCTTTTAAAGAGTAGACATTTAACATAAAAAATGCAGTATGCATACTGCTCAGGTGCAATAAGACTTAACATGGAGATTTAGAGGAATTGGATGTGGAGGAATTCTGAAACATAAGATGCACTAGGGACTACAACAAAGGACTGAGATACATTGTGTTTCATGAATGAACTAAGTTACAAACAGCACAGAGTCTACTGATTAACTTTAGTCTTTTGTAAATAGGTCTGGATTTTGATGACATTTTGACATCCAGTATCAAATTAGTATTAATTGTATTAATAGAATTAATAGTATTAATAGAATTAATTGTGGTTAGCACTGTCGCTGATGGGCTGGCTTGGGAACAGGAGCTGCTGCCTCAGCCAAAATATCTTGGTCAGTTTTAATATATGTGGCAAATAAGGTTCAACAGTTAAGGTACATACAGTTAGCGTTTATTTTAGCTTGTTCATAGCAATTAGCTATTGCCCTAACAAGCTTGCTATGGCAAAAATACAGGATACCGCTGGGTGATGGGAGACTGCGGGAGAAGAAAATATAGATTTTCTTGAGGTTTATACTTGTTTAATGGGTGTTCTGATAAATGACTCTTGTTGGCTTTTCACTCAGTGAGGTTTTATTGCACGCAAATTGACCAGTATAGCTATCGTCAACTCCAATAATTAGTCTATGTTTCTCTTGACTTGATGTTGCGTTCTCCACGTTCTCTCTGCCCTGACATCCACTCTGTTTGTGTGGTCAAACACCGAAACAGCTGTATAAAAACACATTAAGAGCTATAGTAGTTGTTAGTATATACACGTACAACACGTCCATGTAGGTCAATGGAATAGCGCCAAGTGACCTTTTGAAGGTATCGCTACATGCAGTCTCTGTGTGCAACGTAGACCTATAGAGCATGTGTTGTGTGTGTACAGTGGGTTATGTGACGTCCCATGGCTGAGCAGCGTTAGGAAGCCTGTTACTGTGAGGGTAATTAAGGCGCCCTCTGCTTTCCCACCGACAGAGTAAAAGGTCAGTGTGCTAGTGGGACGCAGCAGGACAAGACTCAACATGTACATGCATCCGCGCACACACATGCACACTGCAGCATATCACCTCATTCATTTTCACCTGACCTCCTCACCCCTCACCTTTTTCCCTCTTGCACAGTTGGTAAACTTTCCATTTATTCCTGACAGGTGGGAGCTGATGCACACATTTTCTGCTTGGGAACACAACTGTATGCACACAACACCCCAGGAAACTGAAGAATGAAACAACCCTAAGAGACTACAGCCATGCTAGCAGGTCTGTTAAAATGCTAAAATGCTACTGTTCAGTAGGTATAATACTGATCAAGTTCACCATCTTCGTGTGTTAGCATGCTAACATTAGCACTAAAAATAAAGTACAGTACAGCAAAACTAGAAAATGAGCTGGATGGGGCTCATCAAAATTATTACACTTCACCCTGAGAAGGACATGGATGTGCAGCAAATTTCAGGGCAACCCATCCAAGACTTGTTAAGATGTTTTAGTCTGGACTAAAGTGGTGGACAGGCAGACCAACTCCCCAAACAAAAAAAGGCTAAAAAAGAAAAGACTTTTTCTATTTATTGTAGAGGTGAAATTAAGAAGCCAATCTGACATACCGAGGCATGAAGTCAACGCTTTAGAAAATCTCTACTTATGTATAAATTTGTCTCAAAATGTCTTAATTTAAGTTACAATTCCAAACAAACACAATTTATTTAAACTAATCATGCACAAACCACTGTATTGTATTGTTCTACATTGAATACATCAGTCAAACATTCACTGTGTAAAAAAAAAAAAAAAACACTCAAACATTCTGAGTTTGCTATTCACAGGAAGCATCTGTTGATGTGAACCATGCTTCACAAAAAAAGAGATCTCAAAAATCTCAAAGATTACCATAATGCTGGAAAGGGTTACAGAGAAGACGTAGCTCTGTGGCTACTCTCCCTGAAAATTCAGTTCTCATATATTTTCTTGCCACAATAAATCTGAAGAAAGCCAGAGGATACTTTGAATATACATTTGTCTATTCACAGCTTTTAGATGTGTAATGGTACCTTTAAACCTGATGATAGCTTAAGCATCCTTTCATGAACACTGGAAAAAGGCTGAAGGTCTATCCTGGTCTCCCCAGACACAAGATCTAAAACTCAATGAGGCTTCATGGGACATACTGTAAAGATTTTCACCTCCTTCATCCTTCAAAGAACTGGAGGCTTTCAGTCAAGAATGATCCAATGTCCCCTGACACAGCTCCTACCTAAATGACAGAAAAGTCAATGAAGACTCGAGCTGTTTGGAAGGTAAAGGGTGGCCATACTGCTTATTAGGCGCTTGATAGTTCTTAATGATATTCTGTTACTTTGCACTATGAGGCGTTTCCCAGTATCTGTTTGAACTACTGCATTTTTCCTTCATACTTGGTAAAAAAAAAGGGGTGATGCAGTTAGATCCTCAACAGAAAGAACATCTCATTGTGAGTAATTTTATTCTGAGTTAGCTCTGAACAGAAGGCTCTCCTTATGTAATACACATGTGTATCTGTCATTATAAATACAAATGTGCTTTTTTAAAAAACTGAAAGAGATGTGTTCAAGTGCCTCAACTGGATGATTTTGCTGCTAATATGCATGTAAGTATGCCTGTTCTCTGTCAGCTCTTCAGGGGCTGTATATATAAATATCTACGCCATTATGCTGGGAAAAGACATTTGTATCTAAAACATATTACAAAGACACAGACTCAACTGGGAAGAAGCAGGGCAGGTTTGCCCTTTAAATAAAAAAGAAGAAATGACAGCACACTTCAGAGACTTATTAATGCAAAGTCCACAGAGAGAGAAAAGATGTTACTGCCATGGCAGCTAAAATGTCAAAGAAAACTGCTGACTCTCTGGGGCTGAAGGTAAACTATCATTTCATTTTTTCCAATTCAACATGGACCAGCATTAAAAAATGACACCTGGGTAGGAACCTGGGTAAATAGCAGTCAAATTTGTCAGCAAAGGTACAGTGAGGACAGGAAACTACATCAATGGCACCGAGATGGTATCACACTGGTGTTAATCACGATTATAATTAAGTGGCTCAAGTTGGCACAATAATTAACATCCTAATATAAACAGCCCTGATGAAATTATTTGTTTCCGTCCAGCATCCATCGCAGGCAATTTATAATACATTTGATATTCATTTGCATGAGAATAATACAGATGAATGAGGGATAGTGCTCATCATCTCGGTGCAACGTGGCATTTGAGTGTGACGGCACACAGATGTGGTCCACATTATTCTCGCTGATTTATCTGTTTGTTTATTCCACATATTACCTCACGCACTCAGTGAAAACAAAAACAGGTAGTCCATTTATCAACCAAGTCTGGAAATTACTGAAAATGCTTGTAAATCTGTTGGGCAGGAGTTGAGCTATTTGCATAGCTTATAGCAATGAATTAGTTCCTGCCCCACGGAAAACTGTCAGACCTTAGACCTTGTTAATATGCTTTAGTTGTGTGTAGTTTCCATTTAGATAAAATGGACTTTAATGAAAGCAGACAGGCCAGGACTAGTCTTTTTCAGCTGTTAGATAAGCAGGTCAGTGTAGAGACCAACTGACACACACACTAACTTTTTATGTCAAAGTCTGATTTCGACACATCTGCCTATCTCACTTGAATCTAGGGCCGCAACTAATGATTATTTTCATTAGCAATTAATGTGTATGTAACTAATAAATGGTTTGGTAAAAATGGTGAAAAAAAATGATGAAAGTCTCAAATGAGATCTTCAAATGTTTTGTTTTGGATGACAAACAATCCAAAAATACTCAATTTAAAATCTGAAATACAGTTTAAGTAAAACAGGAAAAATGCTCAGCAGACTGTAATCAAAATTACACTGTGTTAGGGAGGAAGAGGGAGAGCTGGGATAAGCAAGGATTCCTACCACAAACAAAGCTTCTAACCCATAACAAGTAGCTCTTTATCAAATGGGCAGCCCCGGCCTGTTAATTTGACTATTAGCATTAACTTGACAGGAGAGCCAGAACAAAATTAGATTTTAATACAGGTATGCTCTGATCCTCAAAGATTTCCAATAATCTCACAAAGTCTTCTTCTGTATGAGGTGAATGGAGGAGGGAGGGGGATGAGGAGGAGAGAAAGAGATGGCAATTCAAGAATGAGGAAGTGTCTTTGCTATGACTAACAAAAAAAACCAAGACAGATCAGCAAAGAGAATCAGAAAAAAACAGCGGGAAGGAGGAAGAAAAAGATAAACTGAAATGCAGTGTGTGTGCATGCCATAATTGGTTGCCTGTCTTCCCCTCATTAACAACTGCACGGGACTCCAGGGGATTTCCCAGCCTTTTCCCTCAGCACCCTTTTAATACTGCCATACAGCCCCCCAGCTCTGCTCACTGCGTCAATCAATGGCCCCATTTGTTAGGCCCGCAATAAATGAAGGTTATTAAAATGGTGGAGAGCATTGATCTCCTGTGGGCGTGCCATGGCTCGCTAGCAGCAACAGGTCAGAATTTGGACACCAGCTAAAAATCCAGAGAAGAAGTGTTGTGCATTTGGCCTACTCTTGAAATATAAACATTGTTTTTGGGATACCTAAGAAAAAAAATAGATGTGGCAAATGCTGTATTTTACTAAGGGCTCAGTGTGATTGAAACAAATGTCCTCGGTCAAAGTTTGGGCCAAAAGCTAAATGTCACAGCATCTTCCTGGCTGCCTCCTCCATCTTTTCTCCATGAGTCTTTGTAATACACACAATGCATCGTACAAATGGGGAGTTTCAGTTCCATTTAGGCTGTTTCACAAAAGGTGACAGGTGTAGCTGTGCGAAGAATGAAAACAGAAAACTTGAGAAAGAATTGCAAACCTTGCCTAATTTCTCACCTCCACACACCTGGTCAATGACTATAAAAGATGGTGTCATTATCGGATTGTTGGTTTTGAAAAGTTACCCCCTCATTCTGCTGTCTGATAGGAAAACACTGTGAAATGCTGACAAGCACTTCATTTTCAGCCTGCACACTGCTGTCAAGTTCCCAAAAGAAGAACCAATGGATGTGTGTGTGACTTACTGAAAATATAAATGTACAAGTAGACACTAAGTATATACTGTAAACATACTGTATGCTTACAATATTTGCTGTCTGTCTGCACAAGTAACCTTTATTTATCCAGGGAGGGACAACTATTTTTCAAGCAACACCCTGCTCCTTTCTCATATAGTTACACACATTAAAATACACAAAATAACTTCAGTAATCTCCAAAACTTTTGGCCAATGTGATACAGGCTGCAATTTTTGGTGCTTCCCACAACCACGAAAAGCTCAGATAGCTTTCTACATGATAATGTTCACTTCCCGAAGCCTCTACTATCCATCTCTACCAGGAGACAAGGAGCATTATTGTAGATTAATCTTCATTCCCAATAAAAACCATCAGCATTATCCTTCCATTAATTACAGTGATATAGAGAGGAAATGAAAGATAATATAAAGTGAGATAGCATCATATCCTTGCAACTAATGGGCTTGATAAACACACACACACACACATATATATATATATATATATATATATATACATATATATATATATATATATATATATACATACACATCTGAAACTGAAAATAACAGCTGAGCATCTTGTTCTGCTAAAATGTCCTTTTTTTCATCATGCCGATGTTGGTGCAGGATGTTTGCAGGTATTCTCACAGAACCTTTGAAGCCCCAAAAATGGTATTCAGGGCAGCCCTGGTGAGGATACAAGAAATTTCTTGGAAATCCAGAAAATCCCACGGGGGTATAAGAATCTTTGTCAAACGCATATGAACAAGAGATCAGCTGCAGCTTGACACAGCCTCAAAGTTCAGACCAAGGCCACTGACAGAACTGCATTTTGTTTAAGCATCTTAGTCTATGTCAGGTATCTACCTATCTCAAGGACACTTCAGCAGCAGGGGAGAATTGAATGTACATTTTCTGATTTAAGCACATTTCCCACATACTCTCCACAGTGAACTTGCTGCCATAATTCAACAAAGATATAAAATCACTAGCATGTAATTATTTTTAGTGCCTTGCAAACAAGTTTTGTTTTCACACTTCCGGAGCTGAAAGTCTATATGCTGCCTAATGAACTGTATACATTGATTGAATTCAACTAATGATGCAGAAGATAGAGCAGCACAGACCACCTGTCTCATTTCCACATGATTACAATGAGCTTGGGTATTGATGACTTATTGATTTCATTACTCCTAAATCGAAAAACACAACGGGCAGTGCATGTGTGAAAACAAGCAGGGAAGTATATGAGACAAATTTAAATGAGTCTTGCATGTGTGTGTGTGTGTGTGTCTGTGTGTGTGTGATCAACCACCGTCCAGAAACGGCAACCACCACAAGCCAAAGTGGCTTCCGTGGAAAATCATCCATGATGTCAACCTGATAATAATTAATAATTAAAAAAAAAAATCCCAGTCCTCAAAAAGAAAAACTGCTTGAGTTATTGTGTAAGCCCAAAATGGAGGTCACGTATATGACAAATACAGGCTATTTTCACACAGCTTCAAACTGTTTTGACAATTCAACATTCTGCTGTACTAAAGTATCACAACAACAATGTGCTGTCACTGTGTTAATTACAACAGTGCTGTGGGCATCAGGGAAAATGAAGGCACTAACTAGGCCACTAATGGGATATACTAAAATGTTGTGATAGAATTTCAAGGAGGATATGGTGATTCATAGTTGAAGTAAAGCCTTGTTGTGCTTGTGTGTCAGATAGTGAGAAGAAATAAGTATGTTTACAGACATGTTCCAGTTTTTTGTCTTATTCTGGGTTTGATCATGTTGGTTAAGACGGTTACATAGAAAATAGAAGAAACATGCTTTTTCCTTTCCCTGTACACACAATTCCAAATAGTGTCAAAGTTTCTGTTGGTGTGACCTTGTCTGTGTTTTGCATTTTTATTATTCCCTGTAAATAGTCATGGTGTATGTTTTTGTCACTTTTTTCTAAGTCTAAGAATTATGAATAAAGTTCAGAAGATCAGTGGAATGTGTTTCTGGTGCTATCTTGTCATTCATACACTCCCATCTTCCATTTTTGTTTTGCTAACAACTAATTTAACTTAAGCTAAGGAAGCACCTGCCCACATTAAATGCTTTCACGCACATTTTATAATGAAGTTACATAAATATGGACAAAATACTCTTATAACCAGGATAATGATTAAACCTGCAAAACACCAGCATGAAAACACTGTTAGCAGAGACTCAGTCTACAGTGTATTCCAAGCTTTTCAATACAATATTAAGGTACAGGTGAATACAGAAATGACTTTTTTTCTGTTAGATATTACTCTAGACCTTCACCAGCTTCACTAGACCCTTTAGCAGACAACAGCCTGAAAGAATACATTTTGGATTTTAAGTTGATTTTTCTTGTAATTTCTTTGTTAGACACTAGTGTCATTCTTCATGACAATAATAAGCAGTTTTCTGTGTTTTGAGCTGACATTTACTCCCCACAGTGACTGCTGAGTGTGTTCATTATACAACATTAATCTTTTTATGCAAGGAACTATTAATTAATCTGCTCTCAGATCCTAATGGGAGTCTTAATTAAAGTCAGGAACAATAGAGAGGTCAGTAACCCTACAGTATGTGTGTTAGTGTATTGTCTGCTACAGGTGCCTCATTAAAGTGATCAAGATAAAGTTCAAGTATCAAAGTAATTTCCAAAAAACAAAGTCACAAACATTCCCATCTTATATACTTACTGCACACATTCTCTCATTTCAGGGTCTGTACATGTGACCAAAAATGCTAAAAACATGGTGTTCAGAAACCTTTCACTGACTGTGTATACATGTATAGGCTAGTGCCCTGATCTCTGTGATCTCTGATCTAGTGTACTTTGGCCCAGTGCAGCACAGATTACATTGTACATCTGGCTGGCCACCTTGCTGCCCACCTACTGTCTATTACAAACATACCACATCATCCCTTTGTCTCCACACAATTCCTGTCCATTTATTATTGGCAGGTAAAATCGGTTCTGATCCATCTTCATGCTCAACAAGCTGAACAGCTCCCATACGCACAGAGTCCTAAAAATAAGCCTCAACAATGCATTTCTATGTCTGACAGGATATCAGGCCGGGATGAATGTGCATCAGAGGGAGACAGGACGCTGGCAGGGTTTGTAAAGAGGCTACAATGATAGACTAGGAAGGGATGGACATAAAGTTGTTGCATCATTGTTGCGTCAAGCAACTCTGACGTCATACAGTTTACAGCTCCACAGGGGATTGTGAAGTATAATAATAACTGGGGAGAGAAAAGTTTCTGTGCATGCAAGGTAGGTCAGCTCACATCCAGCTCCCTGACAGGTTCATTTATTCAAAATATGGTTAAAGCCCTGATGCTGTGACATACTTTTGGCTAAAATGGCAAATGGTGAGCCCAAGTCTAACAAGCATTATTTAAACACATATCTAACAACCTGTTCAAAACAGGCTTTTTTACTGAAGACATTTTGACATGTCACAGGCGAAAAGGCACATGTGTAAATAATGAAATGAATGATGGCTAGATTTTAAGCATAGAGTATTAGTATTGTGCATGCTGGATCACTGTCACACTGTCATGGCTTACTTGTTATTAGTAACACCTGCACTTCTCTTACAATGACAAGTCAAATAGTCTACTGTGAAAAAAAGCCTGATCTTGCCCATTTTGACAATTCTCTTACACCAAAAGGTGTCAATGTGTTAATTCCATCATTACAAAAAAAACACACTTCTTTAAGTAAATATAAAGAAACAGAAAAATACTGTTGAAACAACATCTGAGGCAGTATAAGCTTGACACACAAACACATTTTTATCTTTCCTACAGAAGAAAAGTGAAGAAACAAGCTTTGGTCAACTTAAACGTATTCAGTGATTCTTATTTATTTATTTATTCTTTTCTGTGTATTCCATAATGTATAATGCATCTTTAGAGTTGCTACGAGCCCTCATAATGCAGTAAAATGGCATACATTTCAATGCTCAGAATCACACCACTGCATTTCACTATGTTCTTAT
This sequence comes from Lates calcarifer, assembly GCF_001640805.2. Lineage (NCBI taxonomy): Eukaryota > Metazoa > Chordata > Actinopteri > Centropomidae > Lates > Lates calcarifer. The sequence goes on along the minus strand of NC_066837.1, from coordinate 26,767,045 downwards.
ATTTTGCTACCTCTGTCAACACCACAGGATAGGAATGAAGCCAATGTGGAAGTGCCTACTCTATAATTTCATCAATGGTCACTACACACTGGTTCCAAAAACTCTCAAAACTTCCTGAGGTCCCCAGCCTCTCTGGCAAAATACAAAATCAATAAAGCTTTGTCCTACAGTCTATGGTTAAGAATGCATTACGGAGGTACTGACAGTATAATATCTTATTGATATGGGCTACTCAAGCAATATTACTGTTATTTTTGTTCCAGTTTTGACTGTGTTACAAATTGTAATGATTTCAGCTGATGTTTGTGAACTATCGGGCAAAGAACAAGTGAACGACTTGTGGATCATTTATGATCAAAGCATGTACTGCAATCACTTATCTAATCAGGTCGAGGTTCAAGTTTGTCGGCGTGAACGAAAATAAAACGAAAAATAACAAGTCATGACATCTGTTCATTGTATTAATTTGAGCCTATTAAACACATGTGAAATCATTACAACCTAATTCATGAATCTGACAGTAGTAAGGAAACAACTTAGACCAGGTCTAGCCACACCCTGATCTTATCTCTTTTTACTGCAATTAACATTGATGTCAAAAAATATTACTCTATGACTGTTGAATAGTTTTATAATCACCAGATAAGTAAGCTAACTGTTTGTTAACTACAGAGGGCCATTTTTCATCTAGTTAGCCCAGACCTTGGACTTTACTGTACAATGCTGACAGGCATTCATACAGCTGTATCTGAAAACTGTTTTCGTGATTCCACTGGCAGGTGCAGCGACTGTACACACAATCATGACGCACATAGAGTGGGACACAAATGTGCACAAGCACACACACACATCTTGATAACTGTCATTGGCCCAACAGGGGAATAAACACACCATTTTGACCAGTGGGCCTTGTAATTGTACAGACTCCTCTTCTCTCCTGTCTTCATACTGAGAGAGAGAGAGAGAGAGAGAGAGTGTGAGTGTGAGTGTGAGTGTGTGTGTGTGTGTGTGTGTGTGTGTGTGTGTGTGTGCGCGCACATGCTGCAGTACGTGTCTCTGCATGTCTCTCTGATTTCCCACAGTGCAGAACATCATTTACAGTCCACTCTGAGCCTCACGTTGCACGCTTCTCTTGCCAGGCTTAACACTTTGCATACTGACCCTTCAATATCCTAACTGCTGCAGAGACTGTCCATCAGCTTAAATCAGTCAGCACAATTGCAAGGCAAGCACTGTATGTGATCACACATGCACAACTGAAAAAACCAAAAGCATTCAAATCCATCATTTTTCAATTACTGATTTAACCCCAAGCCAGAGTTACATTCAAAGCCAAATTCTTCCTGCATAAAACACAAAAAGCTCTTTTTAGTCCCAGCTCTCCGAGCCCAGAAATGTGAAAGGACACATTCTTCTCACAAGTGGACAAATGAGGGGCTACGGCCTGAAAATGCTCAGAGTGATGAAAAATGTTACACAGTCAATTTAGCGTGACTTCCTGACAGGAATACCCATTCAAGCACAGCCCTTATCACCTCTTTTAAATCAACAGCAGCCTCACATTTAATGATGCCTTCTTATTCAACATTTCCCCTTGGCCTGACACCTCAACGGCCACTGCGGTGTAATTCCACTGATGTCCTAACAACAGTGAGGTGTTAAATTTTCATTTGGGTGAATTTCTACAACAGGTGCAGAGTTTGTGAAGATTATGTATGACTACATGGCATTTACCATCATTATAGCGGCAGTGCTCTGTAGCCATGAGGCAATGAAATAATCAGGTTGGTAGCACTGCAGTGGATCAAACGACAGCTTTATGAGAGCTGAAACACACTGTGGCCATTCATGAGGGAAAGCTTTGAGGCTCTCCTGTCAAAGCGCAGCATGGGTAGCCTCCAGCAGAATAAAATGAATTGGCACTGTAATAAAGACGAGGGTAGCCAGTGATTTGCTGCTGCGTCCTGGCTGTTTAAAGACTGATGTCCTCTTAAAGCACAGTGTGTAGCATGGGCGCATTTGATCTGTCTCTTTAATGAACTGAAATTTTAAGCACTGGCACTGTAGATGGCTAACTGACCAATCTTATGCCCCTTCCTTTAATGCACCAATGACAGCTAAGCACAACATCTGTATGAGTTGTTTGATGAGAAGACTGATGTCACTCCCATGCCTGCACTATAAATATGAACCTACAGGCAGCTACCTTACTATAGCATAAAGACTGAAAACAGAGGTAAAACAGCTATGACCTTGTAAACTATCATGATGCCATTTTACTGTATTTGGAGGGTTTAAAAGATAAGAAAACTACAGAATATCACCAGACTAGCGTAACGATGGGTGTAACCATTCTGAAACCAGGAACAAAAACCGTGACACAAACGTCACTGATACGTCTTCCCATGACACAATGCATCCCCTAACCCACTGCCGCCACTGCAGGTTCAGCCTGCTGAGCTCTCATTACGTTACTAACAGAACAAAACCCATTTTTTATTTCACAACTAACACTATAACACATGTAAATCATAAGATTATTATCTATTATCTTTAAGCTAGGGCAAGCTGTAAATATTACACTTTACACTTATTTTACTGTCTTCCAACTCAGTGTGTCACGTCACTATTGGTCCAGTCATCCAATCCACGAAAACAGAACAAAAAAATCAAGGTCTGAATTGAACTGTGGATTTGGAGAATCGTTACACACCTACATCAGACAGATCTGTTAAAACTAACAGAAAGTACCTATTTATTTTTTATATGCGATATGATTAAAAAAATCTAAATGGAAAATTTCTGGAGTTTTTCTCATTTGTAATATATAAAAATAGCTCTGTCATTGATTCCGCCCATGAAAATGAACATGGTCCCACCAGAGCTATTTGAACATGAAAATGCACCTATTTAGGGCTGAATAATTCACCAAAATATCATCAAAATATCTATATGGCCAAGTGCAATATCAAATTCCAGCAGCTGCATTTTTTGTTTTTTTGTTATTTGTTTTTTTTTTATATAAATGTAGTGCTGGTGTTATAAAGATGCATCACATTACAAATTATATTCTCAAGATGTAAGGGAATATCGTTGTTTGCCGGAAACCCCAGCAAAAATCACATCATCATCATTTTTAGATTTTTTTTTACAGTCAAAACGAATTCAAAATTCCTAAATCATGATTCATCTTGTAATTGCATATTTGTCAAATAATCTCTCATGCATGAATCTGAATGAGTTATACACTAGAGTGACAGGAGGATCATCTCCAACCTCAGACCACCGCTCAACACAGGGCATCCTTAACATCCTGCATCACTCCTGACATACAGCAGATGAGCAGAAAACTCACCCTGTCCTTCATCCTCCAGCTCTGCGCTAAAGCCTTGGAGCCCTCAATCTTCTCTGAGTGGCGTTTCTTCATGAAGGCCAGGGGAAGCTTCCAGTCATTCATGTCGGCCTCCTCCTCCTCAGCGAGGCCCATGGCCGGCGAATGAAGCAAGTCTGAGTCCATTTTCATCAGGGCCCTGCAGAGGAAGGCTTATGTTAGTAACAAAGATTTGATGAATTTCTGTGACTTCTTGTGCAGTCCAGATGGGAAACTATAACACCGCACAACATGATAGTTTTAGCTGTGGTCGGTTCTCTAATTTCATATCAACAATGAAAATGGCTATTGGGTTTTTCCCTAAAGATCAAAATCTGTCATCACCAGATTCAGATTAGTCACTGAAGTTACTACCAGAAACTGATTTTATTGTTGATATTGCACAACATTGTCAGTAACAGTCTTTACAGACATGAATGCACATACAGTTGTGTAAATGGGCCGGTGGACCAAAAATAAGAAATCAAACAGTAAACAACGGGGAGGGGGTATCACAATGTCTTTTGGTACCAACCAATATCTCTGTGACAAAATTTTAAAAAAGTCAAGTAATGACAATACATGGTCAGACTCATCCAAGGTCAGGCTGTCATAATCTTATTTACTCACTCTCAAATCAAACAGTTCCTGGCTTAAATCAGAATTTTGCTCATTTTAGATGAGTGCTTTATGTAGACAAAGTTATTTTGCCTGTGTTGTGACAATGTTTAACATTAAAGAACTTTTCCCTTTTTTGAAGAGAAACATTTCTAATCTTTGCAGTAAACGGTCAGTAATGTAGGTCTGGTATCTTATTGGCCCTAATATCAATAAGTGTCCAACAACATAAACCTTTAACAACATGACTTAACTTCCATCTGACCGGCTTTTCATGCAGCTGTAATATTTCAAGCAAGCAACGCTTTCTCTAGGAAACTGCTGCCGTGGAAACCTTTGTTATTGCTTCTTGTACTAATGTCAAGCTAGTGGTGCATACACTTGAGCTGGCTGTCGAAAAAATTACATAATCGGTGTTTTGACACAAAAGTGAAATGTGAGAATCAATGGCTGCTGAGTTTTCAAGTTTATGACCTTTAGAGAAAAAAAAACTCCCCTCAGGTCATGGGATAACGATTATGACTCACGTTTGATGATCTACTGTGGAACCTCGTGCTTGAATGAAAACCACAACAACAACTGAAACCAAACACACTCACACCTGGGTCCACTCAGCTTCACTGCTAGCTGACTAGCTGCCTGACTTTCCCTCGTGTGGCACCCAGGTTGTCACATTCTAACAGAAAGCAACACCTTAATGATGTCATGATTAACACAGCTTGAGCCACAGGTGAGGAGCTATGGGTTGTGTGCACCTGTAGTCGCCCCTGACTTCACAGCGAGCACCTGGCACGACAGTTAACAAATACACCTGCTAGCTAGCTAACCCTTAGCCAAGCTAGCGCGGCTAATTTGACAGCTCTTCCTACGGTCGGCCGTCAGACTGCACGAGAAGCGAGTGCTATTTAAAAGCAAAGAGAAAAGTGAGACAGAGCAGATGTGAAGAAATGGCGCTGGTGGTGGCAGCGAAGCGTGCAGATGCAGATGCGGACCTCGGTGCTGTGGGATTATCTACCCGGGTTGGGGAACCTCTCCGCCTCCGGACGATGACAGACACAGTCGCACAAACAATCCTGGTCAGAAAATTGTAGGGAAGCGTCCACAGCCTGTACAGTATGTCAAACCCGTCAAATCCGAGTTGGACGGGTGCGTGTTTGCAGGGGAATCTGCGGCTCCTCTCCCCACGGCTCTTCGCTATGGGAAGGGGCTGGAGACGAGGCCCATCTTCACACGGACAGTCTGCCACAGCCACACGAAGCACCGGCCACACTTATCGATGACTGGGGTCGTATGGTCTTCGTCTACGAACCAGCGACTCTGGGAGCTGATCTGGTGAGATAGTTTTCGTGGAACTCGCACACAATCCCGAGAATTTCTCCGGAGAAGCACTTCTTCAGCACTTCTGCAAGGGCGCAGCCATCTTGGGTTGGACCCAGAATGCACTGTTGGGGCGGCGAGGCTGTCGTGAAACGTCACCGCCGTTGTTTCTGTCACACACTCATATAAACATACACACACACACACACACACACACACACACTAACTCCGAGGAGAGCTAAAGAAAAGGTTGATGTGTTTAGATAAGATATATGGTTTCATGTCACTTTTCGTTATTATGGATGTATACTACCTTTCCTAAATAGAGACCATATTTAACAGAAGTAATTCATGCATATCTTTTGGTTTAAAGACGTGCATATTCAAGGCCTCCATAATTCATTTCACTGTGAATGTTATTATCTTAATTAGTATTATTTTTAAACAAATGTCAATTTAAAAGACCATGTTACTCTTTTATTCATTCATTTACTTATGTATTGTTTTGTGAGGGAAGAAGCCATTGAATTTAGGTAGGAATCATATATAGACATATATAGGACTGTTTGGCCTTGGCAGAGGTATCTTCTCTATTGAGTACCATTCTAATTGTATGTCTGTTCATGTAATTGTGACTTGCCTCTTCAGCTTTTATGTTCTTCCTGTTTTTAATGCTGCTGCTGAAGAAACAAAGAAAATCTTTGAGGACACTGTAGTATTTGTGTCTGTGATTTTATGTGCAATGATTCTGAAAAGAGACTGTGTACAGGGAACAAATGTTCCACATACTCTCACTCATTAAAAGGAAATTTCAATGAACTGCATATAAACTCTTTATGAAATGTGTCTGGAAGAACAGTTTAGTCTCATGGAAGCATTATCCATCCATCCATCAATTATCTATACTGCTTATATTTTGAGGGTTGTGGGAGCCTGGGGGCCAGTTTAGGTTCACCAATTAACCTGCATGTCATTAGACTGTGGGAGGAAACATAGAGGAAACCAGGAAACATTATACAAAATTACACTGAACATTCCTCTAATCTTATACTATATAGAATGTATTCCACATTTATCATTTCATTTTTTTTCCACCAATCATGGGATAGCAGTATCATTAGTGTCAGGTGTATAGACTTTGGCTGATTTAATAGCCAAGTGAAGATGTGCACAATGTCTCCCCTCTGTGTGATGTGTTGTATCCTGGGCCAGTTAATCTGAAAGCTGCATCTATCAAAAAATAGCAGGGGAGCAGCACCTCACTGTATGTGGAAGTGTTTTAGAAGTAGCCTGTGCTGTGTTTTAAGTCAGAGATGTGCCCTCAAACTGGTGACTCAGTTGCTGAGGTTGTTAGTAACAGATCATCTTTTAATAAAGCACAGGTCATTGGCATGTACTGCAAATATGGAGCAGCATTATGCTACAATTATTTGGAGTCATGTCTCAGGCCATTTTGCAAAAGTAAATCAAATATTTACTCACACTTGTTTTGGATCTGATCTTTGGTCTCTGACAATCTGGGAATTATCGGACTCTTTAGTTACCAACCAGCTCTTCTCTCTGTCTGTCTGCAGGTGCTGGGCAGGTGGTATACAGACAGTTTTTAGCCATACTGGTGGCATTGGCTCTAGAGATAACAGTGCTGGTGTTTTGGTCATTCTGTCAGTCCATTTTGGTCCATACAAATATCTCAACAGCTTTAGTAGCAGAACAGACATTATTGTCCTCCAGGCGGTGAATGCCAATGACAGCTATGTCTCCTGAATTTCCTTTGAAGCGTTAATGATCCCTTTGCTTTTACTTTTCCCTTCAATATTTCCTCATCTGACTTTGTTTACTGATAATTGGAAAATGTTTGCATGCTAACCTGAACATACTGAACATTATACCCGCTCAACATTATGATTGTGAGCATGTTACCATGCATACTACCATTTCACTCAAATCTTTGCTGTGTTTAAGTACAGCCTCACACAGCCATATGGCTGTGGACTTTTAGTCTTGTTTGCTGTAAAGCAGTAGCTGCCCCCCTGCTGTTCTGAAAAAAAAAAAAAAGTGAACTTGTTAGCAAACTGTTGCTTGTTTACCAGCTGTCCACTCAAGTTTACGTTTGTATACCACTAAACTGCAACACCAAATATGTTTTGTAGGAAACGTAATTGTTGTCTAGATTACATCCAGAGTCACCATGAGTTGGAGGGCAGGTACACAAAGTGCACAACCATCACATCAAAGACAGGAGTTCATATCCCCAGTCCTGTCTGAGGTAGGCAACAATGCAGACCAGATCCCTAACCAAGTGCTGTGAGTGCTTAAACATGACCATTAAAAAACTGAATAATGCTGGAGTTACCAGTAGAGGATTCTGTACTGCCAGATCAGATACTTTGGTGTAAAACACATACATTGTCTGTGTTTATTTTACTCATACATTCAGTACCAATGTATTCATGTTTCTCCAAATTTAATCAATTAACAGCATATCCTCATTACATTAATAGAAGGCAAATCTGGTCACAATTATGTTTCTTACAAAACATATTTGCTGTTGCAGTTTTGCTGTGTAGAAACAGAATGTCAGGGTTGTGTTCAGGCATCCATCAGTTACAGAGCAACTTTATCATTCAGTTGGAGTTGTGTTTCTGAGCTGAAATTCACTATAAAGCTCCATAAAGCTGAGCAAAGTTGCAGGTTCAGGTTCATAGTGATCAGTTCGTCAGTGCAAATGAATCATTTGATAATACAATTATACTTGTTGTATTCGTTTTTTGTTTGACAGTATGGTGATGTTTGCTGTGTACAGCCTTGCTTTTCTCAGCACCTGTTGGAATCAAGTGAACAAAGTGTATTTACACATGATTTTTTTCTTCAGCATCCTCTGCTGTCAGGCTTCTCACTCATTTCTCAAACAGCAGGAGCTAAAGGTTTGTTTGTGAAAGAAGTGTCACAGAGCAAAAACAAGCTGCCCCATCTGTCCCAGAGTCAAAATCTAACACCAGTCTGTGTGTACGCACTCAGGCTGTCAGCCATGACATTACTGAGAGCCCTTTAATTAGGACAGTACAATCAACATGTTTACTAGTTTGTTCTTGGTCAACGAAGAGATTTGCTCTAAGGCCTTGATGACTTTAATCAAGCACAACACAGTCTGTCTTGAGCACAGAGGACAATGCTGCGCTGAGATGACTAACAGCTTTCTTTGGGCTGTCAGCTCATCAGAAAACATGAAAATGCTACACCAGATGGATGGAGCATGAAAATATTCCTCTCAGTGCATTTGCCAGCGTAGCAATCATCTCTTCAGCTCTTGGCTTTGCCGTGCTAACAGCGCAGGAGCAATCTGGTGTGTAAGAAAGTCAGGTACATCCGACTGAATTTGTTCCTCTTGCCTTCCGCTCCCAGTGTCCACTACAGGGGGTGAAACCAATCCAATCTCCTAGGTGTGATAGAGGTTGGGACCCTGGGATAGCTGATAGCTAACAGAGGGGAGAGGAAAGAGAAGATTAGTCTACTTTTTTCTCCTCATCTGCCCCCTCTGTCATGTAGGGAACAGAATGACATGACCAACTGGGCTGGATCCTGGAAGCTGGAGCCAAATAAGACAGGGGCAGGGAAAAGGCTAAAATCCTCTTCCCAAGGATTGATTGCAAAAAAGGCAAGGTAAAGAAAGGAGAGAAAAGACAATGATGGATGGACTGCTTCAAGGACGCAAATGTTTCATGAGAGGAAGCCATGCTATCATGTGACCAGCACAAACAGACCAGTGATTCCTTTCAAGAGGGAAACTGGAGACACCAGAGCTGCAATGGGGCATTAATCCTCTTTTCTTGTGCTCTCATGTCTCATTAAGACACACACTTTACAGGAACTTTACCACTCAGCAACTTATTTTCACTCTCCAGTGTCATTAATCAAGTTCAGCAAGATTTGAAATATTTTACAGATAGATAATACAAGCTTAACCCTCTAAAATACATCAGACAGATATAAGGTTACTCAGAACTTTCTTGTCCACAATAAAGGCGAGATGCTCTGTCCACTTTAATCACAACAATTACTGTTTTCAAGCCATGTTTACAGTATATTGATTAAAGACTGCTGCACTGATTAGTGCTTTGTACTCCATTGCATATTGGTTATTATTTACCCTCTGAGCAGCTCCAGTGAAAGCCTCAGCCTTCATAACTCACACTCAAGGTTGACTGAGGTTGTGAATTGTAAATCCATCAAGACCCCAACTGAAATTTGAAAGCCGATGATTGCTGGAGTGTGCACTCTAAATGATATTCACTGGAGGTTGATGTAGATATTTAGATAGACATTATATTATTTTACTGGCTGCCAGAAGCTGCAGGCAGATACCGAGGCTGCAGATGGATGCTGGGGCTGCAGCTGACTTGTGATAGCTGCATGTTGAAGTTGAGGCTGGGGGCAGTAGGTGTTGGCCATCAAAGACTGTAGCTGGATTCTAGGGTGGGGGCTGTGGCAGTCCCTGGGAGTTATAGTCAGGAGTAGAACTGCAACTAATCATTATTTTCATTACTGACTAATAAGCTTTTTTTTTTTTTTAATTAATCAATGAATCGTTTGGTTTATAAAACAGAAAACTGTAAAACATGACCACCAATGATATCCTAGAGCACAAGGTGATGTCATCATATGTCCAACTCCAAATATCATTTACTGAATGTAAGAAAGTCCCAAAAGTCTCACACTTGAGCCATTAAATGTTTTTTCTTGAAGAAATTACTGAAATGACTAATTGATTATCAGAATAGTTAATTTTGTGAACAGTTATTAAGAGCTCATATTCCTCATTAATTAAAACTCCTTAGAATTTTATTTAAAATTTCATTAAGATTATTTTAAAATGCACATCCTGTTTTCAGTGTCGAGTTAGAGATAAACCACGACCAAAACACTGAGAAGCTTTGTCCATATTTAAAAATGTAGAATTATCTCAGATCAGTTGTTGTACAGTATATATATATATGTTCTCATATGAAGATGTTGTTCATGCTGAAGTTGAAAAAAAAAAACTGTGCTTGATGCACAACATGTAAATTTAACATATTTAAATACTTAAATACTTAGACTGACTAAAGTCTGTCTCTGTCTCCTCTTCTGTCTCTTTCTGCAGGTATTTCTGCCTCTGGAGCTGTAGAGTCTGATCTGTGATGACAAGTCTCCTGCTGCTCCTACAACTCCACTCAACACCTGCTGCTAGAATTAGAAATTACTTACACTGCTATTAGTTGTATTGCTGTGTTAGTAGTTAATACTTTAATTATCACTACTATCATTACTACTGCTGTATTACTGGCATCACCTTACATTTATATATGGAACTCGTGTTATGCTATGTTCTTCTGTTGCTATTCTCTACCCCCCCCACCCCAAGCCTTGAGATGACTTTTGTTGTGATATGGCACTATATAAATAAGATTGAATTGAATTGAATTGAATTGAAATTAAATTAATCTTAACCCATAAAGCAAATAATCTACACAACAGAATTAAATGTTTCATAAATAATTAACCTGAGAGATTATAGAGTGAAAGGTACATTTTTGGTTTTATTTCAGTTGGCTGCAGGCTGGTGCCGAGGAATGCTGGTCCTGAAGCTGCACATAGAGGCTGTAGCTGAGACTGGAAGCCCTATAAAGTCAGACAAAGAATTAAGCTGCAGTTGGATGCCAGAAACCATTGTTCATGTCTTGCACTGCACTGTGGCTGCTCTGTAACTTTTATTCTTGCTGTTTAATCTGTCTTTTTCTATTTTAGCTTTATCTTTATCCTCTATTTTATTTGACTCTTTTAAATCGTATTTATATGTCTTTTTACGTATGCCTTGTGTTTTACACTGTAATACCTTATGCCTTATGTAAAGCACGTTGGAAGGTAACACATAAATAAACTTGTCTTAAAGGCGAGGGATTAGGCTGTAACTTACAGGCAGGAGCTGCAGGTTGAAGCTGAGGGATTGCTGTTGTGGCTCAGGAGGCAGGTAGCTGTCAGATACTGAAGGCAAAAGCTGTGGCTAGAGCTGGCAGGAACAGGTGGTGGCTGAGTCTGCAGCTTGCTAATGCAAGATGTAGGCGTATTTTGTGGCTTTTCTGAAACCAAGTTAAACAAATACAATTATAGTATTCATATATCAAATTCAAAGTATTCATTATTTTTTACTGTGTTTAAAGATGTTCTTCTCATTGTATGTTAACTTACATGCCATAGCTGCAGGTTGGAAACTGATGGCTGTAGGTAGTGGACTGTAGCATGCTGTTAGAGGCTTTAGGCAGAGGCTTGGGATGAGACTAGAAGGAACTGGTGACAGTTGAAGCAAAGGCTGATTTAGATTGTCTGGGTGCAGGCACTGAGGTCCTGGGAAAAGCAAATTTGTAGTTGGCAAAAATCAGCACATACTGTAAATGAAACTAATAAAACCACATTTTCATATCCATGTTTTCCCATAGACTGCGCTGTAGGAATTACTGAATGTGATTTTACTGCTTGTCATTTCATATCATATCAAGTAGAGGACGAGGCTGTGCTGTTGGAAGCTATAGTCAGAGGCTGAGGTTGGAGGGAGCATGCAGTTTATGTGTGACAGAACAGAGGCTGTGAGCTGAGAGTGGAGCTGCACTGATGCTGAGGAACTGTGAAAGTCAAAGTGTAAGATACACGTGTTATTAAAAGAAGCTCTAGTTGGATGCTGGTGCTGTGGTCCTGAGAAAAGCTAGGTTATAAACAACAAACATCACTGTATTAGTGCAACAAATAAAATAGCATAATCAGGGCGTTGTGTTGAGGCTGGCTGTCAGAGGATGTAGTCGCAGACCAGTGCTGCAATCTCCTCCAGGATGTTTTAGGTGGAGGCTTCTACTTGATGCTGAATATTGTCTGGAAGTTGAACAGAAAAAGAGGCTTTAGGTGGAAGCTGGAAACTGGACGGAGCAGGTGAGAGCTTAATCCAGAGATAGCTGCTGGAGGACTGATGCACACACTGGGTGGTGCTTGTTGGTAAAGACTTCTTAAATGCTGCAGCACGATTACTGACAGGAACTAGGAAAAGAGACCATATTTCTCCTGTGTTAGCCTCTCTACATTGGTTCGAGGTGGATGGCCGTCTACCCTGGTTCTGCTCAAGGTTTCTGCCTCTTAAAAGAAGGTTTTTTCTTGCCCCTGTCGCCTAGTGCTGCTCATGGTGGGAACTGTTGGGTCTCTCTCTGTAATTACTTATTTTAAAGAGAATGGTCTAGACCTGCTCTATATGAAAAGTGCCTTGAGATAACTTTTGTTGTGATTCGGCACTAGATAAATAACATTGAATTGAATTGAATTGAATTGAATTGAATTGAATTGAATTGAATTGAATTGAATTGAATTGAATTGAATTTGTGGACTGACTGGTAGACACTACAGGTGGTGTCTTTAAGGGTGGAAGCTGCAGGGCTCAGGTGAGGATGGGGCAGCTGGATGTCAGACACAGTAGGGCTGATGTTGGAGGCTGCAGGTGTAGTTAGACATCAGATGGCAACAGAAACTGGCTCAAGAGGCTTTAGGTAGAGACTGAAGCAAAAACTGGACAGACTAGGTGAGGGCTGCTGGGACAATGATGTGCACACTGGGTGGTACTCATTGGGGAATGTGACTGTAGATGGATGACAGACACTACAGGTGGTGGTGGTGTCTTCAACAGCTGCAGGGTTCAGATGAAGATGGGACGGCTGGATGTCTGACACAGCAGGTTGCAGGTGGAGTTGGCTGGCAGATGGTAATGGCAACAAATGAAGATGTGGCTGGCCCCTGGAAGATGTTGATGAAAAACTGGGACCATAGATGGATGATTTAAAATTCACGATGTGAAGTTCTACTGGCTAATTAGATTTCTATGGTCTAAACTAATAGCTGTTTTCAGTTTTTGTGTAAGTTAATTTGTTTGATCAATATGATTTCATATACTTTGCAGTTATTTCATGTACTAAAGTCACTACATTTAGTTTAGCTTTGCTTTGTTCCCACAGGGCTCCTGTGGGTCCAGTTCACCAGAGATGTCCATGTCTATAAATGGTGGATAGATTCCTTCTCCATTTGATTCATTTACTTTCAGGAGTCCATCCTTACTGTCTTGTATGGTGACTCGTGGATGGTTCAGTTTCTCTCACAGGCGCTGTTTTATCATTCGTCCAAGCTGAAGACTATATGGCCGAGGACGCCCACTTTTGTACCTGTGAAGAGTGGAGGGAACAATAATTATCATCATTAAAATATGTGTTTATTTGACAAAAATCTATTTATTTAAATCTATTTATTTTATTATTTATTTATAGTTTATTTATTCCGAATAGAAAACATGTCCATCAGTCTTATTGACAGCAGTTTAGCAGTTTCATAATTAATATTCTTATATATATATAAGAAAAATTAACATCTAGAACTGAAAGGCCCACAGGTAAAGCTTTATATTGTGCCTACATTGTGTATTTCAGTTAAAAATTTTTTTTTATAAACTTAATTCAATTTGTCAAAATCTTGCACTAAAATATTTCTAAATATACATATTTTTTACAGACCTAATATTTAGTTTGGACAAAGCCTATGGTATTTATTAAATGTTATTTATTCTAAGTAATTAAATATTTATATTGACAAAGGATTGAATAATTTTGTAATACTATTTTGTATTTATATGTCCCAGCTCTACAGAAATATGTGAGGTTGTTTGTTAAACTATGTTCAGACAGTTTTTGCAGGGTTCACTTTGGTCAAACGCTCTGATATTTACTTAATATCACTGTTGGCTGCATATTTTTATGGCCTATGATATCCTAAATGGCAATAAAGCGTGTTTTCTTTTTAAGCCTTATAATCTTGCATTTTCCATGCAGTTGTTCTGTCGGAGTCAGAAGATCTTTGGTAGAGGTCAGTTCAAAACAATCGTCACTGAAGATTTTTCTGTGACAGAAATCATTGAAAATGATGCAACCAGGACTACTAAAAATTGAAAAAGTGATGCTAAACAGTCTAAAATTCAAATTTAATTGATGTTTTATTTGAAAATGTTTACTTGCCTCATGTTACATTTTTCTGTCACACTGTTGAGAGTCCTGTTAGGCGACCATGCACAATTTTAATTTGTTTTAAATCATAAATGTATCTGACAACAGCATTCTTAGCAGAACCTACCAAACCACTTTGTCAATAATTAGCTTTGAGAGATATGTAAATTGCCTCTGTGTTCATGCAATTCTTCTGTAATCACCAGCAGCTTCTCCTGACAAGATAATCGATAGCCACTTACACAGGTATCTATTCATTCATGACCATACAGGCATCATGGAGCACACATCCTCCAGACATGTCTCCATTTACCCTTGATCAATGAGTTCATATGAGACTAGACTCAATTGAATGAAAATGAATGTGCATGATGCTCACTGAGAGATTACCTGCCACAGTGTCAGCATGTTAGGAAAGCCGTACTTTGGGAAAATATGTTTTTTAATTCATGAACTCATTGTTTTATGAGAAGCTTACTCAGTGCTTTTTTAAAAACCTTGCTTTTGTCTCACCATTTCTACTGAATGGCAGACTTGATAACACATACACATGTGACAGAGAGAGAAAGATCAACAGTGACAGGGAGTGGGAGAGGAAGAGGAGGGAGAAAAGCACTGATTGACCTTGACCTTGTGTTTTGAAGTGAAGTCTTCAATAATGTTGATGTCACTTTGTGTTTGATGAAGCAGACGCTGACACTTCAGGCTTCAGCTCTTATCACAGTCATAGAAAAGGCCATTTTGACATTCACACACACACACACACACCACACACAACACACACACACACACACACACACACACAAGCAGGCCAGTGATAAGGCCAGCACTCAGGCTTTTTTCCTTGGAGGAGACCAGAGAGCCACATGTTTACACTCATTAACTGAACAAGCGCACACTACAAGCACAAGGAGCATTTACCATAATACTGAATAGGGGCTGCTGCTCACCTTCCCAAACACACTGAGAGGTGTGGGCGGTGTGAAGTACCTGGGTCTGAGAGCAAATCAGTACAGACCACTTCAGCTGACTGAGATGGTTTTTGTTTTATGAAAGGGCAGGCAGCACTGAATCATCACCTGAACAGAATGAATGCAACAAAGCCCTGAAAGTGGACATTACAGCGACAGATCTTCTGTCGGCTGTGAAAAAGGCTTTTCATTGATATTGAATATGTGTATTTATGCAAACTGTTGCACCTGAATATACATTGTCACTGAGTATTTATTTATTTATTTTTTAAGATTATTTTTTGTGGCTTTTTTGCCTTTATTTATACAGGACAGTGGAGAGAGAGTAGGGGAATGACATACAGTAAAGGTCCGGACCGGAAGTCGATCCAGGGACCAGCTGCTCAGGGCACTAAGGCCCATGTGGGATGCGCCCCAACCATTCAGCTATGGGGGCACCCTGTCACTGAGTATTTCTGATAAAACAAAGGGGAAAAAGCAATAGCCTTCAATGCATTTCTTTATTTTAGTCTTATTTTTTTGCATAGCCACTATGGTAAAGGGTTGGAAATCATTAAGTAAAATGATGCCAAGAATGAATGAAAGAGAGAAATGTATAACAATGCCCCTGCAGATACCACTCCCTTAGCTGTACAGTAAACAGGTGTTAGCAGCCAGTTAGCTGGATTTAGCTTAGTATAAAACACCTAGCCTATATTATTATCAAACTCCTGGCAAGAATGTGAAAATTTTCATTTCCCAAAATGTCAAACTACCACTGTACTGAGTGAGAGGATGAGACCAAATTCTAAGGTGTAAGAAAAGTAGATAAAAAGTAAAATATGAAGAATAATAAACACAAACTTTTGGTAATAACTTTTACACATTTTACAAACAAACCTTCTCTAACAGACAGCTGAATTTTCGACATTGTGTTATTAGTGGAAAACATTTTTACAACAAATTCTTGTCAATGACCGCTGACCCTGCCTCTTTTGGACATTTACACTGTAGGGAGGATTTGGAGATGGCACCCTGAGGCTCTGTTGTATGTGCACACACTGAAAAGAACGATCATCAGCTTGTACCTCAAAACCTCGACATGCAGTTTCGTTGACTGCTATTCCATCACACATGAACTGTAACAGGACAAAATTGGAGATGAAAGATGCTGCAGAGGACAGGTTTTCTGAAAAGTTAGGCTATTTTACAACTGACATAGTCTCCTAGAAATGTCCTTCAAGTGGAGGACAAGATCTTTTATATTCACTCACTGGTTTTTCACCCCGTGCTGATAATTCAAACACATTTTTCTCATACTAGCCAACCAGTTAACAAGCTAGATATATACACAGATGGACAGATACCATGAAGAATAACAACAGTGTAAATAAGTGAAATTAAATTCCAGTGGAGTGATCTCTGCTTGACACCAGTAAAGATTAATGAGACATGAGTGTAACAAAGCATCCAGAATCAGTTGTACTCTGTACTGGCTTCAGAGGGAGCTCCTTGTAAAGAAACTGAGAGATTGTCAAGTGGCCTTGTGAGTAACATCAAAGAGACATGATAAAGGCAACGTCTCGGGCTGATTTAAAGGAGATGTTTCTGAAATTCAAATTGTAGGCTCACATGTTGTTGCTCAGGGTCTTAAATGCTCACACATGCTGAAAATGTAGCTGAACACAGAGAGATCCAGCAGGACATGCTGCACTCGAGTGTAAAATGGGAGAAATTTTAAGCAGTGCTGGCACATATTGGCGAAAGGGGATTGTAATAATATACAGTCCCTAAAGGTGTGAGTTCAGTGAAAAGCAACAGCATCAGGAGATCTCACTTTATTAGTACAGAGAATTAAACGACATTTTGGTTATTAAGTGGTGGGTTTGTGAGCCCAAACGTGCCTATAACTCACAACAACACACATCAAGAAACCCTTGCCTCTTTATTATTCATGTGCAGTTCATCGCTACTCCTCATTTGTTGCATATAAATAAACTGTGTGGTACAACACTGAGATCTCTAAGCTTTGCTCCAACGTTATAAATAATATAGATAAATGTACCTAAATCAAATGAGAATTATGAAGACACTATTTTTTAATCAACTGTGTAGATAATGTTACATCTTACATTCAATACAATACAGAAAACATGACTGTGACAAGTGCTGTGAGACATTAATCTGCTTTTATCTTGAATACAATTTTATAATAATACTGCAGTCACTTGCAAATAGAGAAACATGAATTGCTGATGAAATATCCTACCCTCTTTTCTCCTCTCTGTAAACTAGGTTCACTTCAACCTCAGTCAAAATTTAATCTCCTTCCGGGAGAAAATAACCCACTACAAAGGAGGGACAGCGGCAGAGAAAGTTATATTTTACAAGGAGATGCTTTGGTCACTTGATGTAATTGAGAGGGGATGTGCAGAGAGCTCACTCTCCCTATTACTCACTTCCACTCCAGACCCTTCTGCTTTACAGGGTTTCATCTTCACAATGTTATTGAGTCCTAAAACACACCTGCTCCCACAGCGTGACAGCCTCGCTCTGCCACTAAATGCTAAGTGCTTTGGCTTGTCTTTAAGACTGCAAGCTCTGTGGGATCTGTTGCTCCATTATAGCACTGTATAAAATTTTAGAAGGCTTAATGTTTATTTCTGTCAAGATGATGCTGTAATACTACTCAGAATGGGTCAGATTTAAGACTATGTGTGTTTCTGAGTCATATGTAGTCTACACAAATGGTGACATTTTCATACCTGGAGAAAAAGTGACCTTCCAGAAGCAAAATACAGTGTTGTAGACTAATAATGTTACAACCCTGCCTCAAACATACATTATGGCTGTGAGACCTCCCTATGGTGCTGTTTTAAATTCTTTTTTTTTTTTTTTTCATATAACAGGTCTGTAAACCCTGTTATATTGAAAACCTCAGCCATGTGAGGACCTAAACAGACCTCAGATCAAAAGTTTAGAGAGTTAATAGGATAATAAACGTTAATAAAAGTACATGGATCTGTCATCAATCAGAGTCAGTATGCTTCACATGGAGTGCTTGTTGGATTATCTTATGGCATCTGAAACCTCCCCTCTGATGCACAGAGATCAATTCACCACAGGTAATCAGAGAACTTGTTTACATCCACTGTAGTATCCTGGTTATTATAAATCCTTGTATACATGTGACAGGTCAGATATCAGATTTCTCTCCTGTTCCCGATCTTATTTTGAAGGCATTTCTTACTTATTGTAACTTGAGATGGCCGACTCTATAGTAAATGCATACAACTTTTCCTGCCAGTGCAAATTTAGCAGAAGTGTCTTAATTTTTGCAAACAGTTAGATATTCAGCAGTGGAAACCAGCTTCTTTAGAGTTCTACAGGCTGCCTCTCCACTCACTTTCCCTGTCTTTAGAATTTGTCCTGCACTTGTAAAAGGAAAATCAGAAACCCAGTTAGGTATATAAATGGCCTATGTGGAAAATCCCCACCCTCTCCAGCCTACCTCTACCTGGCCTATACAGAAAATCAGCTCACCCGAGGTGAGCAAAAAGACCTGGTTGGCCTCATGTGGATGTCTCACCCTTCAGTAGCTTGGACTGTGTAAATTATATTTAAGTTTGTTTTATAGTTTCAGAAGGAATTCATTTCTATCTTAAACAGCTTTATGATTTGAAGTTTCAGTAGTAGTTAAGTTATTGATACATGAGTGGGTTTGGACTATAATTGTGTTTGAGGTTAAGTTACTGTCATACCATCAATTAATTGTGATAAGGAATTATTAGGTCTAAAGTAATATGTTATATTTGATTCTCTAAATGAAATAATGGACTGAAACTATTTTACACACTTTTACATATCTGTCTGCACAGATGAGCCATTGAGTTGACTGGTAGTCCTGGATCCAGACTATCCCTTGGGTCTCTCCAAGAGAAATCAGGCTTCTCTAATCCCCTACCCCAGCTATGAAAACTGGTTTTGTCTGGTCTAAGATATTTGATATGTCAGGTTACTGCAGAAAGCCAATAACCTAGTTACCAGTGCCATAAAGTAGAGCATTCCTTAGTAATGGTTACTGTAATGTAATTATAATTTTTAGTAATGAGTAATATAGAAGACAACACTTTGAAATTCAGTAATGACAGTTACAGTTACAAGTTACTAATCAGTTACACTCTGTTATTTCAGTTTCTTCCCACTAATGCAAAGTTATCATAAGCAGACCTGTCTCTGAGGTGGATACTGTTTAAAACTGCATCAAAAACCACAGACCAGCATGTTTTCACTCCTCCTTCCAAAATCTTACAGCACAGAAATACAAATGCTTCCAGCAACTTAGAACATCTCTTTTCCCCCACATACCTTCCACACACAGGCCTGCTGAAAAACAGAACCATCATTTCAGTCGCTCAGACAGACTAAACCCACTTCCTCTTTTGGACACATTTTGGCTACAGACTTGTCGAGGCAAAGGCCTAATGGGCTAAATGTTGTTTCTGGAGGGAGTCCAACAAGGCCAACGCTAGCAGGCTTGATGAACAGCGCTGTCGTAGCAAAAGCGTTAATGTGTAAGCTTTGGAGAATTATGATGAGGTTAGCTTAGCGCCTGGTGGAACACATAATGCCACCAATATTTGTTTATGTCACTTTGGGTTTAATGAGAGGGGAATAAGTTACTGAATGACTCACTGGACAGCAATAAAACAATGTTCCTGTCTGAGAAGTTATGAGACATTGGTTATGAAGCTGAAGGTCAAAGCAAAATCATTCAGTTCTGTGACTTATTTACATACATGAACATGGAGAGGGAAATAATGGGCCTGTAGATTAAGCTATTTACTATGTTTACTTTGTGTGTGTGTGTGTGTGTGTGTGTGTGTGTGTGTGTGTGTGTGTGTGTACGTGACTTAATTCTCCTCACTGGAAGACTGTCTGCATTTTTTCTCTCCTGCTCCATTCCACCTTTCTTCCATGCTGGTCCCAGTGGGAGTACATGCATGGCAGCAGACTGCTCCACCGTGCAGGCGTCCCATTGGACAACTCCCTCCTGACTCCCCCTTCATCTCCCTCTCTGTGGGATGGCTGAAATGGAGATGTCAGTGGAGCAGAGACAGTGGAGCTGTTGTGCTGAGGCTTTTAGTTAACTGGCAGCACATCTTAATTCTCAGCAGTCAGAAGTGAAGTAGTGAAGTGTGCACAGAGGGAAAGTAAAGCTTACTTTGAGGAACCTGGACAGAACAAACAAAGAGAGTGAATTAACAATTAAAATTGCTGTCCCTTTGAGCTGTAAAAAGAGAATAAAAGAGGAGTGTGATCAGAGCAAAAGCAGGTCTTTTGAAATACGGTATAGAAGTGCATACACCTGCACAAACCCTAACTCAACAGGCCTTCCCTGCCCTCACTACAACCCATTTTGCTTCCTTGTTTTGTTTGTGCTGCACTGTCAGTTATACAGTCACTCACCCCCCCACCCCACCTGACTCCCTGCATCTTCTCTCTCTTTCTCTGCTATTGCAGATGCTGGATAAATAAGCAAGCATTTTGCTGCCAGTGTGTGAAATGGTTCTTATCTATCTCTGCCATTAGAGAGTGGGTTCTATTATAAAGCTTTGCATTATTCAGTGAGCCTGAGAGACTGATCATTATGGATTTCAGCCCTTTTCCACACAACCCCTGGAGTCCAGCTTGGCCTGCCCGGCTGATGCATGCGCAGATCTGACCTTGTGGTCTGAACGCTGGAGTGGAAGAGGGAACGGGTCAGATTCGAGACTCTGTGTATTCCCAGCCAAACATGAAAGAAGAACACACCAAAATCTGGCTGCAAAATATTCAGTCCCATAAGCATACTTTGCTTTTCAGAAAGACAGAATGGGTTTGTAAAAATAAAGTTGACCTTAACCATATGCCTGCAAGACTGCCACAGTTTCCAAATTTCCTGGCAACAAATTAGATTAGTTGCACTCTGGAATGTTGATTGACATCTAATGCAATTTTTCTCAGTGTTACAGCAGACTTAGTGGCAGGCACAGGGTGAGAATGAGAGAAAACATGGCCGAACATATGGCGCTGAAGCACTTTTTTATGCGTGGGATAGGAGATGAATATTGAATAGATATATGTGGCAAGCTGCTCATCCCTTACTGTAACCTGGCTGTATCAGAGGTGGGCTGTCTCCCAGTGGGAGGCACTGCTCAGCTTGATCATTATCATTAAATTCTGCACACCACAAGCACTGAAAGCTTCTCTATTTGTTGGTCTGTTGGAAATGAATGAAGCATTAGTTGTTGATCAGCCCCTCAGACTATGGCTAATGTCTGACTTACTAATGGCAAGTATTGCTTGGTCTTTAATGTGCATGTGCTGAGATAAGGAGAATTTGTTCCATGCCTGTCCTGGGCCCCGGCAATTAGGCTCTGCCATTAACCATTTGTTATATCCGCTGTTACTCGCCTTCAGCTTGGCACCTTGCTGATTACAACGCGCTGGATCGATAATTAAACAAATTAAAGCGGACTGCTGGGTCAATTTTCATCCCATCTTAGCCAGCGGCTGCCGCGACGTCACGAACAAGTCTAAAAGCCCTCTTGAAACACAGCGAACAAAACGAAGGGCTCGGTGAAAACGTTTGAACTGCACATTTGTTCCCCATTTGATGGCACAGTTTTACGCAGCGCTCTGCCACGCTGATGCAACAGGGAGGGGAAAAGTCATTTGTTTTCAGAGCAGGCAGCAATCTTTCAGCAGGCAGAAAAGCTGTGACTTTCTACAAAGACTCCGTTCTGGGACACGCAGTATAACCTACTGTTACTCACAGAGGTGGAAAAGGGCAACATGTCGGACGTTTAGATGTGAGATTGAGACTGAATCCTACAGTCCACTGCACTTTTCACTTATATGAAGGTCTGAGTAACAAGAATAAAGATTCAAAATGAACTGGACCTATTTCATTTTAACACTGGTCATACATTTAACCCATTTTGATTCTGTGAGAAACAATGACTGTTCTCACCAAATTTGAGCTTGGTTGAAAAAGCACATACACTGTAGTTTAAGGCAGTGGTTCACAACTTTGAGTGATCACTTTCTATCCCCGACATCTTCACAAGGGTTACATGACTATGAGTAATGAGGTATGATGTGTGAGAGGAATGATTCCCCCTCACACAGGCAAAAGTGTTTCACAAAAACAAGCAAAGATTAGAGAAAAACTTATTGCAGAAATAGTTTATTTCCTTCTTATTACTCTTATGTTCTTGCTTAAAGAGGAAGCTTTGGCCCCGGATACATATTTTAGAGATGCTTACCCATTAATATGTATCAGGTTTTTTGTCCCGTCCTTACAATGCGCACTGTAAGGCCAAAGATCTAGCTGAAGTTCAGATGAAGTCAGTTTAGGTCAAGTTGTTTCCACGCAGTTGGTGTGTCCCTCCCACGTCACTGCCATCGCTGGTGATTTGCTATCCCAACATGATCTGTGTCAGAGTGTTGGATCTTCCCTCGCTGTGCATCTTATTCATTAATGCCAAGGCCGCGGGGGTAGTTACGTAACAGTCTGTTTAATTATTTGGAAACATTTCACTTTCCTTTTAGCGCCTCCGTCTTGTAGTGGTGGGATTTAACATAACTATCAGCACAGAGGAGCCCACAGCATCTCCGTCAGGCTATGTGCACTGCTGTAGAGATTTTGTTGAGCTTCTTCTTTGAAAATTTACGTTTTGTGTTTCTCTTGGTATGGAAGACAAGTCTGTACATTCAAACATTCAAACACCTCTGACTTAAGCAGAAAACAAGCTTTTCTCGTTATAGAGGAGGCTACACAATAAGTCAAATGCAATCCTGGGAAACGTGAAGAGCCTGCTGTTCTATAACCTCACTGACAGGCAAACACTGTAACCATTGTCAACCATCAGCGCGAGGATGGATGGTTTTACGATGTGGGAGCGCGTGCCAGAGTGAGAGAGAAGATGAGAGGTGGTGGGGGTGGGGTGGGGGGACTCCGACCGTGGGACAGACTCCTCTGAAGGATGGGGAGCGGCTTTCATTTAAGGTGGACCGATCCCATCGCCACATAGTGCTCAAAATCCCTGACACGCGCACAGGAGGGTTTTAAATAAACCCACTTTGTTACATAAAGCCCAGCAGTGGAAGCTAACTAATGACACTTACTCCAGTTCCGTAGCCTACATAAAGTAATTGCAATACGAAGTGTGGTAGAGGAGAGTCGTTAAGTCAAGGAACTGACTCAGCAGCTTTAGTTAAAGAACAACAGGCTCATTTAGCCACAGTTTGTTAGCTTACATTAGCCAACATAAGCTACTGGTCATACCAGACCACATTAAGCCGTGGTGCAAAAACCCTGAGGGTACTGAACAATAATATGTTTTATTGTCTATGAATGTAACTTCTTATTATTTGAACTTTCATTATTTCTATCATATAACTCTAGTGCCGCAACATAACTTATTATATACCGTTTCAAAATACAGGCACTCTTCTCAGTTTTAGTCTTTTTAAACACGTTGACTCAAATGAAAAACTATTCTTACTGCGCTGAAAGGGAACAGTTCTACAACATATCTATGAAAGACGCGATTCAACATTTGGGCTACTTTTTTTGCTTATAATCTCTGCCTGATTTTGAAACCTTGTAAAGCAGTGTTTTTTCATTGTTGTCTTACTTTGATAAAAAGATCGGAGACCCTCTCCCGCCACTAACTGAGTTATATAAAAGATGTAAAGAAGGCATATGATGGCGTGTAATTGTAAATTTCCCCATTGTGGGACTAATAAAGGATTATCTTATCTTATCTTATCTTATCTCAATCTAATAGTCTGCACTTTGACTCAAGTGTACACGCGCTCTCTGCTACAGTAGAAATTTCCCGTTAGCACGACCTTAAATAAGGGGCTGGACTCTGTAGATACAGCAGAACCCGCTGCCTCCCCTAACTGGTGCAGTGGATCTGCGCTGCGTTATGTCCGCTATATAAACTGCTCACAGCGGCCAGAGCTCACAGCTTCAGTGGACAGCTCCGTGGTGCTGAAATCCCAGAGACAACTCACACTCATTCACATACACACACATACTCTCCAGCCACGCTATGACTGGAGCCATGGACGGATCCTCGTGGAAACTTTTTCTACTTTCTTGCCTCATTGTTATGGAGAGCTCCGCGCAAGACTTCGGACAGACGCAGTTTATTTGCACGTCGGTGCCCAAGGATATGGACTTGTGCACGGCCACGATGCAGAACAGCGGGCCGGCGGAGGACCTGAAGACCACGGTAATGCAGCTGCGGGAGACCGTGCTGCAGCAAAAGGAGACCATTATGAACCAAAAGGAGACAATCAGGGAGCTAACGTCCAAGTTGAGCCGCTGCGAAAGCCAGAGCCTCCCCGCGGCGGCGGGACCCGGCGGGAGGCGGCCGGGGTCGAAGAACACGATGGGGGATGTATCCCGGGGCACCACGGACACCCTGGCCCAGCTGGGACAGACTTTACAGACGCTCAAACAGAGACTGGAGAATCTTGAGGTAGGTAAGCAGAAGAGTGCAGGGCTTACCAGGTGAAAAGTTCATTAGACTGGCTGATCTGGTTCTTAGTTAGAATGAGGGTGAGATCTCAGTATTAGAAGTGATGTAGTATTGTTGTGGCTTTGTGCAGTTTATGCTGGGAGCCACATGAGTTTTACTCCATCTGTTTTCATCACAGTCTTAGAAAACCATGTAAAGTAAAGGTAGATGTCTTCTGAATAGCGTGATGCATAAACACAAGTATTAGTAAGGCAGTTTGGACAGGGCCATACGATTTAAAGACTCTAAAGGGAACATGTGTCAAAGAGTTTAGCACCAAAGTGTCCTCCTTTAACTCAGTGTCTGTCTCCCTCTGTCCGATGCAGCAATACAGCCGAGGAAACAACACCGTGCAAGCGAACAGCCTGAAAGATCTGCTGCAGAACAAGATAGATGACATGGAGAAGCAGGTTCTGTCCCGGGTCAACACTTTAGAGGAGACCAAACCGGGATCCAGGAATGACACCGAGCAGCGAAACAGAGTGGAGTCCACGCTCACCTCTCTGCACCACCGGATCACAGACCTGGAGAAAGGTGGGTTTGGATTTCAGAGCGCTCAGGACTTAAAGCGGGGCAGCTCAGCGCTGCTGTGAATGTGGCTGTGCGGGAACAAGATTAAGTGTAATTTAATTGGTTTTTAAACTCAAGGGCGCCTCAGTCTGAAGGAAAAAAAACAGTCATTTTCGGTATTACAGCGCTCATGTGGAACCGCTCACAATGCCGCAGCCATCACGTTGCGCACGGATAGTGTGAGCGAGGAGAGGAGAGCTGCATTGCTTTGCATATCTCAAGACCTGTTAGCACTTTTGCTTCGCTGAGTTTATGTTTTTCACTGCCAAAAAGCGGACTGTCAAAGTTGCATATGAGCCTTTATGCAAAGGGCAATTTTATGCAGAGGTCAGAAGCAGGGAAAGTTTGCAGGGTGCGCACTGGCGCGTTTTGGAGCATATATCAAAGGCTTGTTCAGCTTTTCAACACGTGCAAATGCGCGTGCGTATGATCTATGTGTGAGAGGGAGAGGGAGAAGACAGCCCTCCTACACACAGGGAACAGACAGAAAATGATTGTAAAACAGTGTTTCATGTATAGTCAGATTAGATAGTAGTAATTTAAACGGCGGGGAACAGATGTTGTTTTTCTACAATTAAAAGAGACTCTGATCATATAAATGTCATATTCTATCATGACTTCATATATGTAAAAATATATGTGGTTTTATGAAGGTTCTTCCTCCAGGTAATGTCTAAATATATTAGCAAAGGGCTGACAAATGCTCAGTATGTATTCAAATAACTGAATCTAACAGATAAAAAACAGGTAAACTGACATCAGTGTATTTACAGGCAAAGACATCAGACCAACAGATAAGTTCCAGCTCACCTTCCCCCTGAGAACCAACTACATGTACGCCAAAGCCAAGAGGAGCCTCCCTGAGATGTACTCCTTCAGTGTGTGTCTGTGGATCAAGTCCAACGCATCACCTGGGGTGGGGACGCCCTTCTCCTATGCTGTGCCGGGCCAGGCCAACGAGATGGTCTTGATTGAGTGGGGGAACAACCCTATGGAGATTCTCATTAATGACAAGGTAATGACAAAGTTATTATCATGAAGTAAGCTTTATTTCACACATTTTTTTTATTTTTGCAGTGCATTATTTTGTATTCATATGCATCATGTGTGGAACAATACTTACAGTGAGTACAACAGTAGGAAAAAGTTAAAATACTTTGTGATTGGATGAGTCAGAGTAACCTGACGACTTCACTGTTCCAGAACTGGAAATAAAATAAAAATAGGTGCTAAGGAGAGCATGGGGCCTTTTTATAGAGGAAAAGATATGTGATAGGGGAAGTGATTCAGCAGGAAGAAGAGATGGTATGGAAGTGATGGATTTTCAGGCAGGGTGTGACTCTGCTACTAACGTGTGAAAGAAGAGATTGTTAAAGGAGAGAAAGGTGTAACTTATGAAGTGTCTCTGCTGCAGGTTGCAAAGCTGCCGTTCCTCATCAATGACGGAAAATGGCATCACCTCTGCATCACATGGACCACCCGTGACGGGATGTGGGAGGCCTTCCAGGATGGAGTGATGCGGGGAAGCGGGGAAAATCTGGCACCATACCACCCCATCAAACCAGAGGGAGTGCTGGTCCTGGGACAAGAGCAGGTGGATATATATTTTCAAATAACTGACTGCAACTGCTCCACTTTAATCCCTCACATATTTGGAAAGAATCCTATCCAAATATGACTTTCACTTTGGACAAAGATTAAGGTTGGACATATTTTATGAAGTGGGATTGTGGAGGTACTGAAAACTGAGCCAATTAAGGCTTTCCAGTCTAAATAATGTGCAATGTATCATCACACAATTAGAAAAATTGTTCTGGATCAATTTGGCTGAATCTGAACAGGGAAACACTATCTGACACTGTTAAATAAACTATGTCATGCTTTGAGAAAGTAAATTATTTCCAGACTTGAGGTCAATAAAAAAGACTAAGTAAGTTCAGAATTAGGCCATACCTAATACTGACAGTCCTCTTAGACGATGTCACTTAGACCAAACTTTTTATCACATGTGATCTTGTGCTCAAATGAAGCAGAAAAAAGTGGGGAGCTCGCTGTTTTTTTCAACCTGTAAATCTTTCTCCAACCAGATAAAAAGGCCTGTGAATACTTCAATTCAAGTTTTATTGTGCACTTTAAACACTGGTGTTAAACACTTGTTTGTCTCATTCCACAGGACACATTGGGAGGAGGCTTCGATGCAACACAAGCCTTTGTTGGAGAGCTAGCAAACTTGAATATCTGGAACAGGAAACTTTCTGTCGCAGAGATCCACAACTTGGCAACCTGCAACAGCAAAGCACCGGCTGGCAACGTCTTCTCCTGGACAGAGAGCAACATTGAAATATTTGGCGGAGCGAACCAAATGGACCTTTGAGCCTTGCCGTTCGCTCAACTGAACTGCATTTCACTGTTCAAGAAAGGCCTCTCTGTATTTCTGAGCTTTTGTCGTTCTTGTCTTCATTTGACGTTTGTTAGAGACTACTTGAGTTATTGGTAAGCTTAAATCTGGGATTTCTATCATTCTTAGGTATTTATGTGCAAAACAACACTTTTCATCTTGAGGGAAAAAAAAAATCTAATTCGTCTTGGGAACCTCAGTGAGAAAGTATTGGTATCTGTTGCTCTTTCCCCCCGCCCCCTCAGAGGTTCAGTTAAAAGCACATCTAAGCTTTTCCTTTGGCTTATTTCGTCTTGGACTGGCAGCTGGCAATCTGCTCCTTATGTTTGGACAATTCACAATCCAAGTGAGGAATTACATAACCGCTCCCACCCCTTCCCTCCGGAGAGTAGGAGATTATGCTGTCCGTCCAATTCTCGTCGGTGTTTGGCGCTGTGAAGTGATGTCTGATGCGGTACAGCTCCCTGTGAACCCCCACAAATTCTCATCCCCACCCCAAGCCCCCCACCCCTCCTCCTTCACTCTGCCCTGCCCCTCCGGAACTTGCACTGTGACTGATGAAGAGAACGCCAGGAGAGGAGGGTACGTTGAAGGACACTGCAAAGTCAGACTGTGGTACAAGTCAATTTGTAATCGTCGTTCGCTTCAAGTGTTTCTGTAAGAATGTTGTTAACTTGCCAACATTGCTACAAAGCCTGGGTGCCTTGGGCTGGTACAAATATTCAGCACATTCAGTATGTTTTCAGTTGCAAATTCAGTGTTTATTGGTTTCATTTTTTTTTTCCTGAGCTGGTTTGAGTTTCTTGTTCCTCTCGTAAATGTAATTTAATTACAGTTTGTTATCTGACATGACGTGTTTTGGCAGGTGTTTGTACTACTCTGTATTAGGAATGTTACAGTATCTGTATAGTAACAGCATGAATGACAGAGTGCTGTGAAAGCATTGTTGAAATCTGCTTTACTATCTTCTCTGGGTCTGGGTTTTTTACTGTATTGTTATATGCTCCAAGCATGGCAAAACTGAGAGATGAAGAATTTAATTTTTGTAATAAAATTGTGATACTTAATGTCACAGCGCATTCCTGGCTTTGGTTATGTGCATCGAGAGGTGTGATTACAACAGAGGGGAAGGAGTGTGAGGGAAGGTGGCACACGGTGAGTGGGTGCAGGAGAGAGAATCGCTGATCACATTTCTACCATGTTAAAAGAGGGGGAGCAAGATGTTTGCAAGATAAGTGAAATATCCAAAGGCAGTGAAGGTCACAACGACAGGGCTTGGAATGAAACTGTGTGAGTGCCCATGTGTTTCTTTTTAAGCTGACTGCATAAGATAACCCACTCACTGCTTTGTTGTTTCTGCTGTAAGGTGCGGTACCTGCACTAAAGACAGCGATGCACTTGGAGGGAGAAAAGTGCCTAGTCATATCAGTCTTTCAGTGGCCCAGTTCAAGTGAGTGCAACCTAAACTAAAACTACAGCACTTTAAGCTTGACTTTTATTATCAGTTCACTCAGACGACCTGTTGCTGTAGCACAAAACATTTAAATCGAAGAGATGCCGCTGGTGACAGTTCCTGCATTTAAATTAGACATTTAATCTGTTACTCATATGTCAAGTGGTGAAAGCAATACATCAGAATAACACAATTTGTTCTATCAGACAACCTTGAGATATTTCACAGTGGACAGCTATTATTGTCCTTTTTTAAATAAGTATTTTCATCATCAAGAACCTCTAGGTCCTCAAATGTTTATCATGTTATCTACTGCTGAATCACTTCAGATCTTACACATTACCTGATGTGAGTTTTATCTAAATAAGTTTCACTCGTCAGTATTCAGCTAAAGGCTGACCTTGCAGTGGACTTTTGTTAGCTTTCCTCACATACAAAACTGAAATCTCACCCGCCTACATGGCTTACACTTGAAACTCAAATTTAATTAGATTTGGCTTTCAACTCTAACACTTCAAAAGACATTTCAAACCTTTTCAGTGCTTCAGATTCTACTGACACTGCTACTTCAGTATCCTTAAGCTTGACCTCAACGTGGACTTTCTCAAATAAGAAATACATCACCTTAACTGAGATTTTAAAAGCTTTCAACCCATAATTCAATACTTGTCCAATACTAAGTTCAGCATCTACAAATTGACTGACAATTCAACTGCTGTCACTGCTTACAGTTTACAGTACACACTCTTCAATTCTTCATCTCTGTTGTGTTGAACTTCAACTGAAATTTCAGTCCCTTTTACTGTTTACCGTTCAGCTGCTCTCATTTCTTACTTTTTAAACAGTTACCCTGCTTTTGTCGTTTACAGTTCAAATAACCTCTCACCTCCCTACAGGGCTGAGATCTGAAACAAAACTCTCAGCAGCTTTCAGCTCTTACATTTCAACACTTTTCATTGCTTTGAATTCAACGTACAATTCAACTACTTTCAGCTGCTACATGTCAGCTGACTCTTAAACATTCCAGTTTAGCTGCTGTGACTGCTTACTGTACATAGCAAATACTTTTAATTATTCATTGAATACAGTTTAACTGACAGTTCATGTTTTATCTCCTACTCCTACGCTTTCATGACTCTCACTTTACTGACTGTATAACTGCTTTCACAAATAACCTTTCAGCTGCCTACAGTTCTTAAACCTGAAGCAAACTGCACTTCAGCTAACACTTCAAATCATTTCAGTGCGTCACATTAAACTGACATTTCAACTACTTTCAATGTTTACATGTCAACTGACACTTACGTATTATGTATCTGATTGTTACATTTTAACTGACAGTTCAGTCTCTGTCACTGCCTATATACCAACTGATACTTTAACTATTTACAGTCCTCACATTCGTACTACCTCGGGCACTTGAATTTACACTTCAACTACTTTCAGTGTTTACATACACGCTGATAATAAAACTCTCTTAAGGAAAACTTAATTGACATTTTAGCTCTCAAAAACCAACAGATTTTTCAGTGCTTCAAATGTAACTGACACTTAAATTCCTTCGAATTAAACTCCAACAACATCCTACATGCAAATGTATTGTTTTACTTTTAGTGCCATTTTCAGCAGAAAATGTTTTATTTTTCACTTTCACGTATTTTACAGAATGAAGATCACTGACACAAGATTGAAACATTATTGGGGAGAGACAAAATTGTAGGTCCTCAGGGGTTTCTATTCAACAAATGTTTATCTTAAACTTGGCCTTAAAGCGGCTGAGAGAATCCACATCACCTTAATCTCCCATGATGCACAGCAGCCAAGGTCAAGAGCCTGTTAACTGACAAGGCATTAATACAGGGAGCATATTCCTCTTGCAGCATGAAACAAACACACAGGGCAGAAAACAATTTATTCCATCCCTTAGCCACATTAGCAGATGGATTCCAAAACACTCAGGTTTATCAGCCAATTACATTTATAGAAAATACCAGGACAGCTGAAAGATGACTGGGTACTGGCCAAAGCTGGCTGTCACTGTAAAAGAACTTTCCAACCATATTCAAGATTTAGCAGGAAGTTTGTCCCATCCATTGGAAATGAAAGTACTCACTTAAAGTCTTTAAGAGCACAGAAAACTCTAAAAAGTAATTATTTTTATGCTTAACTATTTTGTGTTATCACATAGTCAAGGAATCCACCTATTAGAGTATAAGATAATTAGACCAGCAGGTTATTCTACAAATGCTGAGTGAATGAGGCTCATCCACAGCCAGATAAGCCTGCCTCTTATTTTTACAACACACACAACACCAATCAGTGGGCATGCTGTTATAATCACTAGGTCTGCTTACTACACTCAGCTAATACCCTGTCGCCATAATGCTGCTAAGCCCTGACAGAGTACATTTCTGCAGTGCAATTGCATTTGTGCTCCAGACAGAACTGTGCAGAATTTAAAGTGGATGGACTAAAATAGATCCTGGCAGCATGAAGGATGGAGGATCTTACACTTTGTATACAGAAATATCAGCTCAGCTCTTACATGAACTCAGTCTCAACTGACAATATTACATGATGAAACGGTTGGGGTTACATGGACCTTGCTCCACAAGGCCTTGACTGTGGCACTAAGGAGGCCACACAACTTAAGGACACTGAGTAAAGAGCAATGTTTGAAGTGTTGTTATTAAAGTATGGTACATTATATAATGTTTTGCTGGCAAAGCACATATTCTAGGGCACCTCCTCATCTGGTGATGTAAACAGATGCTATGGTTCATGTAGGAGATTAGAAGAAGGTGCCCTACTTTACTTTTTAGCACTTTATATCTATAAAGTACTTTTCAAAAACCCCATATTCAGGGAATATGTCATGGATACATATTCAAGTAACCGACTAGTGCTTTAGTACCAGACAGTACATCATAAAGAGCTGTCCTCAGAGACAAGAAGAACAAGGAGTCCTGCAGTAGATGGTCTGACCCCAGTCAGTCTGGGATTACATGAAGAGACAGCAGACACTGACACAGCCTGAATCCGCAGAGGAACTGAGGGAACTTCTCCAAGATGCTGGAACAAACTACCTAAGTACAGGTGTACTGAGGAGAGGGCAGAGAGGAGAGGGGTGAGGTGGGGTGGGGTGGGGCGGGGTCATAGGACTGCTTGCAGTCTGGCCTGGTCTGCACTTATACTGACTGGGTGTTAGTGTGGATTCAGACCAAAAACAGCCTTGTGTTAGAACAGAGCAGGGGCTTGCTGCTTGGTAGGGTTCATGTTGCTTAAGGTAATGGTGAGACAAGGAGATACGATTCAGGAAGTCTGGTTGGAGAAATACATTAATGCCTTTAAAGGCTTACCAGACACCAAAACACTACACAATGGTTTGTATCTAAATCCATGAAAACATAGAGTTTAAAAACGTAAAGTTGTGGTTTTAAGTTTTTCAGAAATTAAACAAATAAAATATATCATGTTAATGAATGGGTTTTAGAGATGTAGGTAGGAAGATATTTTATTTACCTATAGACAGAGCCAGTTCAGTTGTCTTACCCTGTCTTCAATCTTGATGCTAAGCTAAGCTAAACTAATGGTCTCCTGGCTATAACTTAATATTTAGAGGACAGACTGAGTGGTATCAATCTTCTTGTCTTACTCTGAGCAAGAAAGGGAATAAGGATATGACACTATATTCCTGTTCAATATCAGCATTATATCACATATATATAATGTTTTAGCTGTACTATTTCCTGCTAATCCTGGGACCAACAAAGCATATAAACACACAGTGAGCATCTATACAAGCCATTATGGACTCATGAAGATTTGCCAGACTTGCAGTACTTATGAAACAGCCAAGTAAGCCAGATTCTCTTGCCACATGCAGTACACAGCCAAAATTACAACACAAGTCCTGAACAACTACACAATGAGCTGTTACACATCTACATATTAAACCAAATCCATTCTGAATCAGTAATTAATTCGATTTTGATAACAAAATAATTGTGTTACACTGATTTATTCCATTTGATTTTTACTCCAAATGTGTATCTGTCATAACAAAATAGAAGGAGCCAGCATTTTTAAAGCTGAGGCCCCCTGAGTCAAGTCACCAGAGACAGACAAGATTCATGGTGCTACGTTATATCAATTCCTCCGTGGAGGTTGTTTTTTCTTTTGGAGAGATTGAGTGGATAAAGACGTGACATCTCTGCTGACATCTCATTAATTCATAAGCTGTCCCCCGTGGCAGAGGCAAGACAGGAATAATGCTTCAGTTCAGAACTGCAGCAATTCCTCTTGTTAACACTGGGATGACAAAGTAGTACCATGTAATGAGAGTTTTGAGGGTGCCATGCTCAACAAAAAAAACCCTAAGAAGAATGTCTGGTGAGAGTGAGCGTTCCT
Organism: Lates calcarifer; assembly: GCF_001640805.2. Classification (NCBI taxonomy): domain Eukaryota; kingdom Metazoa; phylum Chordata; class Actinopteri; family Centropomidae; genus Lates; species Lates calcarifer. Next base: position 26,733,322 of record NC_066837.1, on the reverse strand, counting down.
TCAGATATGAGCAAGAAGTATTTGGATAATTGACATTCTGCTTAATTCTGCACTGGATCTGTTTCATGTTTATCTCCAAGACTTGAAATGGTCAAAGGGATTCGACTCACAGTAGATGCCTGTAAGTGGAGCGCTAACATCAAACAAGGGAGAAGGAGAGAACAAGCACCATGTCTTCTTCCTCCCCTCTCCTCCTCTCCATTTTCCTCCCACAGTGAGAGTTCCAAGAGACAGCAGGGAGTGGAACTTGTGGCATTTACTGATCAGCAGAAGCTTCCAGGAAGGCTGCAGGGAGGATAATGAGGCTTCCTGTGCAGGCTGGGATCAAGGTGGATGCAGGCCACGCCAGGAGTCCGCCCTACTGGTCAGGACTCACTGTGGGACAAACACTTTCCACTAAATGAAGACTTGTCTAGACCCATGCAGAGAGGGCCCACTCCTTTTTTAGTCAGCTACTTTAAACAACTATGGTGTTATTCCTCTCTATATATAGCCTGAACATCACACACGTCTCACTGGGATTCACAGGCCTAGAACAGAAACAGCTCTCAACCACAAGAAGACCAAAAAAAATTGGCTCTGTAATAATCTTAGCACATGTGTGACAATGGGAGAAGCCCTGGGAAAGACAGTCAAAGAGAGACGTCTCCACCACTTGTGGAGCTGAAGGTGGCAGTTGCAAAATACAGACTTGTGGCAATTAATAAATATATAAAGTGCAACAGTAGGATTACATACTGTATACATATCTGATATAATAACCTGAAGACTGTAAGTCCAGTATTCAGATTCTTTTTGTTCTGTTTTTGTCTCCACTAAAAACAGGCTCTTTAGCTGCCAAATGTTCCACTATGTTCACTGGCTAGTCACTAACTTTGTTTCTATTGTCTGGTGCTGAGCAGGTAGAGTGCAGTGGCTTTCCACTGAAAACAGCTGTCTGCTGTGTCTGGAAACAATGCTGATGAGAGCAGTGAAGTGGAATCCAAAACGGTACAGTTCAGGGCCTTAAAACCAAAACAATGAGCTGTAAGACGCCAAAATACTCCATGTAGCTGAGAGGAACTGTAGGCTTGTTATTACCAGAGACCCCCTCATATACAATTATTGATGTGATCTTTTGCTAATATGAAGTATTGATTATAGCTACTTCAAAAACAGCCACAGTTATGTTAACAGAACCACCAAACCAAATTTAGTGTTGAAAGGCTGCATTTTTTGAAGGTGGTATACCTGTGAGCTAATACCAGTAAGTAATCACTCAAATGAATTAGTCTTGCATGACAGCAGTTACAATAGTTATTTATAGGCCTACAACTGTATTGTAATTTGCCTTAGACTAGACCTATACTGATCACTTAGCTAAAATATAGTGCACCCTCAGTTCTGTTCCCTGGATTTGATCTCCACACTTCATATGGTGTCAGATAATCAGCCTCAATTGTCCCATTAGATTTGATTAATTCAGTCTCATGTACTGGTATGAAGAAATAGACAGTGAGAGCAAGGTGTGTTAGCAAACCCTTCAGGTAGTACAGAATTATTGTCTTAGGCTTACTAGCTTGCTGACAGCTTATTATATATATATATTATATAATACTCTTTCATTTAAGATCAAGTTCAAACAAACAACAACAACAACAAAACACTCCTCCTTAAAGCTGGGTTATCAACTGCACAAAGTGTGAAACTGCTTACATCTTCTAACTTGTTCTTTGGTTATTTTATTAAATGTACATTTATATTTATTGTGAATTTACACCACAGTGGTGCAATATCAACCAAGAACATTATGACCTTGTCTTGTAACATTGTTTTGTGGAAATTTATATCAAAACCTAGGTTTAGCTACTTTATTAGTTTACTTAATATTGTATGCTGCAGGTGCCTAAAAGGAAACTGTTGCCCCAGCACCACCTCACATGGTAATCCAGTCATGCTACTTCAGTAATGTGACTAACATAGAGTATGGATATGTGATAAAACACAATTTAAAAACATAACTAAGAGAAAAATCAATGACAAAAATTAGGCTTCAGTGCAGAGCGCAGTAATAAATAACCCAAATGTATAAATGAATTAAAAGTGCAATAGAGAAAATGAATCAGTCAGCGGCACAGGGAAACAACGTGCTTAATTCAAATTTAAAAGTGGTTCAATTTATGGAACATTTAATATCATTGCAAGGTTGTTTCAGTCTCTGCAGTATTGTAGCAACATGCTGCTTCACTGTGATTGATCTGCCCACCACTGTTATAATTTTATCCTTGTTTGAACTTAGAGCATTTATTGATCGTTTTGTCTGAACTTTTCACCTCATACTGCATCACTGTATCAAGCTGATTATGTTTCTGCTCATTGACACCATTCATTCTGCTGTTAGGGCTTGTCTCGGCCTCCCAGTATTTAATAATCCACAAGTAAACTTTCTGAATGAGAAATAAGAACTTCTTCTTTGAGACATCAGTGTGTATGTGAGCTTGTCTGCATCCTAAACAACTCTGAACAATCCTGACAATTCAGGCCATTCTTTGAGATGCGGAAGCCTTTTGAAGTGTGCGTTTGATCTGAAACCCTGCAGAGTTATAACTCAGCTCTCCACAGATGGATGCTCTTGCCTGTGGTTCTGGAGGCCTCTCAGGTGTTTCCTCCCTCAGTTTGTTATGAGTTTCTCCCAGGTGATTCCAGGTTTCCTCCCACTCACTGGACCTGTTTGTAGTAAGTGTATTTTCACAAATTAATGCTTCTTTGCCTTTTAGGTAGTTTTGAAACAAACATGCACGAGTAATATTTCATCTCAAGCAAAAAGAAGACAACAAACAACCATTAATGTAGCACACATACCCGCTGCCGTACCAGCACCATCTCTGTATGAAACCATGCCACTTCCGTTCTGCTTTGATTTATTAATGCGCCTAGCCCTAACCTACTGCCACTTACCCCTCACTGAATCCTCAATGAAATATGTATGCCTGACGCACAACAACAGGATGTCAAAGAGGAAGCTGGAAGAACACTGGGGAAGGTGAAAGGGAGGAGTCACAATGGCCAGAAGTCCTGATCTCATTTAAAAGGAGACTGTCTTGGGTGTACTCCCCTGTGGAAATCAGAGGCAGATGAATATGACAGAGTGAGCATTTATCACAGGAGAAGACAAAAACAGAGGTGGTTTTCATTGGGCAAACTTTTTTTCCCCAAGTGAAGATGAATGAAAAAAAGGCTCTTCATAGATATTATAAGACATGCTTGGGCCTTAAACTTTTTTGGGTGCCAGCCTGCAGCAACAAAAGGAAGAGAAAATGATTAAAAAACAAAAACAAAAAAACAAAAGCAGTGCCATTCAAACACAATATTGATCATCAGTACTGTTTTTCAATAGAACAGCTGTCATGTCTGCTTATCCTTCTCAGGTGTGAAGTTGCATATGACACCAATGAAAGACACTGTTTTAGCAACGATATCAAATACAACTGAATACAATTATTAAAAACTAAAGAGAGTTTTTATGTATCTGTATCAATTCAATCATTCATTAACTATATGGTGAATGCAAATGCATGCAAATAGTATTATTACATTTATTATTATTACATTATTACATTGTAATTGGAAATAGTAGAGTAACAGAAAATAAATATACAAATAATAATATTACGAATAAAGGCAATAATATTGATAAATAAACAGAATGTAAAAAAGACAGAAATTAAGACTCTTCAGAGGTGAGACGGCCACACCAGTAGTCTAAAACATTACTCACACCCACTCACCATCACTGTCACTTTACATTTATATTTTCACTCATTTAGCCTCACATTAGGAAACAGGCAACTTTCATATGTCTCTCACTTTTATTTTGTTTTGTTTTGTTTTTGTCTTGATATTTTCTCTGTAAAGGTGCTATATAAATTCAAGATATTGTTATTATTATTATTGTTGTTGTTGTTGTTGTTGTTGTTGTTGTTAAAAACACACATTTCATTCTGAATTAAGGTGATTAGCATTTTTTTTCTGACATGTATAATGTCTAGATGAGGCACACACAGTAATAACTCACTCGCTAACCCACTAACTCGCTTTTTGTAGAGTTTTCAACCATGTTATATTAATAAGTTGTAAACATTGATAAGTAGACAATAATGGCTTATAACAGTTTATAAGTAATTTTGTTATGTATTGATTGGTGTCAATCACAGGTCATGAGTTAATCACTTTCTAACAAGCAATATAGTCTGCCAGTTATTTAATAAAGGACATGTTATGGTTAATCTCTTAATTTTTCCATTGTTAATAAATAATAATGTCAATAAATAACTAAGAAATACATTTTCCAGAGAGTGGTTGGGGAGCTGGATGGGTTTTTACTGATGAATTTAAGAGCTGACTAAAAAGAGACCAAAGAAAATTTCCACAGCCCAGCAAAAAGTAATTACTGAAAACTTCTTTTCAGCTTGGGATTCCATGCACACATACATATTGTCTGCCAAAGTTAGAAAAGTTTAAGTTAGTTTAAGTTTAGTTTATTTCTGTTTTTTTTAAATCTGTTTATTTCTCAGTGGTTTAAAGTGGGCGGGGCTCAGTTGGGAACAGGTGATGTCACATATTTTCATGAACCAATCAGAATTTAGGAAAAACAATCTAATTTCATCAAACCAGGTCTGATGATGCCAATTAAGTGATTTGTGTGTTAAACTCTCAATTAAAACCCAAAGTTGATTTTTTATTTTATTTTATTTTTAACTTTGATGTTATTTATTTGTTTTGCATATTTAATGTTATGGAAAAGGTGACACAATAGTGCAGTGGTTAGACCTGTTGAGTTTGCATGTTCTCCCTGTGCCTGTGTGGGTTCTCTCTGGGTACCTCCCACAGTCCAAAGACATGCATATTAACTGATGATTCTAAATTACCCGGAGGTGTGAATGTGAGTGTGAATGGTTGTTTGTATGTGTTGGCCCTGCGATGGACTGGAGATCTGTCCAGAGTGTACCTCGCCTCTCGCCAAATGTCAGCTGGGATAGACTCATCTGTTTTGGTGGCTTATTAGAAAGTGCTAGAGGAACTTGTAAATGTACAGTTTAAGGAGTCTAATGACACACTGCTGCTGGTTCCACCAAATGGTCTTTGTACTATCTTTCTTTCTGTGCTTTCATATGCCCGTCTTTTTCTCCCTCCAGTCTCCTCTTCTTCCTCCTTCATCATCTTTATTTCTCTCACTGTGCAGTCAACTATGCAGGCATATGCTCTTTCCTTATTTGCCCCTCTTGCATGTTCACCCTCCCAGATTATCTACAAATTCTCTCTCTCTCTCTCCCTCCCTCCCCTCTCTCTCTCTCTCTCTCTCTCTCTCTCTCTCTCATGTTCTCTCCCTCACTGCCTTCTCTTTGTCTCTCTGGGGAACCAGCTACAGCCCATATCTCACAGAAGCGGGCCATCCACCAGAGGAGGCCAGTGATTTCCATAACAGGGTGGTGGGGGGGGCTCACAGTAGTCTGCTGCATTGAGAAAACCTACAAGGAAAAAAGGGGTGTGGACAAGAAGATCTTGGAGGGGATAAAAAAGTAATAGCATGGAAGACAAGAGGAAGGAAATGAGGTATCTAGAGACAAACAGGTCAAAAGGTGTGAAAAACCATTTGGGCCAAATATAGGTCCTGGACTTGTCTTGTCTTTTGCAGCTCCCCTCCACAGGGGCTAGTGAAGTGTAGGGTGAACTGTAAATAGGATGATGTAACCTCCCACAGGGGGTTAGTATAGGGACTGATCACATATTCAAGGTCAGCTGTATGAGCATGGCAGTTTGCAGCATGATGGAGACTCACCACAGCTCTCCCTTGAGTTTTGGGGACTCAAATGGTAAGGCTTAGGATCGGTGACACAGTGTCACAAGGTAGGAGAGAAAGAGAAGGAAAGAGCTGTAAATAAAGTAGATAGAGAGCGACAGATGAGGTGAACAGGAAAGAGACTGGAAAGGGAGAAGGAGAGAAAAAAAAGAGAAGACGTGAAAGAGAAAGACAGATCAAGTGGAGCAAAAAGAGGTAAGCAAAAGACAAGGAGAAGAAGTAACAAGAGATGGGAGAGGTTATGAGAGGCAGCCGCAGCAGGACGAGGCTGATGACAGTGAGACAGAGGAGATGCTGCCACTGGGCACACATACATATTCCATCTCTAAGGCTGCCTTTCTTAGGAAACACCAACTCCCCACCCCTCACTTCACTCTCTGTCTTTCTCCCTCTCTTACTCCCTCCCTCCCTTCCTTTGCTGCTTCTCTCCTCCTCCACCCCCCAACCCCCCCACCTCTCTCTGTGCCAGAGCACCGCAATAGCAGTATGAATAATTGAACAAGCCTGAATCGGGATTGAGAATTTCTGTTGCGGTTGTGTCCGCTAGTGCAGCAGGCAGGCAGGCAGGCATTCATGACAAAAACAAAACAACAAACACATAAACACAATCCCTGACTGTCCTGTTTGCATCAGTATAAATGTGAGACTACCCTTGAAGACACATGAAAACACACACACACACACACACACACACACACACTGTTTTTATGCACAAGGCTGGAGCTATGCGCTCAGAGTAAGTAGCCTGTGTTTGCTGTCTCACTGTGGGGATTTGAGTAAAGGAGAATATTCAGCTACAGATGTACTGGAGCCTTTCACAGCCTTGTATGACATTGAGCTGATGTTCACAGTCAGAGCCTGAAGGGGAGAAAGAACAGGGAATGTTTGATATGAATATTCCCAGGTAGATATCTACTGGAGGGGAATCTGTGCAGGATTGGATCAATTGGTTTTCCCAGCGGAAAGAAAAGCACATGTAGAGGACAAAAGTTAGAAATATACTGCAGTAGATGTGTGTTGTATGTGAGAGGAGAGACACAGTGCTGCAGTGTGCGTGTGTGTGTGTGTGTGTGCATGTGAAGGAAGGACAGAAACGCTGCATTGGATGGGGTGTGTACATACAGTATGTGTGTGTGTGTGTGTGTGTGTCTGTGTTTGTGTGGACAGAAAATGGGCTGAGTACCTGCTTAAGTGCCTGTAAGATGTGGAACAGAAGGGAAACGTGTGTGTGTATGAAAGAGCAGGAAGGTGTATCCACAGGGTGTTGTCAGGCCAGGCCAGAGCTTGAGCTACAGCATGTGTGTGTGTGTTTCTCTGAGTGTGTGTGTGTGTGTGTGTGAATTTGTGTATAAATGTTCCAGTTCCAGCTTAATTGGCCCAGATCTGCCATTCAGTGAGGCCGGTTCCTTGCCCCTACATGTGGCCTCCTGGGAGAGAAGGAACATAAGTGACATATTAAGCTAGTGCTCTCTCTCTCACTCTCTCTCTCTCTCACACACACCTGCCCACTCCCCTTACCTCCATCTGGGAACACTGCCAATGGACGTGCAAAGTAATTGGGTCAGCTGTGAATTGTTGAATGCATATTCGCAGGTATGCAGTATACACACACACACACACACACACACACACAATGTCATGACAAAACAGTTTACCTGAGTGGATTTAAAACCTGTTGTTTGACTGTATGAATTTTACTGATCAGAGTCATCCTTTTTTGCCGCCTGTGCACCAGTACACTGAAAACAAACTACATTCATGTAGTGCAAATCATTTGTGAATACACAAACACACACACAAGACAGGAGAGAAAGAATGGTCAAAACTGATGCTACTTATCCTGAGTTCCAAAAAATCTGGCTGCTACATTAGTTACTTAGTTAGGCCCTCCCTTATTAAACAGCCATTTCTTTCACACACCATGCCCCCAAATTTGTAGTAGTTAAGACCAAACTGAGACACCCTGATGACATCATCAGGGTTATTTTCTCACAAGTGTACATCCAATATAAATCCAGTTTGGTCATCTAAACTGAACAGAAGGTGCAGCAATAAACTGTGCAGCAGCATCATGACTGCAGATGTAACTCTAAATCAGACATCTGTTGTATTTAAATGGTAAAGCAGAGCCAACAATTAAGGAAATAAAAGCAAAATTTCAGCCGCTGAATGAGCTAAAATTCTGACTGCATGGAAAGTTAAATCAAGACAGTGAGGTCCAAGAGAGTTAGCTAGCCTGCCAGTGCGGTGGTAATGCTTAACTAATGCCTTCATAGTAATAACCAACACACTGCCGCTCATTAGTCATGACAACTGTTTGGTTCAATATGATTCATGTTTGCATAAAGCCTTACTGGCAAGAATATTGTTTTGAGTGCTGCTACTGCAGCAAAAACATTACATAATATAACATATAAATAAGTTGGAATTACATAAGCACAAGCACAGAGCAACTTTTTCTTGGATCAGTGGCTGGGGACTGAGAGCTGGCAGATGATGGAGGGAAACAGACAGAAAGAAGGGAATGAAAGCGGTGATTCAGCAACTGAGTGAAAGCCAACCAGAAGCCATGTGGCTGTGAAGCTCACGATGACAAGGCAGAGAGAGAAGAGATTTCAAAGGCAACCAGGAGGAAACAACCCGGGTTTACCTCAGATAGATATGTTTTATGCTGAGTGGCTTATAGAACACGAGAGGACAGAAAATGAGGAGAAATGCAAAGATGAGCGAGTGGAAGAAAAGAGCAGAGTCAAAGCAGGAAATTATAGGGCAAGATGGCCCATACTGATGTGTATCTAATATCATGTTCATCTATGCATACTGTCCTGTAAACAACATTACTGGATGACAGGTTGATTTAGGCAGAGAAATGCACCAGGAGACAACCAATCAGTCTTGTGATGGAAGGGAAAATAATTACAGCACTTTTACAGTGAGGTTTCCTGCTTTTGCTTCATGCTTTATAGTCGTTTATTCTGCATCTTTCAAAGCATTTCATAGCAATTTGAAGCTAAATGTGTACATTACTTCACATATTATTACATATTATCAACAAATCCCATGAAGAGACCAAAGCAATAATGAAGCGATCTGAGTAGTATTGTTAAAAGTGCCATAGAGCTCCACTGTCCAAAAACTATTAAAAACTCAACAGTGAGTCACACTGTTTCACTGGGAGATCTGTTCTTAAACATGGGCACTGTAGTTTGAGTAAATCCCACATACACCATCCCATTGCCAAAAATACTCAGTTGAACACCACCTGCGTGTAATCTGCATGTGAAAAAAGTTCCCCAACAAAGTAAGTGTTTGCTTCTACTTAAGCAACGTTTCAAATAATCAATAGGTAACATAAACTGTATCAAAGGGGTCCTGTGTTTTGCTGGAACCCTCAAACTCACAGTGACTCAGATTGTTCTTAATCAGCAAATTAAAACTATATATCATGGCAAATGGAGGTTTTTAAAAATGTAAAAGGTCTGGAATCTAATATTAATGTTCCATTGCAACTTTGCCAAAAACAACTATCAGCTCCTTATGCACAGCAAAGTGCCATAACAAAAATGAATGATCCCCAGCAGTGTTATAAAAGTGATTTTAAAATATTTTTATTTGTGGCGCAAGAATTCAGTTCAGATTAAAAGGACTGGAATCATAAAAAGAAGCAAAAACATCCAGTCATGTTATAGCTGTCCTTTCAGGAAAATAGAAGTGTTTTGATGCTCTGTAGCTGAAAATGACTCCACGACCTGGAGACTGCTCGATGTGGGGTAAAGGCCAACTAATTCCCTGTCGGTTTATCCTAGTCCCCCTTACCAATTACTGCTCTGATGTCCCATGGAAAGACAACTTAAGCCCTGTGCACACTCCAAAAATCTCTCGCCTCTCTCTAAGCACACACAGGTAGCTCAGAGACTCATTAAAAACCCTTCTTTTGGTCTTCTCTCATGTGTACGTCTCCCCTAAGAGACTTCTGAGAATCTCTTCTTGTCTCAACTGGGCCTCAGACTGACCTTCACATAGATGAACAAGCAAAGGAGTGTCCTTATGAAATTATTCACCACCATTTGAGACACATTTTGTCATGTACTCTCTTGGCAGTGAAAATGTACTTTGCAGCTGAATGCCAACCTTGCAGGCAGCTGGCACATCAGATTAGGTGAATGCATTCTGTTGGAGAAATTAGTAGAGCATGCATGATCACCAACAAGGAGAAACAGCATTAAAAGGTAATGTGTGTAATAAGAAACCAAGGAAAAACAAGTGAAGGGTGGGTTTAAATACTGAACTTGGCCAAAAATATTCAGAATTTTAGATTTAATTTGCCAGTAAAATCCTGCCCTGTTCTTTGCCAATGTACCAAAAATGAGCTTCTGTGATACATCTTTTTCACAGTAGACATTCCATGCTATGAAATGCCATGGCAAACAAAACAAAACAAAACAAAACAAACAAAACAAAACAAAACAAAACAAAACAAAACAATATGAGTATACCACCACATTGTAATGGGTTACACCGTACACTTAATGGAACGGAGCCATTTCTTATGCCATTCTTTACCTTAAGAATGTTACAGAAAAACAGCAGCCATTGTAGCTTGAATTCATCTCTGTACAGTATAAGTGTGAAAAGGGACTTCTTGCATACCTGTGAATTATGACCACTGTCTGTCAGGAACAAAGGTGAAGTAGCATGATAGTAGCATGAAACTTACTACTGTTGCTAAAGCTCTTATGGAGGAGTTTAGGCCAAACCTTAAAGCAGTGATAACGATGGATAAAATCACTACATGAATGTAAATGGTGCTGATTGTAGTGACAAACCCACAGGAAACCATCACCCAACTCTGCAGTTACCAAGAGCTCCTTACAACACAATATAATGTGCAAAAAAAAAGAGGTCTGAATATTTTTGAAGCCACTGTACAGGATAGTTGAGGTTAGGGAAAGATCATGTTAAAGAAACTATTAAACTACTAAAATATCATTAAGATTAGGCAACTGTAGCTCTTTGCTAAGGCTGGTAAAAGACTGTAGTTGTGGAAACAACAAGGTGAATGTGAATTGCAGGTTTGTGACAGGATGCAAACATTAAACTTGGATGTGATACAGGTCCTCCTACCATCCTGACCTCCACCGCCTTACCTTCACTGCATGAAGGACACACTACTTCCCTTCTTAGCATGTAATGTTGCCAGTGACAGAATACAGGGTAAACAATATTGTTCCTCCAGTAGAGACATCAGGCTTCAGACCAAATGACAAGGACTTGTTGATTACTTCTGTGGGTCAGAAGTCACTTTTAATGATGAATACATCATGAATCTGAAAAATCAATATTAAAAGATTAAAAAACCCTCAGAGGTATTTCCAAGTTCTAATTCTGCTTAATCATCCTTGAAATATCACACCGTGAAACACAAATTATACTTGATCTATTATAAGGTAAACAGCTGCATTGCAGCTCCAGAGGTGAAGGAGGAGACCACCAGGAGACGGACAAGTAGAGGACACAGTTGCCCCGATGTAGATGAAACCCTTCACCAAAACAGAATTTCTTACAAGGAATCCTGCACAATACCTTGGGGTATTCTCAAAGGCTGCTAGCACACACACTAATACACACAAACACACACTCACCTGTACATGAGTATACAGTGTCCCTAATGCATAAAAGAGTGTTACCTTCAGTCAGGAAGGCGCAAAAGAGAGGAAGTGTGTTCTTTCTGTTCATCTTCTGTGAAGCTTTGTATGACGTGATTTCTTCCTTGGCCACTTTAATCTCTAGCCAGCTGAAAACCACCATGAGGCTCAGGTACACTGTAGCAGCTCCAGGAGGGAGACACAGACAGACAGACAGTTAATATTTCATGTCTGCAGAGATTTTCAGCTCATGAAGAGCTGGAGACCACATGAAACACTGTTTGATGGTTAAAGCAAGTAGTGAGAAAGCAGCTGGATGAAACCCCCGGGATAAAAGGGACTGAAAGCACTTTATCTCTTCTTTCTCTTGGAAGTCATTCATCTGAGAGAATTAAAGATCATTTTGGACCACAGAAAAAGCAAAGTGTAAATCTGTCTCAGTCCCTGTGATTCTGTGCAGTCAAGCATCTGTGACAGTGAGTCTGCGTACATACTCACCAACATGTCAAGGGTGCCCTGTTTGTGTTTCTGTGTTTTATGTAATACTTAGCAAACCAAGCAACAAACAGGTAAATCCGCCCTGCAGCACAATAAAAAGGCATGGAGGCATTTAGCATTTTGCTAAACATAAATAGAGACCTGAGTTGAATTTCAATCACAACAATGAGGAGTTGAGACTTGATTGGGACTTGACTGTTTAGAGACCTGACTTGCTTGAGCTTAGACTGAACTAAGGACTTTACTTGACAGCAAAAACATCAAGCTTCATGTTTTGATCTAGTAACATTTCAGAGCAAGCCCAGTCAGACCTACAGGGTTTGAATATTAAATTACTAGGCCTTGTGTACTGACAGGCCTTGGTCATAGCCTTGCAATCTGCACTATAAACACAGCTCTGAAAGCAAAATGTTCAAATTCCACACCATTTAATAGCCATCATTTAGAGCTGACAAGAAATTTGCTTATGAAAACTTGTGATTCAATTTGGACTTGTGTTGTTTGACTTGAGACTTGAACATATCTCGACTGACTTGAGGAATGGCATGAACCAGTTTTAAGTGACTTCAGACTTGACTTTAATTAAGCAATATTGACCTGACTGCATCACTGTTGTGCTCAAATGACGTTAAAGCACACCCACGTGTAAACTTGAGATTATACAACTATTACCAAAAACAGTAAAATGTATATGGCGAAATAATATTTTTAGTGATGAGTAAGGCCTGCGGTCATGCTGATTTGAATACATTCTAAATGTCTTGTTGACCAATCAGATTGCTTGGTCAGAACTACTTGTTAGATAAGTTGTATTTAATGACTTGACTTGATTTGGACTTGGTCTTGAATGACTTAAGACTTGAAATCGTGTCAGTTGACTTGAGACAAGACTTGGACTAGTATCAAATGACTTGAGAGTTGACGTGAACTGATGCAGCTGTCTTAACCTGTTTTAACTTTGGTGCCAAGTTATATTCATACTTCTTGATATATTTCTAATGAAGGTTTAGTATCCTCATGAATTCATTGAACTGAATCAAAAATAGGGAAAAGAAAATCACATTAGACATTTATGAAGAACAAAATAGAGAAACAAATTGCAGACAGAAAGTCAAGTTTCAGTGGCTCTGATAGTTTTAGACTAAAAGAATCCCAATGGTAAAAAAAATAAAAATAGATAATAATTATAATAATAATCTTTCGATGAACTAGAAAGCCAGTAAGAAGTGAATTGCAACATTGATTAGAAAATACCTTCAGTGATTCACCTCTCTGGAGGATTTGTCTCTACATTATTGTTTCTCTTCAAAAAGCTGAAAAAAAAATCCTCAGTCTGCAAACTGGAATCTCCAATCAAAGGAGAACTGAACACTTTGCTCTTTTCTTTACAGACCACCACAGCCTTCACCACTATCTCGCTCACCATCCTTTGTCTGAAAAGTCTCAAGGACAGCCATGCTTTCGGGCATCCTCTCATTTGTCCTGGTCAGAAAATCAACAGTTCGACAGATTGATTTCTTAAGCTTTTCCTTGATTCTTGTTTGACGCTTTCAGAGATGGATCTTCCTTGTGAAGTAGGGTATGATTCAGGGAGGAGGTGTCACTGCTCCCCAACTTACAGAGCTTGATGTAAAACTCATACAGAGAGATTCGCCTAGAATTCAAACCTGTGATTCTAGCTGTATAAAGTATTAATGTCTTTTTTACAGCAAGTTACAGAGATCAGGGGCACAGCCTTGTAAAACACAACACTGGAAATTATCAGTCACTAAGTCAGAAAATCACATTATTCAAAACCAAATCAAACACAGGGAAAAAGATGTGACAATTATGAAGCTGGGAAAAACCTTTAAAAATGTGAACAAGAAGATAAAGAGGTCATAACTGATGGTGAGCCAAAACATGCCAGCTTTTCTCCAAAAAGAACGAGGGAGAGAAAGCAGAAGACAAAGCAGGAGAGGACAGTGGCAGAGCTGTCAGAGGAGGACAGCAGGATCGCTGCCCTCTGTCAGAGTCTTCAGGCTCTAAATAATGAAAAAGCAAAGATGTCCACATAAGTTTCAACTGCTTGGGGCCTCTGAAAGTCAGAGTGTGAGAGGGGAAATAGAAAAAAAGATGGAGGGATTGCAGATGGGAACTGTGGACCAAACAGAGAACTGCAGAGGAGGAAGCTGTCAGATTATTTTTCTGATGGTGTCAGTTCCTGACAGAGGTACATGATTTAAACAGAGATCCAACTGAGGGGTCTAAAGCAGAGGTAATATTTCATGATGCAAAATGACTAGCATTAATATTGCTTAAATATTAGCTTTGATAACTTTTGAATAGTGCCAAAGTGTTCATGGTAGTTGAAGTTGAAAATGTGAGCAGATGGGAGATAGGAAGTGACATGGAACTTCAATGTGTAGAAAGTTTTAAATCAAAAAGAGAATATGGCTGAGAATGTCGTACACATGATGGAAAAATGATGAAGACCTTGCTGGTTGGAAACATGACCCATAACTGTTAACATCAGATAACTGGTTTTCAACCAACTCACGAATATAACGTTAATTACTCAGCTAGCTACAACTGGCAAAATATGCTAGCTACAGTCATTTCAACAGACAATCAGTGGTTACTGGTTTGTTTTTTTCCTCTGCCTGTAGGGCAAAACAATGCATGAGAAAATCATGCATCAGACCAATCATTTGCCAAAGTTTATACATGGTGCTGATCAATGTTCCCTCTAAACTGCGCACTGCTCCCGCTTTCTCTGCACACAGCAGAACTATGTAGCGCATAAAATTACAGTGTGCGACAGTGTGCACGTCTGATGTTGCTCACAGTGGTCCAAGGAATTCTCAGGGAGTTTGTGTGTATGCTCAGACACATGAAAAATTAGGGAGAACATTGGTGCTGATGTAAACTAATCTTTAACAGCATCAGAAAACATTTCAGACTAAAATTTATCACTATCAATCAATTAGGTGTAATATGGGATTATAATTTTTGGATTTGACCTTAGCATAGGGGCCTTCAACATATTAGATATAAAAACAATATTGTCAACTGGTGCTGTAATGTAAAACATTTTAGGTGCTAATAGGCTACCTATGTTACTTGAATCCCTGATCACATCAGATATAACTTGATCCAACTGTCAATCAGAGCAAGAAAACCTGATTAGAGTATTCTAGTTTCCACTTAGCATCAGACACCAAGCATCTCATGTGATTTCAGCACACGGTTTTATAGAATGAGCTTGTAATAACCTGCACTCTTACCTCAAATGTCACAAGCTGCCCATACTGTATCTACAGTATTTGCCAAGTGTCCTACACTCTGTACATTGCTCTGACGTAGGATCAGTCTGCGGTCTCCACCAGCTGATCCCCTGACCCCTCCTGCTGATCAATGCTGCCCCATCTGACCACTTCTATTTTTGGCCACCATCCCTGCAGAGTCAGCCCCCTTCCCCCCTGCCCTTCTTTTCCGCTCGCCTTGCTGGGACCAGCCTGGCACAGCAGTACCCACTGCCAAGCCTGATTCATTTAAAGAGAGATA
This sequence comes from Lates calcarifer, assembly GCF_001640805.2. NCBI lineage: Eukaryota > Metazoa > Chordata > Actinopteri > Centropomidae > Lates > Lates calcarifer. Next base: position 26,717,794 of record NC_066837.1, on the reverse strand, counting down.
CTCAGTGACAACACATTATACATGGCCTATGACTGTTGGGAACAGTCACATGGGAACAGCTCACTGTATAATTCAACATAATGCACAATCACCTCACAGATATTAATAGATGACCAGCACTCTGAAGCAGATCAGGGACATTTATGATTTATTTACAAGGCTCCCAGTGTAAAAAGCTGAGTGACCCAAAATGTAATGAGAACAGTATATAAAAAGAGCCAGTCTGACCCATATCCAGTTTAAATATGGGACAACTGCATAAAAAGACACAGTTAATCTGATGGTTCTTCTTGGCCCAGACTAAGACAGCTGCGCTTTTAAAAGCACATGAAAGTTGCAGCACTTTTTTACTCACTCAGAAACTCTCTCTCTCTCTCTCTCCCACACACACACACACACAAATGAAAGGACAACAGAGACTTAGGGGTCTCCTGTAGTTGCTGGTGTTTACATTTCTTGAAATCCTTTCCGGCATCATTGCAACCTGAAACAAAGAGAACAGGAGACAAAGAACAAACCTTTATCGCATTAAAAATGATACAACACCTATTACTGTGTTCAAAGACTACAAACAACCAAATTGCAAAGCATTTAGCTGCTCTCAGCTCAGATTGCTAAAACCACCATAGATAGACCAAGTCCAGTCCGATTCTGTATTTATCAGGTATCTCAGAGTTACTGCTAGGAATCGAAAGTTAACATAAGACTGACAATACTAATTTATGAAGTTTCCTACACTTACAGTGGTTTTCGGACACCCTTAAAATTTTACACAATCTCAAAAATTATCATAAAATAATTGTGGAAAAATCTTTTTTGTGTTTCAAAAGGTGTGGCTGCATTAGACAGACACAAACAAATACAAATGATATTTTGTTGTTTATTGTTTATGAAGAAAAACTAACAAAACTAAATTCTTGACAGTTTCAATATGTCAGTTCTCAACAGTGTCAGTATCAGAGTCAATGAATAACAGAGAATGTGTTCAAAACTGAACAAAAAATAAATAAACCATTACATCATCAAATGAATATTTAGTAGCCATCACAAACAGTGAGATGACCAACACCAGAAGCACTCATGCATCCCCAAACCATGATGCTGCCTCCACCATGCTTGACAGTAGGTACTGTACATGCTGGAGATAATGCTTTGCCTGGCCTTCTGCGTACCCTCACATTATCATGAGGAGGATAAAGCTGGAAACTGGACTCATCTGACCACAGAGTCTTCTTCCAGTTCCTGGCTGTCCTGTTGGTGTGTGCTTGGGCTCAACGACACCGGGCTAACCTCTGTCTCTCATTGATCAGGGGCTTCTTGACAGCCTTGTAGGACCTTAAGCCATGATCTAAAAGTCGGCCACGTACAGTGCGGGTGGAACACTGGACACTAGTTTGGTTTGACCACTGCTGCTGAAGCTCCTGTGATGTCATTCGGCGGTTTTCCCTGCACATGCAGATCAGGATGTGGTCATTTCTTGCTGAAGAAACCCTTGGACGCCCAGATCTTGGTTTGTCTTCCGAGCTGTTTGTTTGTCTGTATTTCTGCAGAGTGTATTCAACTGCTGAAGGACTGCATCTGCACTTCCTGGCTATCTGGCAGCAGCTGTACCCTTCCTGGCTGAGAATCTGTATCTTCAGGCCTGTTTCCTGCGTTAGGTTCCTTATTTTAGCCATTTTTGTCTCTGAAGAATTTTCAAATGTGCTGGCTTTATATAGACATGAAGCACGGTGACAAAAATTGTGTCTTTTAATAAAAAGCACGACCTTCATTAGTGGATCACTGGTACCAAAATGACCCAATACTCAAAATTTCTTATGTATTTTTATGGAACCAATCAATTTTAAGTTTTAATGGCTTTTTTAGGATTTGCTTCAGTATTTCGACTGTGACTGTACTAAAAGAAATTGCACTTAAAGACCTAAGAGTGATTCTTAATGCAATATTTCACAAATGCATGGGGTGTCCGAAAACTATTTAAAGAGTAGACTGTAAACAAAGCAACTCATGCTTAAAAAAATAAGTGTTGTCTATCAGTACAGTACAGAACAGGTAATCTGATTCAGCTGTATATAACTGGCTACATCCAACCGCAATGTTTTCCATTACCTATGATAGCATTGCATCTTACACATATTCCACAGGCGTATGTTGCAACTCCTCTGTTTGCTGTGGCACACAATTCCATAAAGAGCATCTTTACTCCCACTGTCCAGTTCCCCTCTCAGCTACACTCCTTATTAACTCTGTCCCCAACATGTACATGAAGAGAAAATCTGTTTTTTTATTTTCTATAATAGGCAATATACCATAACAATGTAAACATATATTTTGTACAGTGCATCCCTAGCCTGAGTCTTAGCCTTATATGAAATAGCTCAAATAAAAAATTTGATATAATAACCTATAAAATATTTTACCTGCTGTAATTAGGTTGAGATATCATTCATTATGCAGCTGGCACCCAGCCAGGGGGACATGACTGTGTTCAGTTTTAGTTCAGTTTTAGTGTCCTGTCAGTGAGGACCCTTGCCATGCACCTTATCTTAATGACGTGCATCAGTAAGATCAAACTTTGATTTATGAAAAATGTTGGCCCTGGCGGAGCCATCACTGTTGCACACCAGCATTTTCCCTGTTAGAATAAAGTGCTACGTCATTAGGACATGGGTTTCTGCAGGGACAGCAGGAGGTATCCTCTACATCTCACACAGGTTAAGGCACCTCTGGAGCACTCAAATATCAGATACAGAAGATTTTCCTAAGTTGGGGAAGTTGATAAAATCCTTTTATTCCTAGTTCTACAAGTAGGACTAAGAACTTTTGGACAGTTTGCAGTGACTTCCTACTGTAAGAAACTTGATAAATGTGGAACCTGATCTATTAGTGGGAGAGAATCCAGATGATACTGAGGAAGTAGTTTAACTTACAGGTGAGTTTACACCCAGGGACTTCATCACACTGTACTGAACACTTTACACTATCATGCCACAGCTATTTCTGTGCTGTAACAGCAAAAACTGGAGCCTAACAGAGAGTCCCATTAGCAGCCTCCGTCATTATTTTTCTCACAAATTGCAGAGTGCCTCAGCCTGCCTCCATGGTCCAGTTAGTTTAGGCCCTACAGCAACACGACATGAACCAATTCGCTCTGAATATCCACCCAGGACGTTTTTAGTGCATTACAGAGGCAATCAGCATCAGCAAGTAAACTGGAGGAGACCAACACAGGGTGACAGAGCAGTGGAGAGAAAGTAGAATCAGAGACTGTGCAAAAATGACAGATAAAGAAAAAAAAATGAGCCAGATGGAGAATGAGACGGAGAGCTGTTATCATGTTACAGGCGGCCACAGTGCTGGTCAAGGAACTGAATGGGCAATAAAAGGGCAGCATAGTGGAGTTGTAATGGCCAGTGAGCAGACATTAAATAAGACTGACCCAGGGTCAGTGCTAGAGAAAAGAAATAGATGAGGACCCCACTGTGTCCACAGCAGCCAGAAGGGGGCTCTCAGTGGACCTGATGTTAATATACTGCAGGTCATAGTAGTCATTAGATGTGGACACATTATGTCATGGCCAGTGATTATGGAGAGGTATTATTAGTTCTGTTGGTGGTGCATGTGAGAGTGTGCATGTGTGTGTGATGACTTAAGCAACCATATTGTTTTCTGCAAAATCATCTTTGCAGGTGGACAGCAATTAAACACACACAGCACCCCTGAGTACACAACATTAGTAGATTTTTTTAGTGGTAGCTTTGCAGAGAAAAGTATTATGTTCACAACAAGCATTATAATAAGTATGTTTTTGTTTTTTATTGCCATGCAGCTCAGGGAGTAGCTCTGGGTACTATCAGTGCCAGAATTAAAGGATAATTCCACTTTACTGCTTCTTGGGTTTTATTTTTGTAGCTTTGCAGTAACATAAGAGTAATCAGTAATAATAATGCCATACTCATCAAGGTAATTGCTGAGATCTGTGGGATGTGGAAATCAGTTGGGGCAAGAAACATGAGCAGAGAGAAGCATCTGAGGAAATGGAATAGACTGGATTTCACAAATTGAAGGCACTTAAAAAACTTTTTTTTTTCAATCAACCTGTTTTGAGTAACACATGAACACAACATGGCTGAGTGACTGATTTGGTCACTCTGCACTGCTCAGATGGAAAAACAAGTTATGCTACATATCTCTGTGCACCAATCAGTGTTTAGTGCCATTTGAGTCAAAATCTGATTACAATTGTGTGGTGGTTTGCATGTGTTGCCACGCTACTGTCAATCAAATGTATGTATATTAGACCACACCCACACAGTCCTGCAGATTATGTTTGCTTAGAGTTTTTGAGAGTTAAACTCTTAATGAAAATATCTGTGGATGTTTCATCTGAATTTTAAGACGAACTGTTGCTTGTTTAGTCATTCATGTTTAAGTTTTTCAGGTTTTTATAATAAAATGAAAGTGCCTTCAGAGCTCATTAACAGAGATGTAATAATGAGGTGAATTACTGTTTGCAGGCCCCCAAAAACTGCCTGCAGGAGGTGAGAGAGCAAAGAGGGAAACAAAGGAGAAGGCATCATTTCCTGCTCTTCTACAAAGTATTGAGCCGAAAATGAATGCAGATCATACAAAAAGGACAGGGTTCACAGGGAACAGCATTTTTTGATTTGCTTTTTAACTCAGTATAACAGATGTAAAGTGGCTTGTGCATGCATGCATGCTATGTTGTAAATCATTACTTTTAAACATGTCAAGTAGACAATGTCAAACTGACACTGAAAAGTAGAGCTAAATATAAGTGACCTATTCCCATTTCTTTTTCTATTTTTCCATCATACCATCTGGTCTTTCTTAAAATACACACTACTTATGGTAAAAAAAAATCTTGACTGTCCAGTGTGGCCTCATTCCTCTTCACACACATGCTTACTGTGACACACTGACACTGTAAGTGTTTCTCATAAAGGGTTATTGTGGATAAAAGACAAATGATGAGTGTTGTTTTGTGAGACTAACACCAAGTGCACAGTAGGACTTTGATGGTGTGTAACTCAGGCAATAAGAGTTGGGGAGTGTTACTCTAATAGGCTATTATGCATCTTTTCTAATGAGAAATAAGACATGATGATACATGAGGGGGATATTACAGAGATGCAGCACAAATTATAAACAGGAAACATTTAATTTGTATAAATATATCCAAGGATTATGTATTTACAAACACGCAAACATAGATGTTAGTTACATTAAGGGCTTTTTCAGTCCTAATAATAGACTGCAGTCAGTGGAAAATGAATGCTTTGTGGCATCTGGTGGGCTATGTTCAGATTTAGTCAGCAGCCTCAGGTTTCTTCGCTCCAGTCCTCTTTGCTCTGCTGTCAGACACCCGGTGAACTCTGTCAAACAACACTGTACTATTCTTCAAAAAAGTAAGCCTCTATTGTTTGAAGGATGAAGGAGGGGGAAATCTACTGAGCCCAAAATTATTGATGCTACAGATAACCTAGAAACTCAGACAGTGTTACCAAGTGATACCAAACAGCTCGGCCACATTGTCCTGGCAAAGCTCCCCTTAATGCAAAAATCACTCTAAATTTGATCATCTTCAACCTGTTGCTATGGTTTATCCATTTCCAATAAATCAAAGAGCTAAGTATAAGAGCAATAAAATATGGTTATAAAATGTTCTCCGCCTGATAAATCAAAAAGAGCACAATCACCAGTACAAGTACAAAACTGAAGTGAAATGAAACAGACTTACACTGGAGGAATATATTTTCTTTTTTTCTTTTCTTTTTGCCAATTTTCTTTGCCTGAGTTTCAACTGGAACCATCATCAAACTTGGTGACTTTTATTCTGGTAAGTGTGATGAAATATGACATATAACAATATGTGGGTCACACAGGGATTAATTCTTGGACCACTTCTGTTCACTTTTTAAGTGCAACGAGTAATGTTTTCTTTTTGTCAGGGTCATACCTGTGACCCCGGGTTATTCCTTGTGTTTTCTGGTGTTTTTTTTCCCTTTCCCTGTCATCCTCTGTCTGTCTCTCTCTGTGTATGTGTGTCTATCCTGTGGGTGTGTTGAACTGCTGCCACTTGCACCCGATTGCTTGTTTGCAAACCTGCCAGCACACCTGCAATCTATACCCAGTTTTTCACCCACCCTTCTCCAGACCTTTGCTTCAGCTGGTTTGGTATCCAGCACTCAAGCCCACTTAGAATTGTGTATCCTGAGTTTATTCCCTTGTGTATTTAGCTCTGAGGTAACCTTTGTTGTTCTGTGCCTAAGGATGATCTAATGCTTGCCTGTTTGCCTGCTCAACTCTTCACCCACTACGCTCACTTGCTTAGCTCAGTGCCTCAAAACTAGCTCATCTCCACTGGCCTCTGGCTTCCCTCAATCCCCTGCCTCATCTGCCAGCTCTACAGCTTATTCCCTTCTCCACTCAGTGCTGCCATTTGCCATTTTTTCCTTTGCCATCTGCCTTCACCTGGTGGAACCCTCACTTCCCTGTTCGCTGGCAATTACACTTAGTTTTGCAGTAGATCAGCATTTGGATTCACTTGTTTGATATAACACTTTGGTGTATGCTATGTGTGCACTGGTACATACTGCTTCCAAAAAATAGTCTTTCTCTGAAGACTCAACTTTTCCCACCTACTTGGCTTTATATATTACCAAACTAACCATCAGTGGCCAAAGTGGAAATAAGACAACCTAAAACTTTGTTAAAAACTCACCCAGGCACTGTGTGAAAAAGTTTAGCTGGCATAAAGCAGGGTGACTGACAATTTATTCCTTTAAGGCTTCATCACTACAAACCAGTACACTCGACTGGACTCAGGTGCTCCCATACACACTTACTGCCCTCAACTCTTCCTGTACATGTTGAACTGCTGTCAGTATGCTAAACGAAATCAAACATTTGGCTGCTGCAGGCTGATATACTTAAATACCTGAAAAACCCTTCAAACTTTCCAGCAATAATTATACATGTTATCCCCTGGCTACCATACTTATGCTGATGTCATTCAACTTTTTTTTTCACTGACTCTTAATGATCAGAATCCCACTAGACTCTGATCAACTGCTAACACACCTTTGGTTGCAGAGAACACAGAAAAGTAAAATGTCTGACTAGGTTAGAAATATCAGGGTTGTTGATCTGAACTTTCACAACCGCATCATTGTTAAGAGATATTGATTAGAAGATTAGAGGTTTTCAGGTTCTCTGTCCTAGTCTGACTATGACAACTCATAATATCTGTTATGAATAGGCTGGATTAACTAGTTCTCCTGCTGAGACCACTCCAGAACTGCAGCTCATTATGAATTATTCTTGGAAACCTGTGTTGGTTACTTGTTACTTTCAGTGCTCTGAATTCAGTTAAATTTAAAACCCCCTTCCCCATATCCAAAGCTCTTAATGGCCTGTTTCTACACCACATATCAGACAAGCTTTTGTAAACCTGCCAGACCTCTCAGGTCTCAAGGCACATATGTCCTTCATCTTCCTAGAACTTTCTCAAAATCTGGTGAGAGCATTTAGCATTTATGGTTCTAAAACAGGCACCATGCTGATCTGAAACTTCAACAGGCGCTATTAAAATGCCTCTGTGCCTCACATTTTCTCCATGAGAGCAATTTCAAAGGCTGAAATTAGTTATTTTCAATTCTCTGTATGAAAAGTTTGAGCCTCTCCCCTGTGGATGGAGTTTTAGACTCTAAAATACTAGTTTGTATGTAGAGTATATATTTCATTTTGTCTTATGTTGAAGTTGTGTTCTTTTGAAAGGACCCTTATTGAATTTATTGTTCTCATAAAATGCTGTGAGCATTGTTGTCTGTGTACATCATGTTTCTGATGCCTGCCTTCTACTCCTGCATCTCTGTTATGTTGCTTTATAAATAAACATCAACCTGACTTGACTTGATGTTATATTAAAGGGTTGTGTTAAACCTGGCAAAGATAGTTTCAGATACCTGGAGGATTAGATGAACTTTTATTAAGCAATACTGGAATCTGACAGAGGGAGATGAAAGGGCTGACCTTCGACCTTCAGCAGCCAGGTGTGCCATCGTCTCTGCTAACCTGTCTGACCTGTGTGTCGGTGCTGGACAGCCAAGGTCAGTTCTATTTTCATTGGCCTGCCATAGTCAAACTGTCTGTCAAACACACAACATGGACATATAACGAAGAGCAAGAGAGGCAGAAAGTGAGGAAGCGAGGGAGGATCTGTTTTTGTCATTGAGAGCTAATAGAACAGTTTTTACATGCATCTAAAGCTTACACCTGACTGTAGCAAGTCATATTTTCATGTCAAACTTTTTCTTTAAGACTCTTATCATTTCTTTCCTTTTCTTTTTGATGGTTTTACAACATCTATCTTCAATCCTTTTTTTATTTTAATCCTTTCTAATCTGTGTGGATCTAGGGGTGGCAATGTCAGTCAGTCTGTCCATTACTTTGGTCCAACATAGTCTAACCTTTCCTCTCTAGCACCTCCATAAAGTTGACATTTTTGCTATTTTGGTGAGCATAAAGCTGGATTAATACTTCTGAGTTAAAGCTGCTTGTGTTTCTGCTGCAGGTGGAAGTTAAAGGTGGAAGATGAGCGAATGAAAAAATGTGAACACACTGAATTAAACAGTGGCAGCTTCCTATTCAGTAATAAGACACAGCAAAATAACATTGAAAGTTACCTAAATGTAACTCTACTCCTAGAAATCTATGTGTATAGCTCTCCATCGCTCTGTATCACACAGATGAAGGACCGTAAAAACAGCTTCTGTGGGGAACAGCAAGCACGATACAACATCCAGTCATATACAACTCATGAATTCCAATGCTCCATTATAAATCACAATCTATTCCACATGTGCCTACAACAAGGCTCCCATTAACCCCCTTGCAGCAACTATAAATTCAGGTTAACAGTTATTTTAACAATTAGCTCTAAGTCTAGCTTCATAAGTGTAACTGTATACTGGCCTTGTTTAATTTTTTCACCTTTTATTGTTCAATAGTTTTCATCTGTTTTCTGTCTTTTGATATTTGGTCACTTTGATTCAGATCTATTAAACAATGGTACCTCACAAATTTCACAGCGAAATTCAAATCTCACCATGGTGCTAATAATAAGGGATGTTACATTCATTCCATACTCAATAAAATTTCATTGGAACGGTGACTTCCACATATTTTGGTGCTTTAGTTGCATTAGATTTCATCTTTAAGAATTTATGCAAATCTGGTTGTGACATTGATGCCCTAAGAGAGAGGACACTGCTCATCACTCCCTGCACCATTTACATTCACACACTGCAATCATAGCTCTGAGTACTTGTTCAATATCTTTATGCTAATTTTAGGAGATTGGTGAATTGAGTGCAGTCTCGATATAGATACCCCTACCCTCCAACTCATTAAGAAATTATGAGACTGACCTATAATTTACATGATATGTGCTAATAGGTTTTCATTTAGACTAGAATATTAGTCAGCTCCCTCTCACTGAGCAGAGGTACTGATCAGAGTAGCATTATGATTGTGACTGTTTGGTAGGACTTTTAATAGGCCTCAGTCTTGTCTTGAATAGAATAGATGAAGTGAGGCCAACAAACAGAGAAATGAGGAGAAAGAAACACAAAGAAACATTGTACAACATACTGTATGGCCTTCAACAACAGCTGGCTCCTGTGTTTGTTGATGTGCAAAAATAAATTTGCACTTGATGACATACCCATGGCCACACACACACAGACACACAGACACACACACACAGATACACAGGTACTTCTGCAAACGCATGCATACAGAAACATTTGCACACCCCTGAAGTCAGCACATTTCTAGATGGTAAACAAGGCTGTGAGCTGCTTAGCCATGCTGGTCAGGCCTCAGGCATTACTAGTGCACATAACATGAGGCCCCCCTCCTTTCACCCCACACACATACACTTGTATGCGAGTGCACATGTGCACACACACATACACACACTCTCAGGGCTGTAAACATTAGCAATATTTTCCCATTTCCTCTGCAGGGCAGACGGGAGAGCAGTAGATCTTCAGGGGGGCTGAGCCCTTCACTGGTAATAATCTCCTTTACACTTCACACTGCAAGGGAGATGAATCATGGTAGATGGGGTCATCGTGTGTGAGAGAGGGAAGGGGGCCCTGATGCACCATGCAAAGGCTAGCCGTTAAGGTCTTTTGGTGTGTGTGTGTGTGTGTGTGTGTGTGTGTGTGTATGTGTATTCAGAGGGGCAAAGCGAGACGAAGGAGCCTGTTCAGATATTGTCAGCAGAGTATAGGTGCAGAGCTGTTGCAGGTTATGCAGGTTACACTGAATTCACACACTTTTGTATATAACCAGGGAGTGGGGGAATGTCACAAAACATATTCTCTTATTTGTTTAAGAGGTTCTCTCATCCACATGACATAAATACGGCACTTCTCATATGAAGGGTGTTTAGGAGTGGACAGATGGAGAATATGTATTTGCTTTTTGCAAAGAGTTAAATAAGATGGATACCACTCTCATATCTGCACAGTATTCCCATACATTTTTGAATGTTTTGTTGCTGCATGCATTTGCATGGTCTCTGTAACCAATACACAAACAGAACAGAAGCTTCAATACATATGCAACATATATTAACTGTCTCTTAGGAATTGGACTAGTCCGAACAGCTGAAATTATCTGCTGTTGGAACAAACCATAAGTATTAAAAAGGTAGTCATGCTGACAACATAGGTGCTTGTGTTCCATCATAAGAAAATTCAATAACAAATCTGACTGGATTTCTGGGGATTGGAACTCACCTGAGAGCTCAATCCTAAATATCAATCAACATCATCATTAATGCTTTCTTATTCCTCTTGTTGCATTTTACATGAACAGCAGAATATTAAGGGGAACCAGGATCATTTTTATCTAGAGTTTAAATAAAAATGTTTTGGTACGCAGATGCACCTTTGTGTATATGTGTGTCTGAAATGATGGATTCATACAAATGTTTGAAAAATGTGCATACACGCCAAGATTTAACCTCAAGGTCTCATTTCACACGAGTCCAAAAGCTAACCTAACCTAACTCACACTGAGTTCCTCCTGTGCTCAGTATTCTCTCATGGCCTTTGATGAAACAGAAAATACAGATGGTGTACTAGGTCTCAAAAATCAACATTTTCACATTTTTAAAATATTTTTTGTAACATTATCAGTCTGAACAACATCAAACATAATGTTGGTTTATTCATGAATGTAGAGGAAGAGTGCAAAAAAAAATCTCTCAACTGATCACACCTTTGAAATAACTATGGATGCTGATTAAAGTGAAGGAACTAGCAAGGGGACAACTATGATAAAACAGAATTTGGAGTACATAAGATGTTGCAGTATCAGGTCTCAGAGTCACTGTGTGACGTAGGCAGTGACCTGACTGATGAGGACATGGCAGTGTGACAGAGACAGAGACACCTGCTACCAAGCTTGGTCCCCAGGAGATGCTTACCACCTACATAAACTGCTGACCGACTTATGGACTTAAAAAGACAGAAACACCTTAATTTATGGGGGCAACATCTGCAGTGTGGTTACAAGCTGCAAGTCAAGATCGGAGGCTGAATTTTTAAGAACTTGTGCGTTCATGATTCAAAACGACATCTACAGCATATTTTATAGGAGGTGACATTTTTGCCAGATATTTATGATAGAACCTTATAGTCACAGTAATACAAATGGTAGCAATAGTAGCAATGGTAGCAATAGGCACAAAAACTGCACTGAAGTACAATTTTAGTTCTGAATGAGATTCTTGTACTTTACCTGAGTATTTACATGTTGCACTACTTTATGTGCTACTTTATACTTCATTCCAAAGCATTTATTTGACAGATTTGACAGTTATTTGATAGATTGATATTTTAAATTTAAAAATCTTTAAAGATCTTATAAATATGACGCCCTGTTAAAGATTAAACTACCTACCTGTATGTACAGTGATTTATGATTAACATTATTTTCCTAAACTTCATGAAGGTTATAAAGTTTTAGTTGAAATTTACATACAGACATGTTCAATTTCAAAGTCAATTTAAAGGCTGAAGTTTGTGGTTCTGTCAGATGCTCAAATTCTAGTTCACGCCTTTGTTTCCTCTAGACTTGATTATTGTAATGTTTTGTTTTTGGGACTACCGCGTGCTAGCACTAAAAGTCTACAAATGGTCCAGAATGCTGCAGCTAGAATGCTAACCAAATCGAGAAGATTTGACCACATTACTCCAATTTTAGCCTTCCTTCACTGGCTCCCTATTCATGTTAGATCAGACTTTAAAATTCTCTAAATGACCTATAAAATTCTAAATGAACTAGCCCCCCCATACCTGTCTGATCTTCTTAACCCTTATATTCCCTCCCATGCCCTGTGTTCTCAGAGTGCAGGGCTGCTGTCTGTCCCCAGAGTTCAAAAAGAAGTCAGCAGGCTGCAGGGCCTTCACCTATCAGACCCCCTTCCTCTGGAACAACCTCCCTATTGATATTAGACAGGCTGACTCAGTTAAATCCAAACTAAAAACTCATCTTTATGCCTTAACTTTCAGTTAGCATTTTACTCTGATTTTTATTTCAGGTTACCATTTTTCCTTTGGCAAGTTGGGTCAGTCTCAATGCATCAGTTAAGCTTAGTAGTTAGTAAATGTTGTCTATGATGTCCTGCCAACGGGGATTACTGTGAACCGTCTTAATATCACTGCACCACTTTAACTGTGTGTTTCTTCCCTCAAGCACATTACTGCCCAGGCTGTGCCTCTCTCTCTCTCTCTCTCTCTCTCTCTCTCTCTCTCTCTCTCTCTCTCTCTCTGCTACTGCTCTCTCTCTGCAGGGTTCTGTCTCCGGAGCTGTAGAGTCTCTGCTGCTCCCATGATCCAGCTCAACCCATGATGTTACAACAATTAAACATTTATTACTGTTAGTGTAAGTGTTATTGCTATTAATGTTTCACTGTTCTGTCATTATTATTCCTTTAGCTATAGCTATTAGCTATAGCTTTAGCTATTATTATTATTATTATTATTATTATTATTGTTGTTGTTGTTGTTATTATTACTACTACTATTTAAATTTTGACTTAGACTGTGTATTTGCAATGGTGTCTTTCTAAAACTATACTGAGACTATTTTTGGTACTTTAAGTTTAGTTATGTATCACCCTGAAAGAACACATTCCGGTACACACTTACATTTCGCTGATAATAAGTTTTGAATGCAGGACTTGTGCCTGTAACAGAATCTTTGTTACTTTGATTGTTTTGCCATTGAAGTAAAGAGTTACAAAGGGTCTTACAGTTCATCCCAAATTCAACAGAAATGTATGTACTAAATTTCCTGGCAACACATCCTACGTGTTGAGACATTTCAGTAAAAAGTTTAATTATCAACCTCATACTGGCACAAGGGGAAAGTTAGAGGATCACTGTCAATAGGATTCATTCTTGAATACAAGATGATCCATCAAACTGGACTCATCACAAGACAAGTTGCTGAACAGCAGGTGGAGTAATAGTGTGCCACTGGTACACTAGTAGTATTGGTAATTGATGGGTGGTAGTGGTAGTAAAATAGTAGTAGTAAGATGTAGAGTCTGTTATTAATGACACCAAACAAACAGTCAGCATCAGAGACTGTTTCTGGCAGTGTTAACATCAACAGCTTGCCCACTAGATCCTTCCCCAAGAGAAATTGTTTTGAAAAAAAAACAGGAATATTGCCCTCCCTTCAACCAGTGGAAATGAAGAGGAACAGTCTGTTGTTGTGATGGTTGACAGACCCTGGGGGTTTGAACCTGGAACTCAATCTCTGCTCACTTCTGTCAGAGATATTTCTATGATGGCATCTACATACTAGACACCCAGCCTGTCTCATTTGAGCGAACTGCCTGTTTAAAAACACCTAAAAAAGCAAATACAAAAAACATCCTAACTAATAAGAAATTCCAAGCAGAGAAAAATCAGTGAACAGTGTGAAGTTCTGTCCCTCTTGCATCTTGTCTGTGTGTCTGGCCCTGGTTTCTGCTCCAAAGCAGCTGCTTACCAATAGCCCACAATCGCTTTGAAGAGATGCCCCCTCATACTGAATTCTGATTGGGTCTGTGCGATTCAATTCACTGCAATGTCTGACAGCTGTGTACCAGAGTGAGAAGGTGATGGAGGGGAGGAAGAGTTAGAGAGACGGCATGGGAGGGAGAGATGAGAAAGAGGGAGGTATAGAGGCAAATGAACGAAAAAGAGCAATGTGTGAGAGCAGAAAACAGTGGACAAAAGAAAGGAAAAGAGAAAGAGAGAACAGGAATGTTCGGAGAGAACGAAAAGGGGGGGGGGGGGGCAAGGAGAGAGGAAGGGTGTCTCTGTTACACCCCGTCATTGAAGACAATTGACATAACAAATAGTATAATCTGCTCATCTAACAATCTGCACCATTGCCTTTCAACAGGCATGATTTACCACAGCGTACAGTATGTGCTATATGCTCTATAACTATGTAGAATGATGCCAGTGTGGCATTCATAAATTTATGAACATAGATGTTTGTCTCGCCTGTAGTAAAACACCATATTATTCTGATGCAAATGAGCTGTAGTGGGTGTGATGCATGGAACTGGATGTAGTAACTTCAGGAAACTCGCAGGCGATACAAGGCTCTACTCCTCACCAACACGTACATTATGGCTTATGAATGGCCAGGGAGACGAGGCTTTACAGTGGGCTGTGGTGAGAGAGCCCGGGGCCGGGGGTTCTTTATACTGAGTAATGATGTGAATGAGTCAGGGGAGGTGTGTGCGAAGGAGGTGCTAGTTTTCCCACAGTAACAAGTGAGCGTTATTATGGAAAAAAAAACAAACCACATACTCGTGAGCACAAACACATACATGCAGAGAGTATCTCAGGAGAACAGAGTCAAATACGAGCAAATAAGCACACGTGTGTGAGTGGGATAAAGACACCAGAACTACTGATGAGATGTCTGGGCTGAGATGAGAGGCTGATGCTGCAGATCAGCATGCGATAATTTCAGGGGCTTGAACCTGCAAACTGCATACATTATTCCTCAGGGTTATGATGTGTTAGTAAGCTAGTGTGTATAAGAGAAAGACAGAATGTACACAGTAAAGAGTGTGGGTTTATCTGTGAATTACTACAACAGACATACCTCTGGAAAGTCCTGACCAGATACCAAAATTCTATATCAAAATGTTAATAATAATTATTTGGACTTTTAACATCTTATATATATGGTTATATAGATAAATTATAACAACTGTTATAGTATATTTTCTGTGATTTTTATTTCCCAATATGGCCACAGGTGGTCAAGGCTTAGAATAAAATTCTGAGAAGGAAATCCCAAGATATCCTGAATGCTTTTTTTCTTCTTGGTCTGAAAATAGTCCAATTTATATATACTTTATAAACGTACAATCTATACTGCTAAATACCACTAAATATAACTAATACTGGGACAAGTCTGAGGTGTGATCAACAAGTTCCAAGACTGTTCTTGTTGTGAACGAATGGAGCATGAAATGGTAATGCACATGCAGCAGATGTGAGCAATAACAGTTGTGAGTCAGTATTCCATGTCATGTCACGCAATCAACATGCATGTGTTACACATACTTTTGTCACCAACTGCAGGTGCAAATTTGCAGTTTTACCATGGAGCAGGAGCAGCACCAGATCAAAGCCTCTGAGGATTTCTGTCAACAGGCCTGTGATGATCCAACCTTCATGTTGAGGACTGTCACCAGTGATGAAAACTGGGTGTCCAGCTATGAGCCAGAGACCAAACAGCGGTCTTTGTGGTGGAAGATGGCAATCGGGTGCTCCACCATGACAACATGCCCACTTACAGTAAGTTTTTACATGCAAGTTTTTTTGTTCACCACACACCCTTCCACTCTGCTCATTGGATTTGGCTCTTCTTCTAAAGAAGAAATAGCTGGGAGCCAAAGAATACACACATAGGTGGATAATATAGAGAGCTGAAGTCATGACATTATTTCCAACATCCCACAAGCTTCTGCAATGCATTTCTGATTAAGAATTTCTTTCACCTTTCTTTCCAAAAAAATGTGTTCCTTGGGTTTACTTATATTCTGGAACAAATCTGCACAAAAATTAAATATTAATAATAATCATATAATAATAATATTATTTTTTTCTTCTCAAAGTTTGAATAAAAAGCAAAAGCCCCATCCACTACAACACTCAGTGTTAGCAACTGAAACCTTTGTGATTTAATGCAGTTTCGTTTGAATGCATAAAACTCACCAATGCCCTCTTCTAAAGTTGTCTAAGTTAGCTAACTAATAAAGGTAAAAGAAACCACGTGCAATTATACAGCATTTGTTTTTTTATCAACATTAACTGCATCTGGTGATGTTGGCTAAAATCACATCACATCACATCAGTTGTAGGTGAAATCCTTACTACACTGAAAGACAGACAGAAGTCTCAATAGCTTAAGAATAGACAGATCTCCATTCAATGAGTGATGCTTGGCTGAGCTCACTGTGATGAGGTGCACTGAAATGCTCTGGGCAGTGTCTCAGTAAGGAGTATTAATATTCATCAACATCAGCCAACACTGATCAATTGCACAAATACACAAAGACACTGAAATGTATGCACAGTTAAACAAACAAAAAATAAATAAATTATTTCCAGGTATTATTCCCCAAGATCTCAGGACAGCATTGATGTGAAAGAGCCTACACTATGCCTGTGAGTTTAAAAGAAAAGCTGATTTTTCTGGAGGAAAAACAGAGTAAACAGGGCTTTGAAGAAGCCTGAGCCATCATAATAGAACATGTTGTCTGAATATTTTGAGAGGTGTACACTGGAATAGGGAAGCAGTTTAAGAGAGGGAGGGTGAACTAACACAGGCAACACAATACCGGAGTACACTGTGGCAACAAACCTCCACACTTGTTAACAGTCCCTGTGGACTGCGATGTCTGTTAAATACCACAATGCAAAATGAATTTTGATGAGGTCAAGTCAATTTTATTTATATAGCGCCAGTTCACAACAGAAGTTATCTGGAGGCACTGTACAGGTCTAGACCGTACTCTTTATCTTATAACATTTACAGAGAGAGACTCAACAGATCCACCATGAGCAGCACTAGGTGACAGTGGCAAGAAAAATTAACATCACGCTGACAATTTTGTCTTTGAACCTTACAAGTAGTAAGAAATTATAAAGTTTTCCTGAGTGTGGCAATCCAAGGCTTTGCATACCAGTGTTCTTATTTGATGATGGGGTTGCACAAACAGGGGGGACACACATGGGGGTCAATACAGGTCTGGCAGATCATTTTCTCCTGGGCAACAACTTGCAGGCTAATCCAGCCATGGGGACACTTTGCTCTGAACCACAGTATTGAGCATTTGAACTCGAAAGACTCTCATTATATATATTTTTTGTTAAACAGCATACTCAATGAACAACAGATAAATAAAGTTAACATTCTGATCAGAGATACAGCAGACATCTTGGCAAGGACCTCCTGAATAGTTTAACACACAGTTCAATGTTACACAAAAAAAGCTAAGGTGGGAATTTCATTAATGCCTGAAGCCTCCAGTCAGTGGGAAAGGCTTCAGAGAATGTTAATCCCACTCCTGACGAAGTCGAGCATCACTGCTGACTGAAGCACCTTAGAAACCAGAGCACAGCGGCCCGCTGGCAGCGACGATGGAGTTACTAAGCAGGGGTGGACTTCACATTACAGCCACTCAATGAAAACAAAAGCCCCGGCCATGTCTGCTGATCCTCTCTTCCCCCTCGCTGGGAAGTCTTATAACCGATGTTCGCAGCATCTCGTCTGCCTCATCTAAGGCTGACATGTCCTTATTACAATAGATCAGCCTCAATTGATTTGTCTTCAGAAGCCTCAGGGGGAAAAAAAGGCCCAATTGATTTTCTGGTTTAGAGCAGGGGAATGTGAGAAGTTTGAGCTTGTGGTGAGGCGGACGGTGGCAAGACACCTGGACGACCTGTGTACGCAAGAGAGTGTGCAGGAGTGAGGACACACAGCTGCATATGTGGGATGTTGGTGTGAGTAGGTGTGCTTTGTGCCAGGGCTTCTACTGGAGATAAGGCCATTTGTCTGATACTGCAGCAGCTCACCTGTCATTTTAACTGAAGTGCCAGGCCATGGTGGCCTGATCATCTATCAATCACAAACAAACACACACACACACACACACACACACACACACACACACACACACACACCAGGGACACTTTGGGACACTGTCAGTTTTAGCTTGAAAAACACACAAAATTCTTCTGTTTAGATGTACCTTGGTGAATGAATGCTCTGTCTTATTCAATTACACTTCCTGGGCACTCTGCTTTCTTTTCTTCTGATGCAATGTACATTTTCACTGAGCTGATTCTTGGCCAGAGAGACTTGACATTGAACACAACAACAGTGTTGTCAGCAGGCAAAGACAGAGTGAAGGACTGCACAGAAGCAGCTAAATAGAAAATCACGACTAGTCTTGTTCAATACTAAAACCACTCCTCACACTGACTCATCAATCTGTAGGAACTAAAATGTTTTACTGCCATTCAACTTGTAAAGGTTAGCCCAGCGGTTTAATGTTGTACATCCACAGTAGGCAGACTTGTGCAAGACAATTTAAAAAATGAATAATCAAATTTGAAGGTATAAGTCAAGTTTCAAAAGGCAGGATCCTACATTTCCCACAATGCAACTCAAACTAAACTTTTATTACACATTTTCTGGCTCTAAATTGCCCTTATACTTCAAAGTCCATGCCCCCAGCTTATAATGAGGGTCTTCTGTAAACATTTGACTCATATAACCCTGATGATATCATAAGGGTAATTTTGTCAGACTATAGAGAGCTCCCAGGGCCACAGGAGACATGACACAACTACTCTCACAGGCTGAATATTACTTTCCATGGCAATTAAGAAGACCTCATTGGTAGAATTGATGGAACTGGGGTATTCCATGGATTGTACACATGTAGGTCATTTTACATAAGCATACTGTATTCATTTAACTAATGAGTAAGCCTTGCTTCAAATGTACAAATCATTATATCAAAATACATATTTCTTCATGTTAAAAGAACAAAGCTAAATACACTGTAGATATACTGCAACAGGACTAGCGAACTGCAAATGATCAGTCGTTAATCGGTTAGTTGACTGACAGAAAATTAATTCTAATTATTCAAGTCCTTTTTAAAGGTAAAAGTTACATTTTCTTATTAATCTAATTAACAGCTAATTTCTGTTTCTCCTCATTTTAACTTTATTTTTCATTTTACTTCTCCAGTACTTCTCGCTCCCACTTGCTCATGTACAGGTTGGCATAGGAGGGTGCGTAGCAGTGTCCCATTACCGTCCCTTCCACTTGCAGATACTGCTTCTGATCGAACTCAAAGTCATTATATTTCAGACATACTTCCAGGAGTTGTAGAACCTCAGTGTCGAAAGAAAATATTAGGCGCTGGAAAGTTACCTCTGTAAAGTCTGCACTGCTGCTGAATGAATGAGCACAGTCTGGGTTTTCCACATAATGACCCAATATGTCATTTTCATTTTTAGGTTTTTGAACCGTCAGTCAGTCAAAGACATTTTATTTCTTGACATCACCTCAGACTCTAGACTCTGTGAAACATTTTTAACTATTTTCTGATATTAGACAGACCAAACAATTAACATATTAATGAATAAGAAAAGTAATCATTAGTTACAGCCTTAAACTGGAAACATAACAGTCGTGTTGCCACAGCATACAATCAAATTAAACTGACATTTCCATGGTCATGCGGCCTGTGGCTATTTTTACATGTGCATGCTTTAACAAGCCTTACCATGAGCACATATCAGTAATTTATGCAAAATATGAATCAGTGCATTTCCATCAACTGTACCTTTAAACAAAAATAATCAAGAACATGTTACAAGTAACATAACCAGTGACTCTGATACATCAAGACATTCCATTGCAATGGTTTTGTATTTTTTTTAGTGATTTTGTTACTGCATTATTTGTCTACAGCACAGTTAAACTAAAGCAGGTATGTCAAGGCGTATTTGAAAAATCTGTAATGGCCCTCCTTTATCACATCATCTCTCTTTCTATGCAGCGTCTTTCAACCTTCAACCAGGATGTAAAAACTTTTTTTTTTTTCTTTTTCAATATTCAGGCTTTTTCCCTTCAGTTTCTATGGTTTATATCGAGGCTATCTTTCATACACAAATTGAAATTGTGCATAAAAACAGGTCGGTAGAATCATATAAGAGGCAAAAATGCTCTTGCCTTCTTGCAGTATACATCCACCCTTTTCTAAGAAACAAGATCTTTCCACCAGGGAAGAATGGTTCATCAACATATAAACCCCAAGACTAACTATGACTGCTTCTCACTGACATCATCCACTGGGGGAAGAAGTAGTCACAGGAAAAGGTCAACATATGATGGGAGCAAAGAGAAACAGACAAGTGAACATTCTATTGATTAAGTCGTCTATGTGTCTTTCCACAGCTTTGAGTCATCTTCAGACCTTTTTCCTGCTGTAGCTTCCTCTGAACACAGCAGTATGCTGCATCAATCTACAGCGTGACTCAACCCCTCCGACTCCACTGGCTTGGGGTGTGATTTACAGTCACGCAGCTGCTGGAAATGACAGTATCGTTACGACAGGGTGTTGGCGGGTAACTAAATCGCTGTTTGTGAGCATCCTGATACAGTGACACTGTTAAAATTCACAGCTGCTGAGAAGCTAAGGCGATTTTTTTTTTTAACACTCATAGTTTCCACCTTTTTCTAACCGTTTCATACCATCATAGACATTATCAAAGTATTTGCTGTGGAGCTGAATCTGAAAATGTGTACATTTTAGCATTTGTTTTACCTTCATTCAACTAAAATAATTACTCTTCAGCACACATTGATTGCTTTGTCACTGGCAAACTGTGTCCCTTTACCTGTCTGTCAAAAACTAAATGAAGCAATGTTTGCCACTGCTTCTTTTCTTCATCTGCCCCCTCCCAAGACCCCACCCACTTATCCATTCGCCCATGTGCCCTTTCCCTCTGTCTTCCCATCTCTCATTCCTGGGGCTCAGCGATTGTTCTTGTTATCGCTGAGGAGTGCACAGGGGTTTTGTGTCAGTGTGTCTGACGAAGAGGTGGCGGTGGTGAAAAATGAGGCAGGTGGTGGCAATTTATCAACACTTGAACGGCGCATGGTGGCATTCTGGCAGAGGGAGGCGAGGCGGCGCAAAACACGACACTGAGGGTTTTTCTGTGTGAGGCCGGGCATGATGAAATGGATGCGGTTTCTCCTCCACTGCATCAGACAGACAGGAGCGAGGATGGATAAAGAGAGGAGGAGAGAAAGGGAGGGGAGGGGAGAGGGAAGGGTCTTTCCTCTATCTGCTGACTTCCACCTCCACATCAAGCATCGGCTTCTCTCCCTCAGCAACTCCCCGCACATCATCCCCATCACCACCCTCCTGCTTTCAGCCCAGGGAGTCAGTCTTTAAGGGTTTGCTCTACAAATGTGCAACGCACACTTTTTTTTCTTTTTCCCCTTTTTCTCTTTCCAATGCAATTTGTATCTTTGTTGGCGTGGAAACAGATGACAGAATACCGATAGAAACGGGGAATGAACAGGGAGAGAAACTCTTTCACAGTCCAATGATGCCATGTCAAATGGCCTTCTCGCTCCCACCCACCTTTCAAGTTTCAAACTATCTCTTGATTCATCTCCCTCCCTGTCATCTCTGCTCTCAACCCGCCAAATCAGCATGTAAACATCAGGAAAACACACACAGACACAGACACAGACACACACACAGACACACACACACTTTTTGACCTTTTCGCAATTTATCTCCTTCCTCTCATCTCTTCCCCCAATGCCCCGCTTCAATGCATAAACACACAAATACACACAGCCACTGTATACACACACAAGGACACACACACACATACAGAGTGAGTTACTGTAGTATGTCGGCCTCGCTTAATGCCTGCAGCTGCCTCAGGCACACTGTGCAATTCGCTCTACTGGGAGGAATGCAGGGAGGGAGAGAAGCATCAAGTCGATGGAGGGTCAAGTGATAAATAGCAGCAAAACAGATGATAAAAAATGCTGGGGAGTCAATTAAAAAAAATCTTGGATGAAAGTTGTCCTTCTTTAGTTCAAAATTAATTATGACTCCATCTGGTAAAATCTCAACAAAAAGCAGAATGTGCCAGTGATTTGATCTTACTGCCAGATAAGGGAGGCTGAATATATACGAAAGGCAAACAAATTCATGGAGCCGAACCAGCGAAACTAGAAAAAATGAAGAAACTATACGTGCGGATGGTGAAACGAGGACAAATAAGATGAAACGAGAACAATAGGAGAAATGCCTTCAGGGATTCTTAAGCGGAGAAAAATGGCTTTATCGTAACTCCAGATTCAATTTCAACATCAAACTGAACAGGGAGCATTTTCTTTTTTATGTTTATACTTCATGCACACAAAAGCAGAGAGAGGGAGACGACAAACTATGGAAGAAACAGTGCAACTCCATGAACTTCCACAGAACAAGCTTCAATGGCAGGAGTGCCTCTTCAGAACAGATTTTAAAGCAGCATTGTTAAGCATTTTCTTCCTGCCTGCAGAACTCCACAACAAGCCATATTAAGTTGTTTTGGCTAACATGTTAGCAAACTGTTGACCTATTTACACATTCATTTCTGACCAGCTGATGAATTTATGTCCACTACTCCCACTCCCTAGTTTTTCTGTGTCTCATTTAAACAATTTGGAGGCTATAAAACCAAAACAATGCACTAAATGGAGCAAGGTGAGGTGATGGTGTTTAAAAGACGCCACACTGCTTCACCTGAGCTGAAGGGAACTGCAGAGTTAGTTAGAATTTTCACATATTTCACATAATACATTGTAATTTTATACATTACTGATATAAAAATACTGATTAGTGCAGCTTTAAAGGATAAATCTGATTCTGTTACAACTTAGCACTTATTTTTAGAGTTTTGGTAATCATTTGTACCAGTTATGACAGCACTGTGCACATCAAAGTAAGTGTTCTGGGACTGCGACACTACATTGAGGTCTAACAGGGAAAGTGACACAAGCAGTCAGATGACCAGGTGGGTAGTAAACTTGTCAAATGTTTAGCCAGACTACCATATGCCCAAATAAATATAATAATCCCTAGCTGTACATGAAAACTGTGTATGGACTGTGTGCCGGACTGAGGTTTCTTTAAAGCCTGTCATCTGACTGCTTGCTTCATCTTTTTAGCAATTTTGCCATGTTCCCAGACCTCAGCAATTAATCTGGTATTATGCTTTAATAGCAATAAATAAGAGGCAAAGTTACAGAAGTCAGTATGTACCGCTGTAAATCAACTGCCAGATAGAGGGCATCATACTCATACACACACACACCCTCCAGCGTCAGTTAATCTTAACTCTCTGCATCAACATAACTGATTTCTGAATTCTCTGTGTATGTGTATGAGTGAAAAAAAAAGAGCTGAGACAGACAGATGGAGGGAAAAAATATCATTAAAGCTTTGCGCCCCTGAGCTTCCTTAACATGTTTTATTTATTGTCCCTCAGAAGCAGAGTTGGCATCAGAACTGTTTGCTCCGTGGTCTGGGTCAGTCTGAGCTGAGCACCTGATACACACAGCCAGAGGCTACAGTCCTTTGGGACACACCTCAGTCACTCAAATACACACACACACACACACACACACACACACACACACACACAATGATCTAACAAACTTCAAGATATTATTTTGACTTTACTATTTAACTATGACAGAAGAACTCTAACCTCAAAGCAAGACTATGTAAATTTTGAAATGAGAAATAATACAGTTGTCCCCTTGCAAAAAAAGAGTTGAATACATAAGCAGCAAAATGCATCTTTACTCAGTTCAATAGAGTCTTGTGCTCATATGACCAGCAGCTTATGGAGGCTAATGACAGCAAACTTATGATGAATTTTGCTTTGTAACTAACACTGCTGATTAATTCTCTGGCTTTGACTTTTCTCTACTTGAGCTAAAGTTAAACTACGTTTTAGCTTGTAGCATCATCCAATTTGCCTCATTTTGCCACTGTTCACCAAAAGTTTATGGGAACACACTCAGATAACAAATCAAATTTGCATAATGCTGAATAAAACTGCAGTGGCATCTATGTGCCTCGTACGATGCATTGGTGGGGGGAAAAATAAATTTGTGTGCACAAAGCAACAATAAAAAACATACATATAAAACAACAAAACCAAATGAAAACCCCATGAAAATGATATTGACCAATACAAAAAAATCTCCTGACACCCACCGGGTTTTGTTCAAAAAAAAAAAATCAATTAAAAACCCTGGGGAAATGTATTATATTCTTAACTGAACAAGTCATCTGAAGTCCAAACTGACATGACCTATGACAAAAACATGTACACACACACACACACCCACACACACACACACACACTGTCACACATTAGAGCCCAAATTTGTCAATAAAGTTATAAATTAAATCCAAAAGCAAGGTGAGGTGATGGTGTTTAAAAAATATATGTCAGGCCAACAGTCAGTGATATACAGTGGAATTGGTATTTCTGAGAGGAGGAATGGGGCGGAGAAGGGTGATGAAACACTGACTGCCTCTGCAGCTCAGTCCTCCAGGTAACACTGACGCTGAATAGTACCTCCAGAAAAAAGCTGTGTCCTTGTACTGCTATAACTTTTTAATGAGAGCGGCTGCTCCCAACAGAGCTCATTGGTCTGAGCCTGGGCCGACTGCCTCCACAACATTTTCCATGACATTTTAGAAATGTTTTTAAAAAGGGCAGTAAAGTTTGTATAACAGCATGAAGTTGATTGCAACAATCTCCATAACTGAAACTTAATAGTTTCCTGATGGCTTATTGACAGTTTGGGACTACAGTGTTAAAATGGGATTCAAAGATCTGCAACAGTAAACACTAACTATAACTCAGTTATTGATCATTTTTTAAAAAAAAGCTTTTTTTTGTTTCCAGCTGGGATCTTGCATATCATCATCAGCACCCTGCTCTCCCTGTCCTTCCTGTCACAATAGAGTGTCACACAATCAAATAAAAGCAAAAATGTCATAAAAATTACGTTTTAAAAAAATAACTCTTCTTGATATTTTATTGGTCAAATGCCACAGATAGTTCTTTATAAAAGACAGAATACAAATCATTTTTATGGAAATATTTTGCTAATACATAGCTGGCATCGCCCTTACAGCAGTAGTATAAAGTATAAAGTGAAAATATAATCTGCATTTGCATTGTGTTATAAAATTAAATCTCTTGTTTCTAAATATTTCTTTTCTTTCTAGGGGAATTTTTCATTCGTATATATATTGACCTTGACATCTGTCTAAAAGAAGCTTACTGATATAAAGTCTATGCTGTGCTGACAACGGAAGATGATTATATGACAAAAGTAATCATTGCTTTCAACAAGAGATTGACAGAAAACTTTCTCAATAAGGTATTCTTACTGGGTTTTTTGTTGTTTTGTTTTCTCTTGCTGTGATGCTGAGATGTGTGTTGAACAATCTGCAAATCAAACTAAAAAGAAGAGAAGCTTCTTTATTTTAGCCAACATGACCTTAAGAATGTCTGTTTTTCTCTACTGTTTCAGTCAGTTCAGTCTGAAAAAATATGTTCTAGCACAACATTTGTTGGTTCAAACTTGCCAAATGAGAGGATTTGATACTGTTCTCAGTGCTATATCACTGTCAACTGAATGCCTTCTCATTTTGGTTTGTTGGTCAGACAAACACTATGTAAAGATGGCACCTTAGGCTCACATGCTATAGGCAAAATGATTAACTGAAAAAATAAGTCACAGACCAAGGATGAAAGTAACGGTTAGTTTTAGACCTAGCCATGCTAATTCACATAGAAGTAATTAACCATAAAACCTAATATATCATGACTCTTCTGACAGTATAAACTTTGTCAGGAAAAAAAACAGTTCAAGGTGATCAGAGAAAAATGGTGTTTCACACCATCTGAAATGACAGGACAGAGGAGAAGGGGCAGTGAAGTGATGAATGAAGTCCTTGCACTAGTTAAATTGTTGCTCACTTTGTGTTGTTTTTAACTGGACAATATGTGTAAATGAGTACTCAAAGCAAAAGCATTTAATATAGTAGAAATCAGACCACTTAAAGAAATGGCTTTCTATATTTCAGGTATCAGGTACATCATATTTTCATACAGCAATAAAAGCAATCAACAGCAGTACATGTACAAGGAGTTAAATCCAGAGGCAACCAGCATGTCACTTTAACCAGTGATAAGTTTTTATCCTCTTGCCGTGTCTCCTTTCTTTCTCTCTCTGACACAGCTATTGATTTTTCCACACTCTTGCTCTTTTCCTGCCTCCCTCTGCACCCCTGTTGTTTCCCCCCTCTGTTCAGATCTGTTCATCTCCTCTCCTGCTGCTCTGTCTTTCATGTCTCTCTCCTCTTTCTTTGACAGAGACAGAAACTCTATTTCTCTTCCTCTGCCACCCAGGGACACAGACCATGGTCTGCTGTCGAGCTGCTCGCTCCCTCAGCCTTTCTGCAGGTGAACATAGTGTGGAGCTTGAAGCTAAAGGCTGATTTTCAAACTTCCTACTCTGCCTTGACTAGAGTATGTGTCTTGTATCTGATAGAGCAACTAACCTGTCTTCAGAATGTGTCAAAACATAAGGTCTTCTTTCAAATTATGCTGAAAAGAGACAGTTTACAGTGCACGGACATGCAAACAATCCTTATCTGGTTGCAAATTGAGAGCTCATGAGGAAAATCCAAAGCAAAAGACAACATTAATGGAAGTTTCATGATTTACAGTAAAGAAACCAAGGATTAAATACAACTAGATGTATGCCAGCCATTTTCTTAGAAACCTTCTCTAATTTCCATTTATCTGATGTCACTCCTAGCAAGACTTGCAATATGTGTGTATATCTTACAATAATGCAGTAACACTACCAACTTGGATATTTTCTGGTCCTTCCCATTCTTCCAAATAATAAAATATTCAAAATCAATCATAGTCATGACCTCTGAGTAGTGAAGATTCAAATTTAACATGAAGCTCTTATACTACGTATGAGTGAAATGCACTGAAGATACAGAATGTGAAACTAAATTTGTTGCAAACTTTCTAGTAATACTGCAAAATCTGAGCATAATTATTGGCTTCTTACTTGGCAAACTGTGCCTTGTTAATATAACCACCTAAACTAGGACCAAAAGCACTCTGATCTGCTGCAGGGCTCAGGAGTTACAAGTCCAAACATTAAGTGCTGTTGTTGGCACTACCAAATCTAATGAGATCTTCTTTGACCCATGGCCTTACTTTCCACTGAACATAAGTGATACATCTTAGGTAGGTTTTGGGACTGACAAGCCTATCTGCTAAAACAGGTACTGCTAAAACATGAATACAGTCCTGCTAAAACTGTCCTGATAAAATAGAAATATGAGAAATGATGGGAACACATGCCTGAAGCATGCAGCACACTACCTCGAGCTGCTAATGTACAGTATGTCTGATCAAATGTGCCTGCAGCCTGTTGAGCGACTGAGGGGGTAAAGCTGGGTTAAGGCTTCGAAGAACCTGCTACAGCCCTGCCTACTCAGCACAAAGCCTCTCTCCCTGTCTCAGTCTCTTTGTAGAGAGGCTCATCAAAGAGAGGAGTGCGTTCAGAGGATTCACCACGTCAGGGAGGTTCTGAGCGGATCAACACGGACACCCCATTATGTTTCCCAGTGGGGTACACTGAGGGATGTGAGTGTGCGCACACTCTCTTGTGCCTGCGTGTGAACAACTGTAAATGCACGTGAGTGTGAGCTCACATGAGCAAGCTGCACTGGTTCCAAATATTCACTTCTGTGCACATTTAGAAATACTTTGCTTTGGAGGAGGGGAATGAATGATGACTTTTCTAAGCATCTGACTCTGCTAATGGTGCTTTGATCGGTAATGAGGAAGGTAGGGCTGGACTGAGCAGCGCTGCCTGTTATTTCAGATGAGAATCACAGGATCAAAGGCTTTTTCTCTCCTCATCGTTGCTTCTCTCTCTCTGCCTCTGTGTCTCTACTTAACCTCGGGCGTCCTTGGCTCACCTCTGCCCCCTCCACACACCCCTCTGAAAATGCAGAGAACCTGTCAAAGGCTCTTAAACTCTTAAACTTTCTACCTCTTCTGCAGTAGAGTGGAGCTGTGTACTGTCACTGAAACAGGAAGCCTGAGTTCAAGCTCCCATCTTAAAGAAAAACTATCAATCCTAACCAGCTGCAAGGGTGCTCTTACCTGACCTCTGACCTCCCTGCTGACAAGGGAAAAAGCTGAAAAATGACAATGCCACCATGCCATATAGACTACACATCTGACCCGATGAATGGGTTTAATTTCATGGGTTTGATTTAAACTTCTCTCCCTTTTATTCTCTCTTTGTTCCTGTACCCCTGCAAATAGAAGATAGAAAGAAGGCAAATTTTGCAAGAATCTTTCATATCAATCAGTTTTATGAAGTTACCAGAGTATTTATCCTCCTCTACAATAAATTTGCTCAATTTAAATAGCACGAAAATCATTAGGCTTTCCACCAACAAACTTGACTTTACTTTAGGATTTGGGGAAATTCCTCATGAGTCACTTGCTGTGGTTTTTAATCCTATTTTAAGACTGTGTAAATCACTCCTCTCACCATGTGCCAAGGCAGCACACAAACAAGTTATTTGAATAATTTTATGTGCGAACGTGTGTACCGGTGTGTTAAATTGCAAACGTGTCTGGTGTATGTTTTGTCACTTACATCATTCTTTGATTCCTGTATCTGCAGCTGGGAAGTGTATGCGAAGGTATTCTCTGGAGAGACAGTCAGCCTGCAGAAGAGGAGAGGAAAAATGGGTGGAGGGAAAGAGAGACAGAAAGAGGAAGTGAGAGACAGGGAGAGAAAAAAGAGAGAAAAAGAGATTCCATATTTAACGAGTTGTCACAAACTGTTTTCAGCTGTTAAGCTGTGATCTGAGGTGAGCAGGAACGCTCTTACACACTGAACATTCTTCTGAAGAAATTAAAATGAAGTGCCTTGATGCAGGCTTTACACAGAACAAACTGAGCCCTTGTGTAGGCTGCAAAATCTGACAACATAAATCACTATCTGACACAGTCAGGTGTTTCTGCAAACGTCTCTGAGGCAGCATCTCCATCTACATCATTGAGACATTTCAGAACCCCTTACTCAGGACTCATCATTTCAATACTCTTCTTTATCATCTCCTCTCACGCTCCACAAATGATCCACAAAAATCCACCTCGTATTTGCCACCTCGAACCACCTCCAAGTGCTGCTGTGGTTTACTCTCTCCAAATAATGGCTCTCATAACAAACCAAAACTCATGCTGTGAAGATAAAGGAGACAGACATGAAAGTTGTGATGGTGAACCGTGTGTCAAAATGTTACCTATGTTCAATCATGGAGACTACTCACAAAACAGCCCTCTCCTGTTCATTTTGTGCTTATGATCCAATCAGATGGCATCTCAAGAAGTTGCGACAGCCTTTGGTTTGTATCATCATTCATAGACTGTGGCACTATGTCAGAGCCTAAGGATATTAGTGGGGTGCCTCAAGGCTCAATATCAGGGCCTCTCTTATTCTTTATAGATTAATGACATGGCAGCTGCAGCAGGTCTGTTTCTGGACATTTTGATGCCTAAGGCCACCTGATATCCACAGCTGCCCCTGAGGAAACTCATCTTTTTATTGCCAAATAATTTAACCACATTTTAGTTTATTTCAGCTTTATTCACCTTTACTCAACCTGTGGTCAGTTAATACCGTTATCTCTTATTATATCTTAATGGTTCACTAATGCCTAAAAATGTCCCTGCATTGCAGTTACATGCAGGCCTCTGCTGTATGATTTCTGTTTCCAGTTTCTGGGAAGGATATCAAAGACCGAGATCGCTCTTTGTGTTTTTTGCAACTAAGAGGAAGTTGCAAATAACTAATATAAAAAAATGTATGTTATTATTATTATTTAGGAATAACACAGGATTTTGCCATGGTGCCAGTGCGTGTTCATGTATAGTGCCTTGACCTAATACTGTGGTCAAACGCTCTTATTGTGGACTGGTGCCATACTATGGAACAGTCGGTCTATAAATAGGAGATGAAAAAAATAGAAGGGACACATGCAAGCTATAAATGCAAGTTACATGTTTTATGTTTGACTGTTGACCATGTTAGAAATGAGTGTTCTCACTTTAACATATATTCCTTGGATTTGTATGTTTTGTAGATCCATAAATAAATAAAACAATCAAATCTCTGCAAACTGGCGGAAGTAGACACTCTGCTGCTAGTAACTGTCATTATGACAAAAACCAGAAGAAATAAGACCCAGTTTGATTATTTTGGGCCAATTTGTGTTGAACCAGCCTTTGATCAATGCTTTGATTCAGTGAAGCTGTTTGAGTTCATAATCCTGGTCTCCTCTGATCAAACTGCTCTGCACAGTCATCTGATAACATTTATGTCATTAAGACGTGAATTGCTGGGGGAAAGACCAGCGTGTGTGTGTGTGGGTATTATGGGAGAGGAACACTTTGAGCCAATAAAAGTGAAGCTGTTATGTCAGATAAAATAATCACTCACACACACACACACACACATATAAGACAAAGTCATGTTTCTTCTGTTGCTGCATTTGCACCTACTTTAAACTAAAATATAAATATGAAGTACCTGGATTGATTAGTGTGGCAAACCATGTTGAATCTGCAGTGGCTAACAAGCTAACATGCTGTAATGTTCTGTGTCCCTACTCAGACCGCTGCTCCCAGCCTGGTGGGTAAAAATACTCTAAGTTGAGAAGCAGATCCTGGCAGGAGCTACAGCTGGAGAAATGTCAAAAACCCCAAAACAGAAGAGAACAGAACAGCAGGTCTGAGACTCCTCATTTACATAGTGTCATAAAGAAACAGTCCCACATAGCTGCCTGTGCTATGCTTACATGCAGGCACACGCACACAAACAGAGCAGATACAACAACACAGGGCTATCAACCTATTAATTAGATCTACTGGATGGATTACCATGACATTTTGCACAAATATTCATGTTCCCCTCAGGATTGTAATAACCTTAGGGACCCTTTAACTTCTCTTTTAACACCATCATCAGGTAAAAATTTATTGTCTTTGGTTTATTATCAGATACTAAAAATACTAAAAGCTGATGCCACATTACCAAAAATGTCAACTGTTTATTGAGAATTAGCAAATCATAACCTGCTAAAATCATGACTCTTGTCTTTCTAAAGCTCCGTTCTGCAGTTGTACAGTCTTCTGGTATGGTTTGTCAATCACAAACTTGTCAACATGCACTCAAATTCTTTAAAGTGAGACTATGCAACTTTTGAAGGAAAAAATAACTTATTCTTTCTGTTATAGATGAAGTTGAATTCATGATGGACCCTTCCTCAATTCAGTACTCTCAAATTTTGCTGCTATAGCCATACTTGATCTGATACAACTAGTGGCTTATAGAGGCTAATATAAGCTAATGTTGGCAAACTTTAGATTGATACCATTATGTAACAGATATTAGTGAGTCAGTTCACTGCACTGACTTGACAACTGTCTCCTCTTGTCCTGTGTGTTCTTTTAAATTATGTTGTTGCATTTTTCATTTTCTCATACTTGTCACATGTAACTGCAGTGGCTACTTTTCAGCAAAAGTTACATCGTCTCATTTTAATGGGTGGGTGTGAGTTAGGTTTGTGCAGACACTGGAGTAGGCAGGTTTATCTAAATGCAGGCTCTGCTCTAATGTCTGTCATTACCAGGTATGCTTTATTGTGTACGTGTTTATATTTCATGCCAATATTTTACTACTCTCGAGTGTGAGAGGAGATGAGGCTGTAGTTACATGGATATTCACTAGCTGCAAAAGAAGAACCTAAAACTTAAAATCCAAATGTTTAGACTTGTCTTTTCACCAAATACTCTGACACCTTGCCATGCTGACAAAGATCTGTCCACCAGTTACTTCTTAGCTCGTGCAACATTTACTTACAAATGTGATTGGTTTGTAATTACAACAAACTAAACAAACCTCAAACAATGCAATAAAGAAATAAAATAAATAAAATAGCTGTGGTAAAGTGAAGAGAATGTGACAGCTGCTGTCACAGCTTGCTGCTTGCTGCAAGAGCAAAGAAAACCCTTGACTGAATTTTCATCAGTTCAGATCTGGTTTCCTCTGGCCACAGTCCCTGGCAGGGTGGGAATGCACAGGTGAACAGATGTGGACTGCTGGCTCTGCTGGCACACACACACACACACACACAACACACACACACACACACACACACGAGGTGTCTGAGTCCTGGCTTCGGTCCAGTGGCCTTGGGCAGGTCTTTATCTTCCAGTCCCCCAAAGCCCCTTAAGCCCTGCAGCTATGCCAGTCTGCTCTACCCCTTCTTCTTCTCTATAGCTCTCCTTGCCCTTACAAACCATTTTTATATTTCTCCTTCTCCCTGGAATCCACCTTCCCTCACTTACTTTTTTCAAGCCAAATCTTTTTTTTTTTTATCATTTCAATCATTAAACTTTTTCCTTCAGATCTCTCTCCTCCCTTCTCAAACCTCTGTTCCAACTCACATCTACACCTCTCTCTCTCATATCCACCCCAGGGTTGCACTTTTGTCTCCCTCCAACCTTCTCTCTGTGGAGGTCCAAAGTCCAGTGGTTGCAGCACCAGAATGTCAGACAGCCATATATTAACATTTAGACAGCCTCTGGGCCCAAAGGGGATCTCCACTTTAAATCAGTCACATCCTCTCGATTCCACAAGCTGACTGGTACAGCTGGCACCAGCAGAGCACTGGTGTCAATCTTCACATGTTTAACACTGTCAGTTGTCCAAAATGACTGTTTTATGGCTTCTCTTTCTCTCACAAGACTTATGTATTCCCCTCAAATTCCACTAAACACACTGTGTTGTGTTGGCATCTGTGTCAAATCAATGTGACATTCTAACTGCTCCACAGAGAATTAGTTTTTTAAAAAAGGAACAAATGGGGAAGTGATGTGTACCATAGCTATAAGCATGGCTAGCAGTTATTTACATTATTCAATAATCTGTTGACATTTAAAAAAAAAAAAAAAAAAGCTCCCTCGCAGTTTCCCAGAACTTAAGGTGACATCTTCTGATTGCTTGTTTTGTCTGAGCAACTGTACAAAGATCCCAAAGATCTTCAATTTGCAAAGATATAAAAAAGACAAAGGCAGGGCATCCTCACATTTGAGAGCCTAGGGCCATGTCAGTCAGTCGGTCCCCCGCCATGGTCCAGTGTGAAATATCTCCATGAATATTGGATGAATCTGGATGAATCATAATGACTTTGCTGATCTTGAGCTTTCTGCTATTGCTTCAAGCTGATCAAAATTTCAGTTTGTCCAATACTTTTCTTTATAGTCAAATACCTGTAAAAATAAAGCCAGTCCCATCAGCCTCAGCTGTACTTTTATTTAGTGTTAATTACCATTATTAGCCTTCTACCTGTTGGTAAGATTAAGATGGTGAACGTGGTAAAGGTTATACCTGCTAAACATCAGCATGCTAACATTGTCATTATGAGCAAGTTGCTATGCAAGGGTAAGCATGTAGTGAAAACATTAAAGTGCTACATTTTTTCAACAATGAATTCTTTTGAAGAATCACTTCATTAGCATTATGCATTATATACAGATAACTTATCATTTCATTATGTTATTACTCAACAACCAGTATCAATGTACTTAATAAATCAATGAACCGCTCTAAATTGAGCCTTCAACAATTTCAAAATCAGTTTTTAAAAGTTATGCTAATTAATATTTTCTAGAGTTGTCAACTGATGAACTGAATTTTTTTACTTACACAATAACACAGTAATGATTAATGTGTTAATTAAAGTTTAAAATACTAGTATTTACTTGTATTTTTGTGAGGGTATAAACCAAGTACATGTTGGAATAAGACATTATTTCAGTGTCTAAGTTTTGATGATGAATTTGATGATGAATTTGAATTTGCTGAACAACAATGTCCACAATGAATTGCTGACTTAAGTGGCAGACAACCACATGAAGTGAACATACACTGCTTGTCAGTAGATTGTTTGTGAAGTGATATCTCAGCTAAATAAATGCTAGTTAGCATTAGTTAGCTGGAAAGACAGTTCATCACTGTACTGTGTACACACAACTCTGGTTTTATCAAATCTTCCATCTGGAAGTGTTTTAAAATGAAAATTTCTGGTAAGATGTTTCCTTGCTTATCGCGGTAGCTGCACTTGCCTCGCCTTTCACCTTTCACCCCAAGCGGTAAACACTCATGCTGGAATTGTGGGAGGAAGTTATGCTCAAACTTGGTTGGCTGTTGGTGGAGACCAAAATGAAACTAAAGGAGAATGAATATTGGCTGTACATTCATCATGGCAAGCACAGACATGCTAATGTTGCCCTGTGTTCATTATTACAGCTTTATAAAGTGATGTCAGTGTTGTGTTTTCAGATTGTTCTGTTGTTCCCAAGTGGCCAGAAAAAAAAACAATTAATATCGTTTTAAAAGAAGCATTTGTTGATGCATGATGCCCAGTGGATGTAGCGGAGCCTGAGGGTTTTATATACTGAAATATTTTTGTGTTGTCTACAGATTTGAAACTGGCCTTTAACTAGGATGTAAATGTGCTGCTGTCTTCAGCAGATTTTACAGGTTGCTTAATGATAGATTGTTGATCTCAATGGGAATAATGAAGATAAATAATGATTCAATCAATAAGAACCAAAGAGTGGTTCATATTGACTCCCAAATTTATTCCAGTAACTGCATAAACACAAAACTCAGCGCATACAAAAGTAAAGGGGATCCATATAAAGTCGTGTCTTCCCTCACACATTATTGTACAGTCAAACTTTGTGTAACTCTGGAAGACACAGAAAAGTGAGACATATTATTAGTCACTGTTGGGATAGCACAGCAGAGATAGGGTGGAGCACAGTGATGGTGTGAAATCCCTGGAAGGATAATTCTTCGTAGTTAGCGAGTCTCAGCGGTCTCACTGACTCTGGTACTTTTTTTTTTTGTTGCTGTCGGCAGCTTCGTTTGTGTGTTGCTTGTGTGTACGCTGGCAGTACTGCACGCCTGTGTGTGTGTGTGTGTGTGTGTGTGTGAGCGTGCACACTGGTATGGGCTGTGTTTGTGTTACTGCAGAGGTGACAACAACCAAAAATACACTAGCTCTGCAGGCCTGAATTATTCAGGGAGTTGAGATGGTGCAGCAGGGGGTGGGGGTGGGGATGGAGATGGATGGATGAGAGACGGCAGCGAGAGAAGAGGAAAAACAGTATGGTGAGGACGAACAAAGTCGGGGAGAACGACGAGGTGTAAGAAAGTTGAAAAACTGGGGACTCATCAAAAGCAAACCACACACACACATAGGCTGGTGACATGAAAGAGAACACACACTCACACACAAAAACATACATTTTGTTATGGCCTGCTGTGTTACAAGATGAATCATTGCATCTGCAAATTTTAGTGCTAAAAAACCCACAAATCTTACATAATAATATCCTAGTCTTCAATATCTGCACACAAAACACACATCAGCAGTGTCTCTCTCAAACATACACACTGCATGCCTTCTCTACCGTATCCACACACACACACACACACACACACACACACACAATGCATTTCTCAATCTCTTTTATTCAATGCATGCAGGCTCCCCATCGCCTTTCACTCACATTGAAATTCCATCTGTTTTTGCAATCTGGGAGCGCAGCTGTGGAGCCTTTACATTTCCTGTCTACCTGGACGGGGGGGGGGGGGGTCAAGGAAACCCAAAATGGAGACTGAAGCGTGGAGCCACATTTATCGCTCTTTAGCAGGGAAACTGTATACATCCGATATCCAGAGAGCCTTACAGTACTGTAAAGGAGGACGTTTTTAGAATGGGTGGCTCTGCAGACAGATTGTTTTATGTAGCAACAGAAAAAAACGTCAGCTACACAGAAATACAAATCAAATCCCTCTGATGCTTCCAGAAAACAGGAACTGATTTAAGAGCTGAAGGGCATACAGGACAGCAGTGAGAGACTCAGTGGTGTACAGGTGACTGCTGTAGAAGGATTGGGAACATAATTAGTGACTTCCGCTCGGTGCAAGGCACTCAGACAGAGAGGAGAGGTCTGGAAATAAGCTGTTACTGTACGTCTCAGCCAGCTCCTCAGAGTCCCATTACCAGTGGATGTCTTCCCATCAGTGTATGTGGGGGGAGGAGGAGGATGTGGTGGTGGTAGTGGGGGGACTAAGGAGTAATGGATTTTAGCCTGGAGATAATGACCGATTGACCGAGTGTGGGCCGAGGCTACACATGACAATGCACACAAACCTGTTGGGTGAAAACCAGCACCAGGCTTTCTGTGATGCTTCACAGTAAACCAGATGACAGAATGAACAGAAGTGATGAGTCAGTGGCAACAAGATTTTCTGTTGTAGTCTTGATGTTTTGCCACTCATCCAAGAAGCCTCTTCAGTTCATCAAAATGTCAAAGCTTCTTAAATGAATGATGAATGTTAGAATTTTTCAGATGTTTTTTCCTCGCACTGAGACAGATTTTTTAAAATTCCAAGTGAAAACATTTGTACTAAATGAAATGTGCCCTCAAATAGTGATGATTCTAGGTCTTCTTTGTATCTATTTCCTCAAGCGCCAATGAGACAGGCCTGCTAATTCCAAGTGAGCAGGTCTGACAGGATACCAGTATGTTTGTCAAGGAACATTAGCTTGTAGAAAATTAGATTTCTGTTCTACTGCTGTCCATTAGAGCTTTTAACTGACTGCTGAAGGAAAGGAAGGAGGGAGCTGGAGACGTGCCTGTGTATGTGTGGATTATGTGTGCACACGTTTGTTGAGAGGTCAGAAGAGTGAGCTTCTGACCAGAGGGCTACATGTTTCAAAGCTGAGCATGTGGGAGGTAAAAAGTTTAAAAAGTTACTGTTTGTAATGTGTTTTTTTTTTTTTTTGTTGAAAGTTACTTGGAAAGAGTACGCAATTTAGCACAAATTAAAAGGAGAAAGGAGAAAGTTGCTTTGCTTTTGCTGCTTTTACTGATGCTCCATTTACTACTTAAGTTTCTGTCCACAGGACCTCCATAAAGGATATGAACAAGCCTTTCCCTTACACTGCATAAAATAACTAATAACCACAAACATTCAATTGGTGAATGGAACACCTTCAGTCAACACACAAATTGTCTTACAGGTAACTAGGTGAAAACATCATGTTTTCTTAAAAAAAAAAAAAAATAAATCTGGTAAACATCATATTGAAAAGGTTCATACAACAATGCCCATATGACAATCCCAGACATCCATGAAATAATCCCACTACAGAAACGGGATAGTTTTTGTTACAGTTTTTGTTATAATCTGTCAATTATTCTGCTATTAATCGATCAATGTCAGAAAAAATTCACAGTTTCTCATCGCTCAGTGTATTGTTTTCCTCAGCCAAACCCAAACATATTCATTTTCAGCCATATAAAACAGAAACAAGCATCAGAGAAGCAGGCACCAATGATTATTTGGCATGTTTGCTTGAAAAATGATTTAAACATTTGATCTACGGTTTCATGAAAACAGCCAATTTCCTGTTGACTGACTTATCATTTCACTTCTAAACCCCACACTGTACAAAGGCTGAGAAAACTGGACCGTTTCATGCTCTCATTTGACTATTTACCCAGCATCTATGTAATCAGTACACTTTTCCCTTTTCAATTTGACTCAGAGGAATTTCCTTGAAAGAACTGCTCCATTTATGCCCAATTAAAAAGTTATTTGTAATCAGTCTGTAATTGGAAACTTCATCCTTCATACATGTTGAACTGTACCTTGCCTGTGGACAAACTGTACATTTTTGTGTATTGTTGGAGGGTGCAGTATTAAGTATGAATGTTTTGTACCATGGCAGTATGACTGCCAACCTCTCCACAGCTTTCACATTAATACTGCTGTTCCACACTTGAGTAAACTTGCATATCTACACACTCCAATAAAACAGGTGGTGGTATGCACCTGGCTGGTTTGCAATATGCAGATAAACACAAAGAGGAAGAAGAGTACACTACACTACACACCTGATGTAGTGGACACTACGCAACGTCCACACTAATCACACAGACTTTGACTTTGGGTCAGGTGTGCTCAGATCCAGGCCTGAGTCCTTGATGTTGAAAGATGTTGGTTACACTAGCTCAGTAGTTCACTGGAATAAACTGGAAGCGAACCTATTGAACATTGTCACTATTTTACCTATAATAGTGCTGAGTTACACAGTTCTTTCCACAAAACTTCATCGGAACATTATAGATGTGTAAAATATATAGTTGACAGTACACAGAAATCTGTGCATGTCAAACAGAGCCATGCAGGAAAATAGGATAACTTAGCCAACTACAGTACCTTCACAAATTAAAAGTAATTTTTTTTCCACAGAGTCTACAGACATTAATCCCTTGAACAGATTTGACAATCCAGTTAAATCTGCCAATGTGAGGTTATATATGGTAACATGGCAGCATGCCAATTAACAGCAGAGTTTTGAGACATTAATTCTATGAGACAATTAAACAAAAACAAGTACATGCTTCTACAGAGATTGGATTTGTGATTTTTGGCCTGGTCACTAATATAACATCCCTCTGATGTGTCAGTTTCCTCTCTCTGACCTCCACTCGTTACAGTGACTGCAGAGTAACAAAAGACAGGATGAGTCGAGGCAAGTGTCTGCTCACCTACCACTTCCCATCACATGTTCTCTGAGGCTTTATCAAGTGAAGCGTGGGTTACAGAAGGAGTGTGAGAATTTAATGGTGTGAGGGAGCAAGACTGAGATAGGGCGTGAATTTGTTGGAGTCCTGTGTGTGTGTGTGCACGTGTGTGTGCGTATATGTGTGTTTTGTTTTTTCATTGTGGTACATAAGATTCTGCTGCAGTGCATTCACACATCAGCCTTCAATGCAGAATCCAACCATGATGTCATCTTTCCCTTTCATCTTTCTCCCTCTGAATCTCTCAGGCTGTGGAAGGAGGGGTTTGTTTCACTCATGATGTAAGGTGAGAGGATCTTCTCTGGTGGAGAGAAGGGTGGAGAATAAGGGAGACGAAATAGCAGAGTAAAGGGTTAATTTAGGATTAAGATTTAGGATGTGAACACCCAGCTGCTGTGACACTGAGGAAGCAGCTGATCACTTTACCTCTGTCAGTCATGATTACTGAGTATTAAAGCTGTAAGTAACACCTGACACCATGCACTAATCCAAAACATAATATGTACCCTCTACAAAACCTAATTGGATTTTACTCTTTTTCAAGTGAAATTTAATAACACCATGGTAGGATATCAAGATGCCTTTCTCTGAAGGAAGCGGTACTGAAACAGTGTCTCAGTTAACTGAGGCTGATCGAAAGAAAACTGATCAATTAAAAAAACATTGATTATGGATCAATGCATTTCTCATTTTTCATTTTTTTTTCCCAGTTTGTCAAATATAAAGATTTCATCTCTTGCTTTCTTCCATTTTATTGATAATTATTTAACTTTTAGGAATTGATTATATATTGGTGATATTTCATTTTCATCATCATCAAGTACAAATTACCTACCTGATGAATGTCTGCAGACAAAATGTCAATAATAAGATGTTTATAAATCTTTTTGTTTTTTCACAGAGTTGATGATTCATTGCACCTATCAGTAAAATATTCTGCTCTCCATGAATTCTGTAGTAGAATTGTTACCATTCTTTTGCAAATTCTAAAAATAACTTTAGATTTTGATAGAGTAGCCTGTGATGAAAATTTTACATTATTATGAGCATTTTATACACATCAGTGATTAATCAATTAAAGCGGCACTCCTGCATTATTGCTATACTTTTGTGAAGTTGGAGGACTCAGTAGAGAGATCAAACTAAAAGATGATCAAAAGCAGCACAGCAGAGGCCAAGATATTCTGACTTTTAGTCCCTTGTTAAGAGTCAAGCTCCAAAAATCCAACACTTTCCGTAATGACCAACCAATACAGTATCTTTTCATTGTGACTTTCTAGTGCTAGCCCAGGCTGGGACTGCTAACAAGTTAAAGGTGAGTTCGTCATATACAGCAGATCACTAGCTAGGCTTGTGAGTAGTCACTACATCACAAAAATTCTGGATCTACTTATTTAATGTGGAGGAGCAAATGTCACTTTGCAGTGACAGACCTTACCACTCCTCTGAAAATACATGCCCCCTGTCTGGAGGCTTTCTGTTATAAATGTGTAGTCTAAGAGCCCAATATAAGATAAGGACATAATCTGGGTTATTGTTCAGTAACAGAAAACAATATACAGCTGCTGGGTAATACTCCCCATGACCTAACCTTTATGTGTAAAGTCAGTTGTGTGCCCCTTTAATCTCAACAATAATTGATCAATTACAAAATTA
Organism: Lates calcarifer; assembly: GCF_001640805.2. Lineage (NCBI taxonomy): Eukaryota > Metazoa > Chordata > Actinopteri > Centropomidae > Lates > Lates calcarifer. Next base: position 26,677,106 of record NC_066837.1, on the reverse strand, counting down.
TAGAACTGTTAATGCAGCACCAGGAACAAATACATCACTTTCCTTTAATAATAAGTAAGTTACACACGGTTCTTGTCTTAGATGTAATACACACAAAATCTGTATTCTCTGCTTCCACTATATACAGGTGGATGAAGGCAGATACAGAAGCTTTAAGCATTCACACTAATTATACATCTGCTGTGGCCTTCACAGTCAACACATCTCTACCTGGTTGACCACCTATATGAGATTTTGGACTGATGTGCTCTCCACGTCCATCATTGAAACACCAAACATCTTTTGGAAAAATGCTGTTAACCTCTCCAGTTGCATTTTAAGACACTTGGAAAATCCATAAAAAGGAGCACTGAAGCTGTCCTAGTGGCTCACGATGGAGCAACTCCACACTTTGATTTGTTTTTTTATTTGTTAAAAAATCTGTAAATGAAACCAGTATCAGCATGTATCCTCATGCAAATGTGAGTACTATGAAAACCTCATTGCTATTATAGAACTATTCTCTTTATATTTCTAGCTCTGTCTGTCCATGTTATTGCCATAACTGCTACATGAGCTACTCCTCCTCTTGAATAGATAAACATTCACTCTGCCCTTAGCTGACAAACCCCAACCCCAGCTTTCAAGTAGTGAAGCACAAGCATACACAAACCACAACACAGTGTCTGCCACAAAGACCCTGGCAACCTTTAGCTGCTGAGTCCAGCCAAGTGTGTACAAGTGTATGTGTGTACGACTGACAGAGAAAGTTACAGTCGTGGATAGTTACATATTTACATATCTATAATTTGACCTCTAACTGGCCTGTCCCTGTTATTGTTGTCCATGACAAGTGTCTGGGCAGAGGGGAAGATACTGTAGCTTGTCCTCTAGTATCATCAAACTTCAAAAAGGCCACTGTTATGTAATTCACAGAGTCTTCCTGTCAGATTGGCAGCTTTTTGATTTTTTTTTTTTTTCCTCAAGTTGTGACTGAGCTTTCAAAGGCCTGAGGGACACAAATCTTGCTCTGCCAATGAAAGAGCAAAGGAAACGTGGAGTTCAACTCTGACCATGACACTCTCCAGATATGGATCTGGGACGAGTTTTTTTTCTGTGATGTCAGCAATAAAGAGAATAGAAAATATCTGTGGGACAGGCAGAGATGGAGAGGGAACACAGGGCGAAAGCAGGAGACAGAGAGAAAAAAGGGAATGTGGACGTTAGAGAAAGGAAAACAACTGGACAGAGAGAGAGATAAAGACAGAGGCGTCAGTGATTGGTCCCTATGATGTCCACATTCGGTTCCTGCTGCTTCCTCCTCTTCCTGCTCCCACCAGCTAAACGCATCACACTCACACTTTGATGAAATAAGCACACACACAGGAGGGGATGAGTAAGCCGCTGCTACTGCAGCTCCCTTGGTGAAAAACTGATTTTGAGATGTGCGTGTGTGTGTGTTTTCTGTGCGGTGAAAATGAAAGCATGTTGAACAGCAGAAGCACAGCACAACCCAGTGGCAGAAAGAAAAAGAGCCTGAGGGAGGAAGGGTTCAGTTCAAGGTTTTTTTTCTTTTTCCTCTCCAAAATGACATTTAATGGGTGTTTTTATGTTTTAAGACTAAACTTTTTAAGACTTTTTGTAAAAAGAAAATGTAAAATGCTGTCAAAACTATTACTTACTTAATAGGATTTGTGAAAGCTGTAAAATGACCCTCACATTAATCTTCTCTCTCCGCATACACGGATCAGTCATAACATTATGACCACTGGTGGATGAAGTGAATAACGTCAATCATCTTGTTATAACACAATGTTCTGCTGAGGAAGCTTTGGTCCTGACACACTCCCCAATGTCAACCCCCCCCCCCCCCCCCAGCAAGGTAAGGTTCCCACCTGACCTGGGCTCTAAACTCCCCAGATCCCAATCTGATTCAGTACCTGTGGGACCTGCCTAATATTGCATAAGTCACCCTCATACTGGGGGGACCTATTTAAAACAGCTCTGACTTGTTGGGGCTTGGACATGGGATATCTGAAGATCTCCTGTAGTGTCTGGCACCGGGTCATTGCCAGAGTATTCCACCAATGTAGTATTACAGCCTTATTACACTATCAGACTTATGATGGACAGTTTTTTCCAAATCGATGCAACAGAGCTAGAGATATTGTTTTTATTATTCCACAGGTGTGGTGAGCTCACTTCTTTCTATCTCCACACCCCTCAATCAGTCTTCAGCCCAAACCACTGCTGACTTCAGTAACATCACTTGAGGACATTTATCAGACTTTACAAAGCTCCCCTTGGAGACACAAAAAGCTTTATGCAGTTCTTTCTTACATATGTTATACTCTGCAAGTTTGAGGGAGAGGAAGTAGATGTAATTTAAAGAATTTTCAAACCATCATCAGAGTGTTTTAATATATAGATAAACTATGTCTTAAAGCATGTTGGAAGGGGTTTTTTCACAGTGTGTCAGAAGTGGTATTGGGGAATTGAAAAAATGAGAAAACATTATCACAGCTGTCAACATCATGTCATCATAGAGCTGCACAATCACAAAAATAAAGAAGAAAGAGTTTGACTTGAAGTTAGGTGCTAAAACCATCTCTCTAAAGCAAAATGGTCCATGACAAAAAGAGGAGCCACTCAACAGGAAGCAAGAGCCAAGGTGATGGACAGAATAGAAGAATATATTCCATTCTAGATGATGTTACACTGTTGGGTGCAACAGAAAACACCTGACTCATGCAATACATCTGGAAGATTCATGAATTTTGTATGACTAAGAGAAAATTGCAAATAGGAGAAAATGAGTGAATGCCACAAGGTTTTTCTTATGTTCTTTGTATGCGCCACAATAATACTACTTATTACCACAAATCTGTTATATTAGTGGTGTGTGCATGAGGAGAAATGCTCCTGCTAAATTTTTATTTTGTATTTCATGTGGACCAGACCTTGACAGCTATCATATTAAAACTGTTGTCTGCATCTGTCCGGGAGAATCCCCCACCCCGAAAATTTTTTTAATAAAATTGAACCATCCCTAATTGGCTGCATACCCTCCATTTTCTCCCAGGCCCTTGTGCTCGGGTCCCACACCTCCCACATCACACCTCCCTGTTTCACTGTTACACAAGGCACTGCTCACTCTCAGCACAGCACTCTGCCTCAACTGACTTCAACTTTTATTTCATCTGATCACAGAGTCTTTTGATTTTTCTCCAGGTTGAGCTTCCTCTCGGCCGCGCTGTCAAAGAGACCTGATTGAATGCACCGTGTGTGTGTGTATGTACCTGTCTGATGGGTTCGGGGACCCGGTAGCGGCAGCAGGAGTGTGTGAGGCGTACAGCAGTGTCCAGACTGATCTTGTGGCCCACAGACACGTACACAGGCTTAGAGCTCCTGTCAGAGCTACGCAGCGCCTGCACACAGACAGAAACATCAGTAACTTTTCAACATTCTGCTCTCTGTCTGATGGTGATCATCACACACATTTTGTTGAGTTTGACTTTTAGCAGGGTGTCTATTCTTTGAAGTCAGTGGCAACAAAACAACAAAACCTCTGTTAAAACTAGTTGTTTCTATTTTTGTGTGTCTGTCCTTTGCCACACCTTTCCAAGCACTTTGCCTGAGGCGGCTGTGAGTGGGAAGCTGTCTCCTCCTCTCTGCAGAGCAGCTATCTGCCGAGGTAAAGAAACAAAAATCAAAGTCAAAAAAGATTTACAGCATGCCAGAGCAAACAGCAGCAAACTGAGACAAACTGTTAACCTGCTGGGGAGACTTCACACTCTGGTCTCTTTCTCTTTAACCTCTGTGTGTATTGACTTTCATGTCTAACTGAAGCTAGTATGTTTCAAAATTCTAAGATTAAAAAATCAACTGAATAATACTTGATGTTATTATCTGGCATTTTAATTTTTTTATGAAAGCCCAAACTAGGCAAGACAGATGCCTTGTATTCATGATTGGTGGATGATGAACTCAGGGTAACTGCTTTTTAAAATGACCTCTATTTAATTTTCTTCAGTAGAAACTAAAGTTTTGCTCTCACAGTTGAAGAGACAGTACAAAGTCAGACACAGTGATGTGGGCTGCTGTTGACAGGTGTGCTGTGGGTTATAGGCCAGAGCCATGAAGGGAGCTTAGCCTCCAAGGGGTGATGGATGGAGTGTCCACTCTACTATGACTGATTACAGCAAGCAGCCAGCAGGGAGACAGGAGGGGCTGCGCAGGGCCTCCGATCCCGGCTGGGATGAGGCCAACTGTGTGCGAGGGCATGTGTGCGTTGTTTGTGTGTTTGTATGGGAGCAAGAGATTTGGCTTCTATGAAGCAAGTATGGGACTGAAGCCAGAACAGCAGAAAGACAGAGCAAGTCATCAATAACACACTAGTTTGAGTTACAGCCAGGCTATTAGTGAGAAAGAGACATAGAGAAAAAAGGGAAAAAAAGAGAAAGAGATGAGATGGAAGGAAGACAAAGTGAGAGATGAGAGGGATGGAGAAGAAGAGTAGGAAAGCTACACTGGTGGTAAAAAGAGAGGTAAGATCAGACAGATGCTGGGCAACAAGAAACTTCAACACAGATATCATTTTCCAAAAACTGAATCAAGGACAAAAAGGAAGAAACAAAACAGTTTCTCTCCTCTTTCATCCTTTTCGTTTTGTCTCAGCCTCGGCACAGACAAAAACACACTGCACTCCCCTGTCTCTGCTCAAGCACAGACACATTACATTTACATCTTGTGGGAATTCACTGCAAGTAACAGAGCGACTAGAGAGAAGGTAGGATGAAGGGTTTTGTTCAAGGACACTTCAACGGGATGCATGTATGTTTTTTAATGGACACACTGACTGCTTTGGGGACTACACTGCAAAGACTCTTTTTCTTAATAAGTTGTCCAGTCCATTATTTAGTGGTAAAGAGAAAAAAAATCCAGCAGACTAGAATATCTGAGTTTTCTCACACTACAGCTTAATTTTTTTCTTGATTTAAAGGGATTACTTCAACCTCTTGAAAATTCAGTCTTCCAAACTGTTCATGTCAGTCTGCAAGTTGTAATTTAGAGTCAAAAACATTAGGAATTTCTGACAGCTGCAATACTTTCTGCTTGGTGGAAAGAGTGTCAACAAAATGGCTGCAAAGCCTCCATTGACTAATACAAGTGATTCATCACATTTAAAAGAAGCTGTACACTGTCTCTGGTTTCACTTGTTAATGAACTGCTCCAAATTTTTCATACCACAAAATGTGTTAATTTAGGCTGAATTAGCTTATTTATTTAAATGATGACTACAAGGCAGTGGAGGTGAAGAAGCTTGAATATTCCAAAGTCGGAAAACAGGATGATTTCCTATTCTTCCCATTCTGCCAATACTGCAGGAATGCAGCACAAGTACAGAACTAGAATCAGAATGTGGTGAGCATAGCTAGCTAACAGACTGGAAGCAGGGGGAAACAGCTAGCCTGTCTCTGTCCAAAGTTCAAAAATACACCAACCTACCCACCTCTGAGGCACACTGAGTGGCATGATTGATTTTATCTGTTAACTTCAATCACAAACATAAATGTAAAATGACTATTTGCAAGTTGGATTTCTGAGTTGAAGTCTTCCTTCAGGCTTCAGGCTTCCACACATTTTGTACTGACTGGACAGTCTCAGTCTTATCATTTCTATACATAGACATAATTTGTAACATACTTGCCAACCTCTGTGTGATTTCAGAAAGTCACTGTACACTGCTGCTGTTCGCTAACTGCTAATCACGTTCAGGCTCCAGCTCTGTACTAATAATGAACAAATATGAGAGTAATATCGATCTGCTCATCTCACTCTCAGAGAGATAAAGACTAAGTGTGTTTCTCAGAATGCTGAGCCATTCCTTTAAGAAGCTCTTAAAGGCTTAATATGACGATAAACTAGTTAAGATCAATGTGTTACACAGTGTATCGATGACTGTGGATACAGGACCATCCTGCAACAAATTATGTGTACTTGTGCTTTTCAACCACACAATACTTTTGCTAGAAATTATTTTATTTCCACATTCCACATTAATTCCTTCAGGAATCTGTGCACCTGCGTCTTATAAAGACACACACACACGCACAAACACATGCAAACACACACCTCTTTTACTCTTGAGGCAGGTGCATTTAATTACTGCAACAGAGAGAGAGTTCTGTCTGGAGCCTTCAGAGACACTTCTCAGACTGAATATTGGTTTTTGAAAACACTGTGTGCTGTAAATGTTTTTGGAAACCCTCTATGACATCTAATTGAGTATGGCAGCCTATCGCTTGTCAGTGGTACGTGGTGGTGTGGCTTGTAGAGCCGGTAATGGCTAATCTTATTTCTAAACGGCTAATTTTCTGAAATTTGGTAGGGAGCCTGACGGCTTGTGTTTCACAGATTACCTCAAAGCTAATTTCCCCACCAAGCGATCAAACACTGAAGCTGGTGTCAAGGCGTTGCGATTCTGTGCGTGCCTTTGGACAAATTAGACGGAGCCCCAGAGACTGACAATTACATCAGTATGGACGGGAAGGGACTTCTAAAATTTCATGCACAGCAGCTGATTCAAAGCTGATCGCTTGAACCCAAAGAGGCAGCACAGACGTGTGATGCCGATGCTACCTGATACCTAAAATGATCATGTCTGAGCCAGTAGGATTTTGGCCCAGGTTGTATCAGTACGTGCATGTGACTGCATACTCAAGAGGTGATGTGTCTTGTGTGAACACAGAGATCAGATTCCTTCCCAAAGCAGAGACAAACCAACATTTTCTGATTCCACAGCCACTAACACTAATTGCGGGAGATGGATACACTCCTGCAGAGAATTGAATTAGCATGTTATACTACTACATGAAGACTGTTGGGGTTACAAACAGAGTGTATTGCCTGCTAATTGAGTTAGCAGTGAATCAGATGAATGGTAGAGCCATCCACTCTGGCTCCCTTTTGAAAAGCACTTGTCATCAGCATTACAGGAAATGCCCATCACTTCTCCTCTATGGTTTGACATCATCTACGAAATATTTACATATTGATGTTTTCCTCAAGTACAGTGCTGAGATTAGTTATTGCCAATGTCAGAACACACAAAAAAAGTTAGGTTGAGGGATGACACATACATTAACAACACAGTGTGTAAAGTGTAAATGCATCTACAATCCACATGTAGAGGTTATGCAAATGTAAACATTTGAAAATATCTAAATGTTCTTCTTCTTCAGAAATCCAGGTCAAAAATGGAACGTGACAGACCAGATTTTGATGTGTATAGCAAAGGCACAGGTGAAGATATAATCCAGTTACATTCCATGACACACCACAACATTTTAGATGCACATTTTGTTTTATAAGTTAAAAAATACTATGTTTATCTCACTATCTTAGATAGCAGCCAGATGCCTGAGCATGAGTCAGACTTAAATTCTACTTGATTTTGTTCTTTCCCCAACAGGTCACAGAGGCTCCACCGAAACAAAGTGAGCATTTGCATATTAATGACATCCAGATTTTACTGTCCCACAGGTATACTTTGACCAACAGGTATTTGTTCCACTTTGATTTGTATTCAAAAAGTCACATTAGCATTAGCTACACAAGGAGGCCTTGGCTTACAATAAAAGTCACACTGTCAAAACAGTGTACACACCAACACACACACACACTTGCAAGCGCATACAAATAGATGTTTAAGTGTGAGTTCATATGCACATACAGAGATGCACATTGAATAGCAATTGAGGATTCTGTCCTTTGTTTGTCCCTCTCTGACATTTCTTCACTTTTTTCATGGAATGCAGTGAGTAAATACAACAGAAAAAAGTGATTACTGAAAGTGTGCTCTTCTCTTTTACAGGAAAGGCCTTTATACATGTCTGAATATGATGCAGCACATCAGCATCTTTATTACATTTATTGTTCTGCAAGACAAACCACAGAGTGACAAAGCTCCACAGCACAGAAAGGGAAAAAACAACACTAAAGAAGTGACCATCTCACCTGTGACTGGTGCTCCTCACTCTTGTACACACCCTGCACCTGCAGCAGGTTCTTGGCCACACCAACACATGGTAGCCCTGACAGCACTCCCAGATGACATGCCAGGCCGAACTCTGCAGGGTCCAAACCAGGACAGTAACAAAAACCGAATCAGCTCCAATATAAAACAGAACTATAAAACAGAGCTGGAATGAACCTGAATTTAAATATGTGATTTAATGAAATGACATCACTATACAGTCACATTCAAAATATTTGTCAGGTGTTTACTACAAGATCTATTTATTATAAGTTGTGACCTGGCCTAGTCGTACTTCTGCGAGTCTCATTCTTAAAAATTACTTAAAGGAACAGTTCAACATTTTGAACAAAAAAAACATGTTCATTTGCTTTCTTACTGAGAGCTGTCAGTAAATCAGAAGAGTATAATTTCATTTATTCAAAAATAAATGTTTTTATTTTCAGCTGTGGATTAATTTACATTTGGTGCTTTAGTGAGTATCTCTGGCACAAGTGTAGTGCATGTGGGACTGACTCAAAATAAAGTACAGTATGTGTGTTCATGGTAATTCAGGAAAATATCAGCCAGTGTAACAGTGTGGCTCATTGGTATATTTTCAATATTTAAGACACCAGTGGAGCTCTGTGGCACAAAGCTGTATCAGGCTTTGAATACACAGGCAGTACTTGTTAGTACCAATTTGTTGATACTAACTTTGTTGCTCCATGGGAAGCACAGAGAATATCGCCAGCCTTATCCTTTATGTACAGAGGTAAAGTCGGGGCATAGTTAGCTTAGTTTATCTTGAAAAAGACTGGAAACAGGGAGAAAACAGGGAGCTTGTCTGGCTTTGTCTGAAGTGAATCAATATAGCTACCAAAAGCTCTAAAGCTGACTCTAGACCTATTGTATCTTGTTTGCTAATCATTCCATAAACAGGAATGTGTTTGTTTTATGTTTGTGATTGTACGGGGAGTTGGCAGTATGTGAGTCTTTCCTCTGGCTTCAGGCTAAGTAAGTCCAGCTCTGTAGTTAACACAGAGGCATGAGATTAATATTGATCTTTTCATCTTATCCCTGGAAAGAAAGCAAATGAGCCCTATTTCTCAAAATAAGAGGACCAACATTTAGGCCACTGAGGTTGTTAATGCAATGTGAACTTTAGCCATAAATCACTCTGGGTAACTGATAGCAATAGACCTTTCTCACAGCACAGCTTTCTCACTTTTTGACTTGTCACAGCAGGAAAAGCACAGGTGTAACAAAGTTTATTAATGACAGCCCAGTTCCATTAAGTATCTTTCTAAGTCATTACAGTGAGCCAACACACATACAGTTATTATGGGACTGGGTAATGCACATATTACCCAGTGCTTTTCTACTCCAATTATAGGCCTGTCCTTTAATGTCTAATTCCATAAATCAAAAATTAGGAACAGATATTGCAGAAACATTCCCTGGGTCAGTATAGACCAGTGTGACTTACCTCTGTAGTGGAAGAGACCATTCCCATCCACAAACACCACCTGTTGACAAGGAAACACAGCAAACACACAACTGAAATTAACTGATCTATAGCACAAACAAAGCTATAGCTGTTACCTGTTCATTTTTAAAACATTCATTTTTTTCCAGGGTTTTGTCTAGCAGGCATGTCATAGAGGGGAAAGTACAGTTGTAATGAATAATGTTAATTACGGCCAATCACACACTTGCTCCCTCTGAAACAACAAAGTTAAAATGCCTGCTAACTTTGGTTCAGTTTATGGACATTCTTTGGTCATAACTGCAACTACATACAATGTCAAATGAAGAGTGAGAAAACAGTGTCTTCATCCTGAGCTTCAAAAGTTAAAGTTAGTGAGAGACAAAATCCTCAAACTGATATTCTAACTCTTCCAGCTCTGACACAGCAGTGAATTCTGGAAGCTGAAGCTCACTCTACAGACTCTCTTCCTGCAGTGAATTGTAAGTGACAGGAAAAGCTAACTTCAAAGGTTGCAGATAAAGGGACTGCGGTAGAGGTAAGACTGTGTGTGTGTGTGTGTGTGTGTGTGTGTGTGTGTGTGTGTGTGCGCGCATGTGTGCGTGTGTGCACACACATGTGGTGGGCAAAACTGTATATGTGAGAGACAGAGAGAACAGAGGAGCTATGTCACAGTAACTGCAATGTATTCAGTGTATTTTAATGTGCATGAAGTAAGGTACGGTTTACAGTTTTTGAAAAGCCCAGTAATATCAGTAAGTTGTTGGGTGTGTAGCTAACTTGTAGCTCATTTAAAAAAACTAATTCAAAATTTCCACTCACTCATCTCCACAGTTCATCCCAAACACCACTAAAATAAATGAGCAAAATCCCCAGCCTCATCTGTAATTTAAGATTAATAATAGCATTGTAAACTGAAATGCTAATATAATATTGGCATGTAATGTTAACATGCTTGCAGGTAGTATGTTATAACTACTAAAACTAATTCTAAGGTGTAAGCATTTTTGCATGCTGCCTTTAGCATTGACATCAAAGCATGACTGAGCCTGGGTCCACCAGAGGCAACAATTAAATACAAATAGACTGATTCAAGTCTGACATGGACTGGTCTTTTTATTGCCTCTGAACCACTCTGATATACAATGGCACACAGCATGGTATTTCCTCTGGTGTCACAGTTAATAATAACTTACCTTAGCATAAGACTGGAGGCAGGGGGAAACTGATAGCCTGACTTTGTCCATATTTTAAGGGTGCTACATCATGTAGCAAACCATTTACCCCTTCACTCACTACTTCTGTGCAGTTCCTCTGGCTATAATACAGGTTGCCAGATACATTTGTCAACACAAACTGACATTTTTACATTCCTGTTTGTGTTGAACAGCTAGATAATGTGCTAATTCGTTAGTTTTAAAGATTTAATTCTGCATATTTTTTGGATAGAGTCTATTGAGTAGGCTTAATCACAGACAGGACAATATCTTCTCATCTCACCCTTGGAAAAATAACAAATAAGCACATTTCCCAAAATTTTGAACTACTCCAAATTAAGTCATACTTTAATCTACATTTTACATGTAATAAGAGTTCAAGTCACTGCTAATGTAGCTGTAGCCTCTTAGGCACTGGTTTAACACAAGCAAATGCAAAAAATAAAGAATCAGCTATGAGGAAATGGTTTGCCTCACACCAGAACTCGACTCAAGACCATATCAAAGTATCTTGATATAAAGCACACATGAGGAACAAATAACAGGTGTGACACAGAGGATCCAAAGCAGGTCTAATACCTATATCAAGTACCTAACAACTAGTTATGACTCCACTAATGTATGTGTGCAAAAGCTGACCTGAGGGAGAAGTGTGGGCTGGTTCTCCTGCAGCCGCTCCAGAGCTTCCAGGAGGAAGGGGGTTTCTCTGAAGGCCAGGAAGCCAGCTATGTAGGGGGCTGTCAGGGTCACCATCTGACTGTCCTCATACAGCACCTGGCATGAGGGGGACAGACACGAGATTTTGTTTATGACTTTTTTTCAGGGCAGCATGGTGGCTGAGAGGCTGTGATCAAACAGTCAGCTCACTATAATAACACTGGGTTTGGATACAGAAATCTGTGGTCCTAAAAGGAGCTAAGACAGTGACATCATCAGGGTTCAGGTGCTGCATGCTTCAGACAAATGTGTGCCCCCCAGTGTATATATAAGGGCGAGTCCATAGACACATACACAAGCTGTGCAAGATGATCACTAACATCCCCCATCTGGCACAAAATGAAACATCTGTTACTTCTTGTTGATTAAAGGCTGCGAACATATTCTGAACATCAGACAAAGTTATTCTATTTCAGTTACCTGCTGTGTTCATAAGTGGACACTTAAATTAAGGTTATGCAGCTTTAAAATTAAACTGAATCAAATAGCATGTTTTTTGTTTGCTACAGCATAACAAGCATCTTAGTTTACTGAACTAGCGACCATACAAACATCCACTGGAGCAGGGCGGGCTAGTTAGCTACTATGCTAGTCAGCTGAAACATACTGAACCACATGAAAAGTAACCTGCTAATGTCAACATCAGTTTTGAGGTTCAGTGATGCTAATAGGTGTGGTCCATCAAAACACAGTTTATCCTTAGCTACAGTTAGCCAGCACAAGTTTAATTATATTGTTTTTTTCTTTCAGATTAAGATTCTTTTGACATGAATTTTCGCTATAAAAAAGTTGTTTGTTTAGTTGGACTTGATGAGGACTGCTCCATGAGAAAGTGATATTTACAGAAAGTAAATTTATAACCCGATCACCAGATTGATACGACTGTGTCCACTGGTAAAGTGCACTCGTGATTTAGCAGGCTAAAGTCTTCTGGCTAGCAAATGCTCATATAAGGCTGGAAGTTCAATGAAAATGTCCTGTTTGGTAATATAGTACAAGTCAACAGAGGTGGACAAAGCATTCCCTTTGGCTTAAGGCTTAAGTCTTGGCTATGAAATCTTGAGTTAAGACCCAAGTCAAATGTAAGTCCTGTATTTCAAATACTAAACAAGTCATTACTGTATGTACCACACCAAATTTATTTCCATTTAAAATCTTAATTTATTATTTATTTATTTATCACTCAAATAAACTTCACAACACTGACTCTGTATGCCATTGTATGTTATTCCTGTAATACAGCCTTAATATCCAATCAGGATAATCTCAGATATCATCTGTTTGCTCATCTGTCTGCACTGCCAAATGGACCTTCTCTTGACTGAGTCCACAGCCCTGTTGTATGTCAGTATGTACATGTGTTTTGTAAGATGCCGGCAAGAGCAAACAAATATTTCTCACTTAAATATGAAAAACATGTTATATAGTTAAGGTTAAGGCTCTCCAACTGAGAGTCTTTGAACTGACATTTTAAAATGAAACTCTGGTTAGGTTTATGACTTGGCTTCTTAAAATGACGGAATTTTCTCAGTCTATCCGGAAGCTTTTATTTTTAAGTTAGTATTCATCAACAGGCATCATGCACCTCTGAACCTTTCTATCTTTGTACCAATCTATTTTAAGCAACACCATCCTCCACTATCCATATCTCCAATGGTGACCTTCTTACTGCACTAAGTATTAATAGGATTCTGGAGACCAGAGGCTGCAATGCTTTGGTGCTCGAGATGCTCAGCAACTTTCTGACCAGTTAGGAAAATGTTTTTCTGCAGTGAGACGTGCCAAGGTCTCAAATGCTGTAACATTTGACACAAACATATTTTGTAAAGGCTCTGAGCAGCAGCTACAAATGAAACATGCAAGAGCTCAGGACTGTGCACGGCAACAGGCCCACAGAGCCTTGACACAAGGATGTTTTCTCAATAGACAGAAATGTCAGGTACCTTTCAAGATATGTCAGTGACTTATGTTTGACAGCAGTGGCCTTCATCCCTCTCCACAAAACAGCAGTGATGAAACATGGCATCTTGGTATGTGGTATTGGTATTGTTGCCAAGAATTTCAATAACTAGGACTGTTCATGCTGACAAGGATGTTTACTCTAATTTACAGTTTAAAAGTGTTAAGCCTCTGTTTGAGGCTAGTTTATTTAAAAGTACTAAACATTTGCCTTTTTTCTATTAAATCAGCAGCAGTGGACAGACACACTGTGCATTATGTTACCAGTATTACTTTGTGTCATAAATGGCCTTAGGTGGCAGTGTTAGAGTAAATTGAAAGCAAGCAGGGAACATAATCACATTATTGGACAGAATTTCTGAGCAACATTTCATTAGCCTTGTTGGATCCATGTATCAACAACATACACTGACAAATATCATTAATTATAATGGGTTATACAATGGAAGTGTGCCAGTGGCCCTCATTAATACACAGATAAACAGCAGGAAAGAGGAGTGCTTATGAAAGGCTACACAGAAAAGTAAATATATTGAAAATTGAGACTGCCAAGGTCACTATAACAACAGCTGGCTTAACAAGACTCGACTTTGAGTTGTTTTGTACATTAAACTGCAGTTCTTGTGTGTATTACCATTGTTTTCTATACTCGACAAGTCTACTTTTTCATTTAGATTAGACATCTACCACTTTATAGGTAAAGGATATTAAAATCCACTGCAGTTATCAGAGGAGGCACAGTTTTCACCTGTTCCTGTCATTTGGCTTTAAGGAAGTTGAGTTGTGAGGGGAGCAGCTGATTGGACCAGGGTGGATGGCGGAGATTTTAAAACGCTTTCTGGAGAGGCTGGATTCGCTTTTGCCTTTTTCCCGACACCCAACCAGACCGTGCTTGCTTAGATTGATCTACATGTGTGTGAAATTGTACATAGTGTAAATACTTGCCTAAGAGCAGTTCAGGTAATTGTAGGTGTGAGAAGCCTTTTCTTGTTGTAACCCGTTTTCTCACCAATGAACAGACAAAAAGAGTAACTGACTCTGAGTAGAACAAATAAATGTGTGATATGTCAGACTTTACAGTTGTGTGCCCTGTTGTGATTCCTGTAAAATATCAAGTAATGAGTTTGATATGGATCTAAAGTAACAACCTGTGAGAGAAAAGACTCTAACATGTGTTTAATAAAAACAGCTCCCAGGTACTCGACAGTATATCTGGACATTGCTTAAAGTTCAAAATTAAACAGAAAATCACAGGAGAAATTATCAGTGATGTTGAGGCATTAGTAATCATTTCAGCAGCAGCCAGACAGCCTTAGTAAAACTATGACTACTTTGCTGAAGTCAGCTTGTTGTCGTCACCATGAGGTTAGGAGTGATGAAAAAGTAGCAAACTTAGCAAACCCCTTACTGAGACCTTGCATTCAACTATCCAAACACAAACTGCCAGAGACATGCATTCTGTCATTACTGCTGCTGCTGTTGCCTTTTTCACCACTAAAGGTCGACAAAGCTCGCAGATCCCCAGGGTCATCTGTAATTATTGGGCGCAGTGAGTGGACAGCTCACCTCGAGGTCGGGGTAGCTTAGTATCACGAGCTGGGCGCACGCGTTGACGTCGTCCCCTTTGATGAAGGAGAGGTCCACTCCACCAACTCTCTCCAGGCCAGAGAAGTCTGGACTCCTCTGCCAGTCCTCAGTGTCCTCCTCCACCACCTGCTGTCTCAGACGGGCCTGCTCACTGCACAAAGAGCAGATTACTAAGCTTTCACCCACATAACACAAACAGATACAAATACACATACGTGCTAAAAACACTCTTGAGATTTGTTTATGTCTGTAATATTAGTAAAAGTCAACAACAGAGCTATTATTCAATTATATTACACTGTAAAACACACTACATGTAGATTTTCATCAATAAGAAAAACAAGACTGTAGCCACCATTCAAGACACCAAAGTCATGTCATCTGTAATAGTTTTGATATACATGAGAAGGGCTTTATGATATAACTACTCATCAGTAAAAAGCATGAGGTATTTTATTCATCAGAACTGCATACCTGGCTCTACACCTGAATGTAGAGACAGAATTTGCAGAAGATACAATTTAAAACTTAAAAGAAAAAAAAAACACTTAATTCTAAGAAAACTGTGTTTGGCTGATGATTGGTCAAAACTTTCCTACAGTTGGTTTAAGGTCTAAGGTTTCTTCTGTGCAAAAGTTTGACCGCTCTACTTTGAGACCAGAGATTATGAAGTAGACTTCGTGATTGTTGATTTAAAAAACAAACAAAAAACAAGTTTAGTTATATCTGGACTGAGAATGAACAATCTGTGAGATAAACCAGGCTCAAGGTTCACACACTGATGATACATCTCCCAGCTGGACTTTCACAGCTCCACGGGGCTTGTGTGAGCACACACACAAATCTGAGCTGGAGATGACAGGCAGCATAAGGACATAATACAGAATCATGGTGTTATCACTGGCCTTGTCATTACAAACTCACAAATCAATGGCTGCTGAGGAGGAGTGGTGGCACAGGCCCAGGGCTGCTGGCAGACAGAGTTACAACACAGGGGACACAGGGACACAGACAAATGTAGTAACATCTGTCAGTACCTTCTGGACCCTGGTTTGTTATTCAACAAGCTCCTATTTCACGTTAGCAAATCATAAGTAAGTGGAAAATAAGTGGCTACACTGTTGGAGCTAAGTGCCATTGATAGTGATAGTGTTATGCTGAGTATAATTCCGGTATACAAATAACAAAGTAATGTCTGACCGTTCCCACTGCCTGACCAGGTCTTCTGCAGGTGGAGCAGACATGTGTCAGCGTGATGAAGAGGACACAACCAGCCGCAAGAGAGGTAGTCTTTAAATGACATTTAAATGATAGAGGCAACGTGAAGACCGAACACGCTGTTTTTGCTTCCGTATACAAACGTCACTGGGGAGGCGGAGCCTGTGGCAGAGTTAGTGTCGTGTTATGCGGGTAAATGCTGCTATCTAGTGGTTAGAATGGCAAATTGCACGAACAAACCAAACTAACAATCTGATCTGTGGACTAGTCTGTGATAACAAGAACATAGTGAGTTATAGAGACATATATGATCACTGCAATTATTCATTACAGACAGATGACACTGATCAGAAAAAAGTAATACTATTTCAGCAAAAAAAAATTGCTTTCCAATGGAACATATTAACCTTAACCCCACAGGAAATAAAATCCAAACTGGATGACTGGAATTCTCTCAAAATTAAGCTGAAAGAATTAATATCAATATAAATAATTTTAAAAAGGCTGACAATGTGAATGGTGGTCCACTAAACAAGCATTACACTGAGAATAAGAAATTAACCCTGGTGTCAAGACAGGAATTCTGTATGGACCAAGATGGACATGTACATTGATGAGAATCATTCACCAGAGGAGACAGAATACTGGCAGTCCATGATACAGCACCTCTTATAATACTGCTAAAGATAAAACCTAGATAGATCTGATGGAACAGTGTGATACACACAAGTGGACCATGAGAGGATGCAAAGGCACATATGAGCTCATCTTCCAATGAAGATGTTTTTGACCATTGAAAACAGTAAACCAGCAGGGTACAATAAATCCCAAGTCTTGAAGCCATAGGAACTACAGTAACAACAGGACTTAATTTATCAGTTGAACCTCTATGGCATATTTCATCAATATGTAATGTATATATATATATATATATATATATATATGTGTGTGTGTGTGTGTGTGTGTGTGTGTGTGTGTGTGTAAAATACTGTGTACCTCAGGGCTCTGCTCTTCTCTTTACTTCACCTCCTGACCAAATTATACATAGCTATGGAATTTATTTCCACTGTTAATCTGATTATACTCATAATTACACCAGTAACAGGCAATTCAAGGCTTACCTGGCTTCTGTAAAAGCTGGATCTTATTAAACTTCCTGCTTGTTATTTCTGAGAAATTTGAGATGCTGAGTATTAATCAGGAAACAGTATTTCTTGACAACTGTGGTTCCAGCCAAGAGTGCCACTTTTGATCCTCTCTTTCAGAAATCAACAGGACTGCCTTTCTCTGCCTACATACAGAGACCTGACTGACCTGACTTGAACTTACCTACAGCAGCACTGACAGTACCTGAGGGGAAAACTCAGTGCAATGAGGAAGGTGAGGTCCGTGGGGACGGCTCATTACTGAAGTCAGTGATGCAGCAAACATGAAACCCATTTTTATCATTCTCATTAATTAACAAGACATTAAAAAATGAATGCAGCCAGTGGCAGAGTAATTACAAAAAGGGAGACACATTGACACAGTTTTCTGTAAAATGTTATTAGACAGTGCAAGTGTGGAAATCAGTACATTTTGTTATTTTTAGTCAATCTTGAAATTAAGGAAGTAAGACATGACCATGAGGAGCCAAGTCACAGGGCAAACATAAATGAATTTGACACAAGTGCACTCATGTTCTCATAATTCAAGTTTAATGTTTTCAAAACATGTAAAGGCGCCATATTCTCATTAATCCAAACATGTACTTTTTACATAATTGCTCACATCAAGGTAAAGAGAAGATATGCAATGATGTCAGAGAAAGAAGCAGAGAGACAGACGAATGCGTTCAACAGTCAAGACAAACAGTTATAGCCCTCATTTGTCAATGAGATCTTGATGAAACATGTTCAGTGTTGATGCCTATGGCTTCAATCAAAGGTCCACTCTGCTTTCTAAGATATACACAATGAAAAGTGTGTCAAAGCAAAACTGCAAAACTGGAGTGTACAAGTGACAAGGAGTAGATAGACAGAGAAAAAGAGAAAAGGAAATAGAAGAGTAGTTAGGCCTGAACTGATGCTGCTTGTTCTTTCATTGGGTGAACCACTGAAGAATTGGAGATCATGGTGACAAAATAACCAGGTGAAGAAAGGTTAGTTGTGTGGTTCTAAACATGCTTCAGAGTGTGAAGAGGCCAAGTAAAGGAAAAACACACCTGCCCTAAAGGTCACAGGCAGTGTTTACACACATTTTACAGGCATTTCTTTTACGACACTTTTCCTAACATTCATTCTTTTACACCATCATACACACCTAATAGCCCTCAATCTGAAGAGGTCCTTTTTCCTCATTTAAGCATTTTATGTTATTGCAGTTAATGACATTTCGTTACCACATTTTAAGCCTCAACTTTTCATTTACAGTTAAAAACAAGCAGTTTCATGTATCAAAAACAACAACAGGCAGGGCCAGTATGTTCAGGAGAACACCTACATCTTATTTGTTTTTTTATTTTTTTTATTTGTTTGTTTGTTTTTTGCTGTCAGCTGCACTCAGTTACCATGGCAACAGCACCCAATGACTTTTGGCAATGGTGATCATTCCTGCCCTCTACAGGGAGTCTGATCTATGTGAAGTCATCAATGCTTATTAACCAAATTAACTGTATTAAAAAACCATTGCATGGATGCGTTGCATTTAGAAATGTTCATTCAATTCACAATCACTCATCTACTACACTGATGACCTTGAAAATATCAGATGTGTTTCTAAGTGATGCTTTACAAAGGCTAAAATGGTATTTATTGACACATGGCTCTTAGAATGGCTATTTCTTAATTTTAAATAATAGATCTGTAAACCCAATCACCAGGTGAGCATGCAGTAACACACCACACTGCTTCACTCCATCAAGTATTCATCTCTGAAAAACAGTAACAAAACTCCAACCAACACTAGCACATGTACAGTTTCATTATGTTGTCTACTGGCGCATCAACAAATGATAATCACAAAGTAACATTCATCCCTAATGCACACTGAAACCTACATCACTCTGAAAAAGAAGTAGCGAAAGATGGCAGTTCTGCCCAAATACACCACAACCCTCCAAATTCAGGCATTTCATTGGTTAGCGAGCGATAACCATTCAGTAGCACATTCAAAAATCAGTGACAAGGCATCTCCTTGACGACTTGATTTTGACTTGAGTTCCTCAATTGTGCAGATGCTGGACATAAAGCAAACTACCTCTGCTCATTCCAGGTGATGATTACTGGATCTCTGAATGTATAAGGATAATTAACCGTGCCCAGGAGAAAATTTGGTGAGTTAGTTTTGTTCCTGTCCTGACATAATGTTAACAGATAAAATAAGTGATAATGTTGATGCCACAGAGTTTAGCGGTTAACCGGCTCAGTTTGCCTGTCCTCCTGCCTGTACACAACAAAAAGGTCATCTGCAATCAGCACCCATGATCCACCACATACATCTTACTGATAAATAGAAATAATTCACACAGTAGAAAGTCAAACTTGTGTTATTGCTTCTAGCGGACTACTTCGCTAAGAGTCAGACCCAGGTCAAATAGTCAAATGCTTTTCAAGGTGTAATAAAGCCCTCGTGAGACAGATGGGGTGGGCTCTGCCACGTGAGACATTAAAATGATGCCACAAAGTTTATACAGCTACAGGAGAGCATCTCAACCATCCTGTCGACTGGCAACTTCACTCACAGCATCTGTATTGTCGTGATTCAGTGAGCTCCACCCACTCCATCAACTCCATACAGTTTGAAAACAAAATTATGTGCAGGTGATATTCAACCCAGGTCTAGTTTAGAGATCCCCCCCTGACCTATAAAGAGTTCAACAGATTAAACAAACCCCTCATGTAACAATATGGCAATTTTTGCAAGTCCTCAAATGTCCACGGGTAAGTTTATGTGTTGGTGGGGTTTTTTGTATGTAACAGCACATCCAGTCTTTTCAGCCGACGCACATGAATGAGGTATGCATCGTCTCATTACCATTTGTGTATGTAAATGCATATATGTAACACCGCCTCCAGTGTTGTTATCCGTTTCCGCCACTTCCAAAATATGAATATTGCTTCTTTCAGGTTCCTGTGCCATAAAAGGGCACCTCGACCCAACCCTCAGCCTTCAAACCTTCCCACCCCGCACGTTCATGATGCAAACAAACTTTCCAGTAATGTCCTGATTCAAACTGAGAGAAATATATGACCTTTGTGCAAAAATCAGCCCTTTAAATTGAACACAGTCTTTTTTTTTTTCCTTTTTGCCTCAGATTTGTTTAATTCTTTGTCTTCTGTTTGTGCAAGCATGCTTCAGTTCCACAAAGACTGGCTGTGCAATAGGAACAGAGTCCAAAGACAAAGGGTGGTGGTAGGGGTGGGTGTCAGAAGAGTTGGCTTTGGTGTTGATGGTAAGGGCAGTCAAAGGGAGAGGGAGTTGTGGGGGATTGAAGTCTTCCACCTCCATTTTCTACCTGGAGATCATTGAGCTGGACTGTGATTGGCTAGAGGAGGTGGTGGCGGCGCTGAGCTGGGAGAAGCCGCTGTGGCTTGACTCCAGGCTGGTCATCGAACCCCTGAGAGAAGAGACAGAGACCCAGATGACATGTGAGGACGGACACAGACACAAACACAGACACACACACACGCACACGCACACGCACACGCACACTTCAGCTAATTTGTATGCAACACCTGAGCAACCCCAGTCTGCCAGTGAACGCATTCTGTGTGCACACCTCGTGCTCACGATGCAGAACCATGCAGTCAAACCTACTGGAGGAAAATTAATTCACACTGTGTGGCACATGTACAGTTGGGCCCATAAGTTCACATACCCTGGCAGAATTTGTGACTTCTTGGCCATTTTTCAGAGAATATGAATGGTAATACAAAAACTTTTCTTTCACTCATGGTCAGTAGTTGGGTGAAGCCATTTATTATCAAACAATTGTGTTTGCTCTTTGTAAATCATAATGACAACAGAAACTACCCAAATGACCCTGATCAAAAGTTTACATACCCTAGTTCTTAATACCATGTATTGCCCCCTTTAACATCAATGACAGCTTGAAGTCTTGTGGTAGTTGTGGATGAGGCACTTTATTTTCTCAGATGGTAAAGCTGCCCATTCTTCTTGGCAAAAAGCCTCCAGTTCCTGTAAATTCTTGGGCTGTCTTGCATGAACTGCACATTTGAGATCTCCCCAGAGTGGCTCAATGATATTAAGGTCAGGAGACTGAGATGGCCACTCCAGAACCTTCACTTTTTTCTGCCGTAGCCAATGACAGGTTGACTTGGCCTGTGTTTTGGATCACTATCATGTTGGAACGTCCAAGTACGTCCCATGTGCAGGTTCTGGGCTGATAAGTGCAAAGTTTCCTCCAGTATTTTCTGATAACATGCTGCATTCATCTTGCCATCAATTTTGACCAAGTTCCCTGTGCGTTTGTAGCTCACACATCCCCAAAACATCAGCGAACCACCTCCGTGTTTCACAGTAGGAATGGTGTACCTTTCATCATAGGCCTTGTTGACTCCTCTCCAAATGTAATGTTTATGGTTGTGGCCAAAAAGTTCAATTTTGGTCTCATCACTCCAGATAACTTTGTTCCAAAAGTTTCGAGGCTTGTCTCCATGCTGTTTGGCGTATTGTAAGCAGACTGCTTTGTGGCATTGGTGTAGTAATGGCTTTCTTCTGGCGACTCGACCATGCAGCCCATTTTGCATCTTGAAACAGTCACCACTTTTTTTCAGCGAGTCCTGTATGTCAGCTGAAGTTATTTGTGGGTTTTTCTTTGCATCCTGAACAATTTTCCTGGCAGCTGTGGCTGAAATCTTTGTTGGTCTACCTGACCGTGGCTTGGTTTCAACAGAATCCCTAATTTTCCACTTCTTAGAGTTTGAACACTGCTGACTGACATTCTCAATTCCTTGGATATCTTTTTATATCCTTTTCCTGTTTTATACAGTTCAACTACCTTCTCCAGCAGATCCGTTGATAATTCTTTTGCTTTCCACATGACTCGGAATCCAGCAATGTCAGTGCAGCACTGGATGAAACATGCAGGGGTCTGTCAGGAGCCCAGAAACTCGCTGACCTTTTATACACACACATTGATTACAAGCAAACAGATCACAGGTGAGGATGGTTACCTTGAGTAGCCATTTAAACCCTGGTGTGTCAATTTGTGTGTATGTTATCAGGCCAAAACTTCCAGGGTATGTAAACTTTTGATCAGGGTCATTTGGGTAGTTTCTGTTGTCATTATGATTTACAAAGAGCAAACACAATTGTTTGATAATAAATGGCTTCACCCAACTACTGACCATGAGTGAAAGAAAAGTTTTTGTATTACCATTCATATTCTCTGAAAAATGGCCAAGAAGTCACAAATTCTGCCAGGGTATGTGAACTTATGGGCACAGTTGTAACATTCAGGCTCTGCCATAGGCTGCAAAAACCAACAATGTGTAGGGAAAGAGAATTAGGATATGTGTAAGAGGAAATTAATATCAAAATGTTAAATACATTGCTTAATCCAGTAAAACAAAAAAATACAAAACTAGAATACTTTCTGGAAACAGGTTGATTTCCTGCTGAAGATCAGGTTGTTTTGTTGAGGACAGAAGCAGATCCACATGCAATTCTAAAAAGCTTTGGGTAATATTGCTTCCTTGAATGTTTGAAGACTTAGCTGCTTATGGCAAAACATGAATGTTTTTCCTTTTTATTGATCCTTTCTTCATTTGCATTTTTGCACATTTGCATGAATAAGTAAAAATAAGTTTTGTCAAAGTACATGTAGAGTAGAGGCTGCTTGGTACATTTGTTTCGGATCAAAGACTCAACGTGTAATTTTTTCCAATACTTTTCATGAAACCCATGTCTACAATGTACCATATACACTCAGTTGGCAGTTTATTAGGTACACCTAGCTAAAACTAATACAGTCTAACATAACAGTCCTGCTTTAGTTTGTGGTGCTGATGAGTTTTAATGTGTTATACAGGCAGACGTTTCCTTTATTTTGTGCACCCAAATTATATCAGTGAGGCCTAATAACAAGGACCTCTCTGTTTAATGCAATACAGTTAAATAGTACCAGAAACTGCTAGCTGCCAATCGAAACTGAACATTATAACCTTCATGAAGGAAAATTTACTGCATGACTGTTGTACTGGACTGCATTAGTTTTAGCTGGGTGTTTCTCATAAACTGACAGCTGAGTGTATGCTACATAATGCATGACTATGATGTCACTATGGCATCTAATACTTAACCTTGGAAAGTATTATGTAGAGCAGCAACACTACAAGTACATTTATTTTGGAATAATCACTTGCAACTGGCTGAGCCTATAAAATATTAGAAAATACTGAGGAAAAACTCACACACAAAACAATAATATAAAACTGCAAAACGAGTATCATCAGACCATCACATCTGAGGTGCTGGAATCATACAATGCATTTTTGCTACATGAATGACTTACATGATTCCTTCCTGTGACTAATTTTTGTAGTCATAGGACTCATAATTTCAGTAGCAGTATTATTATCATATTTGTAAAGCTTTGTTGTTATTAGCCATCCTATTGGAGTGGTTTAAACCTGGAGGCTGGAAGCCACCAAGGGGTTACCTGACTTATTATTACATAAAATTCCTGGGTAAAAATTGAGTAAGATTGGATACTTTTACCTCTTCAGGCTTCTCAAAATCCTTTCAATTTTAACCATTCCTTACAATTCAATAGATCTGAGATTGCACTACTTATAACTATGTCCACATGAATACAAAGGGGTCACAGGCAAAAAAAGGTTGGGAACCACTGTCCTATTGCATTACAAATGCTTGGTATGTGATTATAGGTAGCTGTGGAGCTACCTATAATACATGACAGACACAGCAAAAGGAAGGGTTACCTACATTTCCTTAGTTCAGACTGGAGTTTCAGATACTTAAATCTAAACCAAATGTGCAAACTATTACCAAAACATCCAGTTAAACGTTACTAGAATGAGTTTGATGGTGATCTCAAGTCTGTTTTAGAAGGCTAAGTGAAACAGCAGATGAGATTCAGTAGTTTGGTAGTACACATGGATGAGTATAGAAAAACAAATACAAATGCCAGGAAATGTCTTTGGATGTAGGTAAAAAAAGTGCATGTGTTGGGGTGTGTGCCTGTGTGTGAGTGTGTTCTTCTTTATACAGCAGTTGACCAGAGGTGTGTGGAACATCTAACTCAATTGAAGATTCCTAATATTGTTAGTCATGCAAGCAAGGTGACTGAAGCCAGCAAGTTAGACTGTAGTCACAGTGCAAAGATACTTTCTTCAGTGTGAAGGAAGCAACAACGTCCTGTTAGCCATTGCTAAAAAAATATGAATTGAGAACAAAAACAGATGCAAACAAGAATCTTTGCTGCATCAGAAGCATGACTGCCATGGAGGGGGCATTCAGATTAGCAGCCAAAAGTAGTGATGATGGCGAGCTAGTGCTAAAAGAAAAGGGGCAAACACTGAGCCACTTACAAACTCTGCACATCACAGCAAGCCGTTCTTCACAGGAAGAAGACAGAGCAGGAGGGAGGGGGGGGTTGTGAGCGATAGAACAGGAACAGGACCGGATTGGACAGAAAAAGTTGAGTTAAAGGAGTTTCCGAGGGAAGGAAAGCATCCTCATCTCAAAACACTTGGCCTAAAAAAAAAACTCATGATGCTCTTAAGGCATTTCATAAGGTAATTTTAGCAACATTAGAGATTTAATCATACGTGTCACTATGTGGTAGGTTGTAGAGGGGGAAAACTGAAAGAAGACAGGAGTGAAAAATGAACAATCATACAGGAATAATGTTTGAAATTAAAACTATCACAACATCATGGTAAAACACCTTAACACATCAATAATATGAATACATACACACTACACGGACACAAATGTATGTTTTTGCCTTTCATTCATTTGCACACATACACACACACACAGAGAGCTACTAACCTGAAGTCCTCAGAGCCCAGCACCTCGGTATAGTACATGACTTTACACTTGTGCGAGGAGACCTGCAGGGTAGCTAGCACGTCGTCCACTCGGGGCAGGTTGGTGGCCGAGCAGGCCGGCATGTTGTGGAACTTCCACTGGAGGATATAGAAACCTGGCCATCGCGTTATATGAGACCCCTGAGGAGAAGACACCAGCAAGGTCAGTGACAGAAGGGCAAAAATCAATCTGAAAACATTATTTTAAAGCACATTATGTTGTTGATGGTCCTGGATTCTCACTTGCACGCTCTCTCCCTCCTTGCAGGTGAGTGGGGATTCCACCATACTGTAATCTTGCCCCAGCGTCCATGACTTGTCGATAAGTTGGACGTTGTTGCCGCCCGGCGAGGTGATGCCGTGGGCTCCCAGTGGGTCTTTCCGTGGTGGCTGAGGTGCCCGCTTGGAGTGGTAGATGTTGAAAACAACATCGCCTTTGCACACATCAAAGTCCCAGGTGATGACTGAGGAGGCATCGATTATTTCTATCAGCAGCTGGTTGGAGGAAGCACAAGAGGTAGAGAACACAGAAATTTTAAGTAAGAGATGTTTCAAGAGAGAAAGACAAGAACCACACAAGAGAAAGACTGTGTCATTTTCTTTAGCTTTTCTTTGTAAAGTTGTGTACTTAAACTCATACTGTTCTATTATTTTCATGTCGCTCCTTATATCTGTGTAACACCTAACTGTGATAAAAAAAGACAAATCAGTGAGAAAGCTGTGAACAGCCGTTTGTGATGTGATTATCACAAAATCAAAACTGCTTCCAGAAGGGTTATTATGTATGACGATGCATCTGTCCATGAGGTATAGATTATGTAACATGACAACGGCAGCAGATTATGTTTCTAAGTGATGCTATATTTGGTCTGCATCTGAATTCAAAAACACTAAGTCATTTATATGTTCCAACCACTAGGTGGCAGACCTTTCAAAAAAAACTTCTATCAGCAACCTCATACTAGCTCTCTGTTGTCCTGCCCTACATTCATGTAAAACATCACCACGGGCTTATCACTTCTCATTTTGGTGCTCTGTGTACAGCCTCACCTCGTGTGGAGCTCCCTTAAAGATGCTAGCGCTTTGGTAGATTGTCTCCGTCCACAGACGGACATCCTCATTCTCGAGCTCCTCAGCTGTGCGGTACATGGACTTGGGAACCAGGCCCCCTTCTGGTACCTCACACTGCAGAGAAAAAGCATGCATGCACATGGAAAAAAAAGCACAGTGAATTGGGTCAGTAAAGGGGAGATCTCAGTGTGGACTGTATTGTGTCGTGCCCCAGAAAGTTCAGATTCAAAATTAAATCATATTCTTAAAAAAAATATAACCTACAAGTTTAAATCTTCATCAGACACTCACCATGCACTCTCCTCCCAGAAAGTCAGGGATGATCTCTTTGTCAATGTAGTCCACTAGACCTCCAGGACCCTGGTAGTCATTGCCTGCATAGATGAGGAACTTCTTGCGGGTGTTTTCATCAATGAATGGACTCACCTAAGGTCAGAGGGAGAAGCAGATATAGGTCATAGACAGATCAAAATGGTTACGCTGCAAAAGTTAATGCAAAAATGTATGACCTCATAGCAATAACGGGAACTGAGCAGAGTTTTTGTGCTTTGTGTGGTTGTACAAAGAGTCACCTGTTTGTAAAGCTTGTTGTTCTAGTTTCCTGTGATGTAGTGATATTTATAATGTTCTCTGTGTGAAAATGCGGATGGACGACACATTACTGTAAGAAAAGGGCAACATATTGTTCGAGCTAGTGTGCATCCCTCCTGGTTCTCACCAGTGTCCAGAGGACAGGGAAGACTCTGGGGGCTCTCAGGATCAGCAAGCGTCCCAGTGTCTCTGGGTAGTTGGCCTCCACGACCTCGATGATCCTCAGCAGCGCCTTGACTCCTGGTCGCCACAGGTGACGCATGTTCAGCCCTTCCAGATCCACCAGACACGTCCAACAGCTTCAGAAGAGGAAGCAAGAGGATTAGAGTGTGGATAAATGAGCCATAGACAAACACTCACTCTCACACACACAACTGGGCTGCAGCCTCTTTCTGACCACTTAGCACCTGTCACCCTGAAGTGAAGCTTAAGCGGTGATGGCAGTGCTTGCTAATTCTGGACCCCCTCCACCTCCTCCTCCATGTCTTCCCCATCACTCTATCTGTTCTGGCTGAGAGCTGTGACGTGACAGCCATTCATAGTTCACATGCCTTCCTGTGTGGCTCTTATCCCAGCCGCCTCCTCCTGTTTGAGAGTGCTGACAGATGACAGATTCCATCTCCGTTCCCTCTCTCTAACTCTCTCCATCGCCATCTGAAGCAGTGCACGCAGAAACCTTGTGCATTCTTTCCATTTTGAGGGAGAAAATACTGTGTGCGTGTGAGTTTGTGTGTGTGTGTGTGTGTGTGTGTGTGTGTGTGTGTGTGTGTAGCCCTGTGTCCAGGCCACCATTGCTGAACTGAATCCAAATAGCTTGTATTCTGCTTAATGAAAAAGAAGACTAATGTTATATAAAATATATAATTTCCTATGTTCCACAACCCTGCCCTTCTATTGATCTACGACCACATCTAAAGCTTTTAATATAGTTTTACTGAGAAATTAGGTACAAGTAATTATTATTTTAGATAGATATATATCGCTAGATATATATTTTTTTTCAACTAATAACTGCTGTATTCTTGTACTCTAGCAACATTGTATCTGCTGCTGATGGCAGAGAAACATGCAAAAGTCTCTGTCAAGTGAAGGGGTTCATTTATATAGCTATAATCAGATATCGTATTTTGATGTATGTAAAACTAGGTAATAACTGACACACACTCTCTCCCTCCTCTTCATCTTCCGTGTACAAGCTGGGCACCAACATAAAAACACAAAAGTCCACTAACTAGTTTGCTTTGTCTGTTCTGGGCTACTATAGAAACATGGTGGCACAACATGGCAGACTCCATAGAAGAGGACCCACTCCCTATAAAGATTGAAATGGCTCATTCTAAGAGAATGGAAACAGATGATTAGATGATCATACACTAATAAAAACATACTTACATATATTATATTCCATTTTTGCCAATAGATCCCTGTGATTTTGCACCCTGGTCCTTTAATTGTCACTTTGTTCTCTGTCTTGTCTGACACCCTGTCCTCTGTGTATCCTTCGCACCCTCCAGTACATTTGCTTAGCTTTACTCTTATTCCAATTTATAATCTTTATTGCACTCTAGTGCTTTTGCTTCAAGAGCATGTCCCTCTGCTAAAAAACCTATGATAATGTATTTAGTTTAGTTCATAAAAAGTCAAAAATAGTGAAAATACCCATCACTAGCTTGCAGTGCTCCAGATCAAACAATATTCAGTTTAAGCAGAAAATCCACTACTGTTATGAAGGGTTACCTGATGGGTCGACCAAACACCTTGGTGTTCTCCTCACAGCGTCTCAGACCCTCCTCATTGATAGAAAGCACCTACAATGACACAATATGAACATTTCAAGCATTTGTCTCTCACTCTCGTAGCATGACTTACAGTGAGTGTAGCATTATAAATAAGCAGACTATTTATACATGCCCTATACTGTATACCGCTATTAATACACTTGTCAGGACATGCCACAGCACATTAATTCCCTAACCTGTAATCCAACCACCAAATGCCTGACCTATAAACTTATAAACCTACACTGACACATGCAAAGTTAAAGTGCAATGCAGTTTGTGTTACTTACATGTCTGAGCAGAGACTCCTCTCCGAGGGCACGGACCAGCCCTTTAGTGTCCATCTGGCCCAGCCTCAGGATGTACAAAGGACGACCATCTAGAAGAATAAAACAAATATTTACATGATCTATCACACTGTTTACATTCTGCGAGGCAGCATTTTAAGTGGAAAGGTCTGCATTGTTTGCCTGACTGTTCTTCTGTTGTGCAAGACAATAAGTGACTATGTACACAGAGAAATGCTTTCATGTTGATGCCGTACAAATACTTGTGGAGAGAATGAACGGAGAAGATAAAATGTTCACTGATGTGGGAGCATAAAAGCCACTTACGTTTGATTTATATTGTCAACATTCTTTTGTAAATAACAAATCCACAGCACGCACCCAAATGAAGAATGTGACTGTGTGTGAGTGTGTGTAAGCTACTTGGGTAACCAAGTAGTGCCAACAAATTGGCCTCATATTTAATTCACATCCATGGCTGAGGGCTGTGGGTTGCTAAAAATGACTTTGGTGTGTGTGTGTGTGTGTGTGTGTGTGTAACTTAAGAACTGTCTTTGACAGCAGATGCAAATCTACCTCTGTCATGGTGGTGCCAGCCCCCGGTGTAGTAGTCCTGGAGGACCTGCGGTGAACTCCAGGTCTCAAGCAGATAGTCCACCTGGTGCTGCTTCCTCCAGGTCAGCGACTGACACAGGATTTCACGGGCTTTGTCCATATTGAAGTCCCTGGCCCGCAAGAAACGCAAGATGTGCTCGTCCTTTGGGATCTGGGTGGTTAGGGGAAAAGTGTTTGGCTGTAGTTCATTTGTGAACAAATAACAAAAGCTCTCTTATCTTTCACAACACTGCTAATGTCACTGTCAGTTTGCTAATCATAGCAAATGGCAGCACAGTTACCCATATTAGCATGTAAAAAGTAGCTGGTAGCTGACTAAAATAGCAGACTAAAATATGACTCAAAATCTGCAAAAACTTCACTTTTTGTGTTGTATGCATCTGCAGATGTCCCTTATAATGACAAAATATGGAGGAGGAAAAACAGTACACTACCTTTCCCTTGTGCGTCTCCTGCAGCCATTTGCGAAGTCTGATCAAACAGCTCTCCTGCAGGGGGGTCAGGTCGCCTAGGTAACGTTTGATATAGTCTGCATCTAGCTTGTCTGCAACACAAAAACCAACAATTAAATAATTCAGCCAAACAAGATTTTCACTCCTGTAAAATAATAATAAAAATATAACAAGTACTGGTATCCATTTTTGAATCATCTCTGGGAACAGACCTTCAGGTGTACCAGCCAGGATCTCATTTAGGCTGTCTGCCTGAAGTGCGCTGCTGTCCTGCTTGGCATCCTGAGAGGTGCTGTCCTTGGCGTTGGCGGGCAGTGGAATAAAAACGGCGGGTGTGACTGCAAGTTTGGGGAGGTCAGGTGGGCTGGTGGAGAGGCTGGTTGGCCTGGGGGGAGGCAAGGAACAGGGAGGAGGGTGTCCAGCGGGGCACGTGGGTGATCCCCTCATCGTCTAGCTCCTTCAGGTAGTACTCAATAATTTCTTTTCCCTGTGAGGAATACAAGTGAGCATGATTTCACCTATGCTCCAGGAAACCTCTCAACGCAAGTTCACATAACACATTAATGTGAATTTGGTATTATCCATGCAGCACCACTTATGCTGCATTTTGCAACTAAAAACCGTTGCAAACTTGTACAAAGAAAATATGTACATGTCATCACTTGATGCAACAACGCACACACCTTGTTGATACTGCTGGCATATTGCTTCATAGCAATCTTTTCCACTGTGCTCTCAAAGCCGAAGAAGGACTTGATGTCCAGGCTGGCGCTCTGCTCAAAGCATGTCCAGTCCTCATTCTCCGGGTGAACCTGTATCAACACATACAAGCACATGCAGTATTATATACTGTACACACATGCAGAAACAAGATGACCATGTTACTATGGTAACTACACACCCAGCTTCACTTGGTGATGACGCACACAGAGAGCAATTTTCGCACTGTGGAACTGTCAGTGGGAGTGTGTGTGTCAGTCTGTCCATATAAAATTAGCCAGCCCTTTACACATCAGCAGTTAAACTGCATGCCAACATGCAGGAATGCACATATTTCTGGTGTGTGATGTTAAGGTTTTGTTTGGAAATCTCAACCATAGAACAGAGTGTCACTGGATTAGCTGGTCAGTATCCTTCAATATAAAGCACAATTATTTTCTACCTATCTTTCAGCTGATTCTAGCACTGCTGTGGCAAGCTCTACAGGGGTGGTGCTTGATGATTAAAAAAAATCACCACAGAAACATTTCACTGTCATTTTGGTATTATCTATGTATATTTTATAGTCAAAGTTAAATTCATGTTGAGTCAGGCTACAGCATCATTAATTTTGGAAAGAAGTCAAGAGTTAAATGCTTTCTGAAGGCAGTGTTCTGGTAGCTTCATTACTCTTGGCTACCAAAACATTACAGCTTAGGCCAGGTCCATTAGCTCAGTCCAACTGAACTGTCCATCCCAGTTACTGTTAGCACAGAGTGCTAAAGCACACTAGTAAGAACCTCTGTGCAGCTTTGGACTTAAAATTAGTACCTAGTTGGTTGGAGGCTAATATAATGTGCATGACCTCATTAACTCAGGGCAGATATGGATACAATGCACAGAAGTTGAGCTGGTAAGAAAAAGGAGGACATGCATGCTGGTTTCAGGTCAACATGCTTGGTGCTAGTCTAAATATGGCATTCTCTGCAGGGAAGGAGGGAATAGAGGAAGCACAAACATTAACATGGGTGTGCTGGCGGCAGCTTGCCACCCAGCAGCTAAACAACAGCATCACAGAATGTGTGTGTGTGTTTGCTCATTTGTCTGTGTGGATAACTGATTCTGTATAACACAATGGGTTGAGCATCACATAAACAAGCAGGGTCAGGGTTTGATTTACCCTCTGGGTGCCCGTGTGCTAAATATATACACACTCTTGTTATGACCTGCTTTTGGATCAGCAGTGTAGATGCTACTGACCGAATAGCAGCAGGTCTCATGGATGATAACCCTGTTGGAGAAGGTCTCATTATGGGACTCAATGTGCAGCGTCCTCTCCTTTCGGTTCAGTGTATTTTTCTGGATGAAGTAGATGTAGTCCACACCAGCAATCTGCAAACCACACACACAACAAGCCATGTTACAAAAAGCTAAACTAATATGTTTATTAGAAATTAAAAATCTCAAAAATTATTATAGTTTTTTTTTTTTTTTAAGTTGTAAACAAATGAAATAGCAACTGATGTACAACATACCCTTTTGAGCAGGCGTGGGGCATCCACATCCAGGGCACAGCGGCGCTCAATCCTGTGGGTGGATCCATCTTCACTCGTCTCTTCTTTCATGACGTCACTCGCCACAAAAATGGGGATGAGGTGACAGGTGGGGAATCGGCGCTCATAGGCCTGAAAGAGGAAAGAGAAACATCATTGTTAGTTAACAACAGTGGTTTTCGATCTGGGAAGAGATCTTTTAGGTTTCGCGTTTCATTCTAGTGAATGAAGTAGAAGGAAAAGAATACAGGTTTCAATAACTCCAGTGTCATCTCTATAAATTCTGCACAAAAGGCAGACAATAAAAGGGTGGTTGAGACAAGATTGTGATAACAAAAGGGGTATATTGTCTTCAGTGTATTAATGGTGGCAGTTGAATGGGTTTTTGATAAAGCAAGCAACAAATGTTTCCATATTTTCAGTAGATTATCAAATGTCACCAGTAAAGACACTATTTACTTCATGAGAAAATGCTGAAAAGGCTGAAAACACAAACTAAACAAAAACTAACTAGGCTGGTGCCTAACATCATGTGGCTGAGATGCCCCACTACACACTTTTAACATTTAAAAGTGCTAAAGTGAGAGTAGTATCATCTTTAAAAAAAAAACAAAAAAAACACCCAGCTACAATTAGTCTTGTTCTGTCAGCTTACATACAATTAATCAGAAAAAAGTTAAGAATTCAAGTACTGAGCTATGAGGGCCAGAAGAATTTGAAGAGGTGGACAGAGAACAGCTCTGTGCAGCAAACAAGAGAGAGACCAAACAACAGCTCCTTTAACTTTGCACCATTCCAAACTTCTCGCTCGAGTTAAGCCACAGGAGAAGCACTTTTTAATTCCTTTACAACAAAGGACTCGATACACAATAACAGGCTCTGCGCCTGAGGGCAACAGTGTGTCTCCAAATAATGTGTTCTCATAAATGCAAAGCATAGGCAAAAGCTCAGCTCTTGTAGAGAGGCCAGCCAGCTGTTATGCAACTGGGCCGCGGCTGGCACAATGTGCAGCTGAACCACCTATTTCTTCCTTTCCTTTATCAGCACCATCCTCCCATCTTGGATCAGAATGGCCTGACTGCATAACTGACAAGTCCAAACACGACGTGATGTTCATGATAAAGTTAGTCATAACACTGAGATAGTCTGAGACTCTTATGTCATGTATCCGTGCTGCACACACCAACAGGATATTTCCCCATTTTTTAAAAGATTATGTAAATCCATCTTAAACTTGAGTCTCCAGGATATGAAAGAATGCGTTTACTTAAGCGTAAATGAGTGCCAAATCGACCTCTTCATCAATAGGAACATAGACTGGAAATATACAATATGACTGAAAATGAGAGAGCCGACTGAGATTTACACATGAGCGAGAGCAGGGACAGACTATACAAGATTAACTCAGAGAATGGATGCTTCTCACAAGACTTTTGGGGTCGGCTGAGTTAATGTCAGCTGAGCCTTGCTGATAAAAGTGCTGTGTTCAGTAGCGCATAGGACAACCCACATGTCCTCAAGGTGCTATGAAAACCATGAGAAAAGGAGATTAGTGTGAAATAATAATAATGAATTTATAAATAATAATAATAATAACTTGATAATAAAATTCAACAAATCTGAACACAAAGTTGAAGTTAGATGTTGTTAACCAGAGCCACTTGAAATGACTGGTCCATTTGTTTGTCACTGTTTAGAAACATTTCATCTTTATGACTATATTTCCACATGGACAAACAAACACAAGAGTGGGTTTAGACTGTTTAGTATTTTGAGCAGCAGCAGCCATTGTTTTGTGTCTGATTGGGCAGACAGCAGGGTTCAGCAGCTCCTGGCATACCACTGCCGGGCTACTGAACCACTCAACTGCCTACTGTCCACAGACAAGAGTGAATTCTGAGCTCTGTTTTTTAGCCCCGATGCTCTGGAACACTGGGTGCAGGCTTTGTACTGCTGTCAGCAAAACAGCACTGACTGTAAACATTAGTTTCACCCATTAAAAACAACCATGCGTCAACAAAAAACCACACACCACCACAAATGCCATGTCCTGTCCAAAACACCACTGGCTATCACTCAAACAATGCACTCACATACTGTACAAAAATACAGGGTTTGCTTTACAGTTGTAATGAACCAATTCTATCATGAACAAAACAGACAAAACTAAACAAACAACACACCTTTTATCTGCCCCCTGCACACAGAAAATAGCCTGACTGTTTTTAGTATAAAGAAAAAAAAAAAGGAAGGTCATGATACCAGCTTATTCTTGAGCTTATACTTTAAGGGAATGCTGTGAGGTTTTTCAAAGTACACACACAGAGCCAATCTGTTCACATCTAATCATCTGACTAGCTCCTACTTTTACCAGTAAAATTAGTATTACTCTGAAAGTTTTGACCATCAAGAAAACAAAACTTTGATTCAAGTTTTACTGTGAATGAATCCTGGGTTTGAAGCTTACCAACTATTCACTGCAATTAGTGTCAGACGCGACTTTTGTATACATATTAGGGCTGAACGATTTATCGAAATTGAACTAATGCGATTTGCAAACCGCAAAGACTGTGATTATTTTTACAACAGAGAGTCAGTGGATGCATCCTTACACTTTTTTTTAGCTGCCTCACAGAGCAACAGGCTGTAAACTTCACAACCAGATCTTGTCTTACAATGACCAAACCACAAAACTAACTGTGGAGTTAGATACTTGAAGAAAACAGAGAGCAGAGCAACAGCACGATGCAGGCAGTGTGAGTCGCTCTGTATACTAGTTGCAAGAATGAACACAGCTAAAGCTGAAACTACCGGTGATATGACGAGTTAAAAGCAGCTGACAGTGTCAACAGGCCAGCAAGAGAGATAAGTGAGCTGTGACCAAGGTGCAAACTTTGTCTGCAGTGTTTCTGCTATGCATATTTTGTAGTGGCGGCTCGCCACTAGAATATTATTGCTGCCGATATTATAAAGTTGCGAAATACCCAGTCAAGTCGAGAAGGAGAGAGAGAGAAAGAAGAGAAAAAGAGAATAATGGTAGAATGAACTAGCTAACTTATTTGTTTTTTCTGGACAATCTGTGAGTTTTAATCAGCTGTGTCTGTCTCTACCGGCTCTCTGTGTGCCTGTCAGTCTCCTGTCATTCCCCCTCAGTGTATGAGCATTTGAAAAATCACCACAGGCAGTATTAGTTAGTATACAGAGCAGTTAATATTTCAATAATATCTTTAATGGTAATGCTCCATCACATGTTTTACATGTATATACTGAATCCTGGACTGAAGCCTGACTTTCAAAATTATATCACGAATCAAATCGTAATTGCAATATCTGTCAGAAAAATCCCTATTAGATTTTTTCCCAAAATCATTCAGTCCTACTAAAAGATACTAATTTTGAAAATGAATTACAATAATTGAAAATTATGCCTTTTAACAAACATACATTACTGCATCATAAATATTTTGTTACATTAATCTCTGAAGTTCTTGTCTTTTTTTAACTCTACCAACCAAGTACCAAGGTTTAGCAGCATTTCAGTGGCTGTTTACACAAGACCTTGTTTGAGCCAACAAACCATGAGGCTACAGTCTATCAGGATGCGTTGACTCACCTCTAACAGGATCATGTCTACATTCATGTTGACACTCTATAGAGAACCTTCTTCTGTTGTGAAGTGTTTTGTAGGCATAACACACAGCTGAATACAAGTAAAATAACACTGACTCAATATTCAGGTCATTTGGCATCGATCCAGATAATTACGGAAGTCTACACTGACCTACAAAGGAATGCTGAGGAATAGTGTGGACATGTGTAACACTTAAAGAGTATTCCATTAAGACATTTTTTCATTATCTTTTCTGCTTCCCCACCAGTATGGAGATAAATGGTGACCTGGAACCTTGAATTCAGATGAGATAATGGACACATCATTACATGTCAGGTGTGCCAAAAATAAACAGAAAGCTATAGCTTCATAACAATAAGCTGTATACCTGACATCTGCGATGCTCTATTCATTTCCAGCCAACACTGAAACCTGATTTCCACGAAACTTCTTAGTAAGCAGCCAAAGCAGCAGTTTGGCAACAAACATAATTATACATGACACCACCCTTTCACGTAGTCGGCCTTTGGGATAAGGAACAGGCACTGATGATATATCAACCCAAACAGCCATGGTAACCAAACTCCTCCACAGTAAATAATCATGTATCCTCATGTGTCCTCTGTCCTTTGCTTCAACTCTTTCCTGGAACATGTTAGCACACTGAGACAAAATATAGCAAAACAAAACCTATCCCAGTTTCCAGACTAGCTCAAAAACCACTGCATGGGTAAGAAAGACTGGGAGAACATCGCCTCCCAGTCTCTATGGTGATAGGAAATGTTCAGACACACCTCAGCTGGCCAAACCATGAGTAATGGTTTCTGGAATTTGGCTGGAGATTTTATGTGCTTTCCAGGGGCACATGAGAGAAAATATAAAAACAATACATGGAGTCTTGAGCCTTTCCTGCAAACAGAGAAAACATTTCCCATCTGGACAAAAGGCACTGTGGATAAGGACATGGGTATGGAAAACAAGACCTGTTCTGCTCAGGAAGGGAGATTCAGGAAATCCAGTAGTTCCAAAGGAATACATAACATACTTTAGGACTACAAAGGGCTGCATGCTGCATGTATACGTGTAAAGTACTACAGGCCAAGAAAACAAGAGTACTGGCAGGCTGCCCAGCTATTATCTGGTTTAAACTATTGGCATAAAAAACCAAACTTAAATATAGCTGTAAGCAAACAAATACAGGATATACAGCTCTCTAGGACATAGCAAGTTTTCTCAAGTTTTAATCATTTTTTTTATGTCTGAGTGTCATACCTCTAAAGCAATCACAACTTAAACTACTGGCAAATTGAGCAAACGAAATACCCAACAAATAAAGTATAGCTGAGAAATCAAAAAAATCTGATTAACTGATTATTAGATTCAAAGTAAATTAACCTGTAGCTATTTATATGATCAGTTAACCGTTTTTCAAAAATGGAAATGCTAAACATTATGTAGTTCCAGCTTCTCAAATGTGTGAATTTGTGTTTTTCTTCTTTCACTGTAAAATGAATATCTTTGAGTTTTGGACTATTGACAGCCCTGGACAAACTGCAGTTGTCATTTCTCACTATTTCCTGAGGTTTAACAGACCAGCCAATTAATTGATTAGTCAATGACTATGAAAAGTCGCAGTGCTAAAATCAGGGTACTTCAGCAGATTGATGCAAGAATCATTAAAACACACAACACACAAAACAGTCAAAATGCAAGAATAATTGAAAAAACAATCATTGACTATGATATGATTAACACACAATAATATTTAGAAACATTCATACCAAACAATGACAAAAAAGAGCAGGTATGTACCAGGCATGTCAAAAGATGACTTGGTTTTGTTTGACGGTGTTGAGAATCAAAACGGCTGAGAACTTCTGGCATCAAGTAGCAGGATAATTCAACTACAGTGAAATTGAAAGAAACGCATCTCTGAC
This sequence comes from Lates calcarifer, assembly GCF_001640805.2. Classification (NCBI taxonomy): domain Eukaryota; kingdom Metazoa; phylum Chordata; class Actinopteri; family Centropomidae; genus Lates; species Lates calcarifer. Next base: position 26,639,271 of record NC_066837.1, on the reverse strand, counting down.
AATGGTGCTGAGTCATACTGATACCTGCAAGATGTAACTCTGCATTTGTTGTATACACATGAAGCATTCTGTCACTGCACATTGATATGTTGAAACAGAAAACATGTCTGTGGTTAGAGAAGGGAGGAGGTGGTGTGAGCCCACCAATGTACTACAACGCATTAACACAAAGTAGTTATACTGAATTGCATGGAGAGTAAGAAACCCCAAAGCTGTTGTAACATAGCAACAGCTCTGACACAATGTTTCTGTATACAGCTGTCAGTCCTACAACAACTACAGGAAGCTGTGACTTGCAGAAGACATGAACTGACTTTATGGTCTATATTCTCATACATAACATTTTGTATTGCATTGACTCGAACCTCAGTTATAGAGACAAGAACAAAATAACACAAACATATTAGACTTCTCAGTTTTTGTTAGACAGGACCATTCTCCTGTCCCTGCCAGGCAACAGAGGGCTTTAAAACCCCTTCGTTCCATTTCTTGAGTGTGTTATGCCATTTGCTTATCTAGTCAATCTTGAAAGTCAATCTGCCAGGAGTAAGATGAAAGTCTTCAGCCTATAGTTCTCCTGGATGTAAAACTGACCGCAGAACACTTCCTACTTCCTCTGGAGCTTATGAAAATGGTTGTGTAACAGAGACAACAGCTGCCCAGAAGTCAACATCTGCTATTTTTATCAGCTGACTTTCCTGGTAGCTGGCTAAATGGGAACATTTTGGTCAGGGGCTCTTGTAAAATTAAGACACTGATGATGACAAGCCTAGATATGAAGTGAAAACACACTGCCAAACCACAGTACACAAAGGCTGAGACGTAACAGTTGATCAGGCTGCATTTTCAGAGTACTCAGAGGGCACTCAATAAAAGAGGAGTGAGTAACTGCAGTGAAGTAGAGGAAACAGTTGAGATGTTCTATTCATGGGTTCATTCACTGTAATGTATAAATAGCAATCTATGCCTGTTGTTTCTCATGTAACAAACAAATAAGTCATGATGACTTACACATTCGGTCTCAGTCATAAACCAGCAATGCACACATACTATAATACACTGAATAATTACCAGCATGTGTCATCAAATGTTGCCTGAGACATTAAACTTCCCTTCTGTCATTTCAGTATCTTTCACTCTCACATATCCAGTCACACTGATAAATGAGGCCCACTGTCAGGCAACTAACAACAGGCTACAATATCAGGACTACTAGCACACTTCAGTCTTTCCAATGTTTCCTCTTAAAACACCCAATACAAATATGTATAACAACTAAACATCACCTTTTTAGATGCAAACAAAACCTAGCTTTGAGTGATGGCCACTGGCCAGGGTGTGACGTCATTTAGCCAATGTTTGCTGGCAAAAATCATTACAACTCACCATCCCGGGCAATGCTGGGCCCTGACCTGTTCAGTACGTCATTATAGGGGTTGAGCTCACACATCAGCAGTCACATATTTGTATTTCTGTTGGGCATTGTCCACCATGTGCTCACCAATAATTAATTGGCCTGACTGGATCGCGTTCAATGTTGATCGCTAAGGGGATGTTGGGATGTTGTCTGGTGGACAACTGGGGTCACAAAAACATTTGAGACTACTAGGCCTAAAGATTAGTGATATCACTGGGCACTAGCAGGATATCAAATGACAAATGATGTCACATTCGTTTGTGAGACAGGTTGTTGCAGACACACACCTCTGACAATAATGGTTCCGACGCAAAAACCTTGCTGGCATCTGTTCACATAACTTGAGGTGAACAGGTTATAGAGAATGAGCTATAGAGATCAGAATATGGAGAGGAAAATTCCTCCTGGTTTTCATTTCTGGGAGCAAAGCTATAAACTCCAAACTAGGTCATTGACAAGGACAGGGGGAGAGCGCGAGGAAGACTACGGATGAGGCAGGTTGAAAATTCTGTGTTTCTTCTAACTGATTAAAATAAGAAAAGGAAGTGAAAGAAGGTGTTAAATAGTTAATAATAACTTTGTACTTGAGAATTAAGTTTCATTTCAGACAGGCTATACTGGTTTATCTGTGCACTAGGGATGATCAAGAAGAATGAAAGAGTCTTATCCTTAGTGGTATCATGGTGAAAACAAGAAAAGAAAAATCTATACCACAAGCTCTGTGTTTGGATTTCCTTACATTTTTTCAACTACTACAGTTTCTCCAGAAACAATGGCGGTAAGACCTTGATTTGGTGTGAAAGGGCTGGCTTCACTATGACTCATCTCAGCTTTTGAATCACACTGAGCATTTCAATAGGGAGCTACTCATGTGAGCCTAAGCAGGTGAAACCACTATTTGGAAGAGATCCTGTGATGTATCAAGAGCTTCCATGTCCTGTCCCTCCACAGCAGGGTCAACCAGTTCAACAGTTTTACACTGTAATACTACAGGGATGCTGTGCACACAGTAGTGTTGGTATACTCCTATCACTATTTTATTAGCAGTACTTAACATAGTATTTGGTTTACCCATAAACAGACTTTAATGTTTTCAGCTGTTGTCACATCTAAGAAAGAGAGCATAAAATGTAGGTGAGTGTGATGTAAAAGGTTCATCATGGTGAATTATGGGTAATCACAACACTACCTAAAGACAGGAAAGAGTAAGTTTCTCCACCATCAGCAAAAGCATCTGAGCTTAAGTGTGGACTGTATGTGTGGTAGGAGAACAATCTCCTGATTGAGAGGATGCAACAATAGAGCCTTTGGTTTCTGCATGCCTTACCACCCACTTCTCTCCTTTCACTGATCTCACTGCTACAGTGTGCATTGTAATAGCAGAACTGCCTGGAACTGCCAACTTGGGGTGGGGGGTGGAGGGCTGGGGGCAAACTGCCCAGTACACAGACCTTATATAAATGTCAGGTCCTAAATATTTGGTAGGCCAAGCAATATGCTAAACCGTTGAGCTAGGTTATGCATGCATGACTGGATATATGTGTGCACCAGGGAACAGAAAGCAGCAGGATGGCCATCTGTCGGCCATCAAAAAGTCCTCACAGTACGAACAAGAAATGCTAGGCTACACACATTTCCACTGGTGTAAGGCTTACTGAGACATAAGCTCAGTTTGAATTCAGTCAGCTCATTAAGAAACACACAGAAACTGCTGAGATAATGATGCTCCAAAATGATGAAATGGACCAATTTCTGAGGACACGTTTTGGTAGGAGTCCGTTGCATTAGAAATAAAAGAATTACTTACAAAAGATACCACAAAGTAGGGTCTTAAAGAATCCAGATTTCAAAGGGAAATTAAACAGTCCAAATGTTATTACAAAGTGTTAGTGACTGGGTATTTTCTGATATGTGTCAACCATTTCATCAGTGTATTTAAACCTTCTACCCCTTTAAAGTTAAACATTATTACATCTTCTTTGGAGTCCACAAAGTGTCTCACAAAAAAATGTGTCTAGCAATAAGTGATGCTCTCTCACCTCTCATGTACAATATCCTCTACAGTCAATAATATTTGGTTAGGAATCCCTGAGAATTCCTCACGAGCAACAAGATACAGGAAATTGCAGCATTATTGACATCCTGCTTTACAGTAAAGAGAGGTGCTGGCAAAGCATATTCACTGCCTGTTCTGCCACCATTATTACAAGATTCAGTTATTTTATCTACTGTGATCAACCTCTTATCGAACAGTTACGGTAAATACTGCTGGAGCTTCCCAAGCATCTAAGTTCTTCCAGCTCACAGATGAAGGGAGAGGGAGGACAGAGAGACTGGTGATTTCTAATTACTGCTCTTTAGAGATGAATGGACTCTTCTTTGTGTGAGTATGTTCTGTATGTGAGAATGCATTTGGATCTGATGAAAAAAGAAATACATATGTGTAATGGGGAAGGATAATGACGTTGTTCATGGGTTGTCTATCATCTACCATTCACACTGTGTTGTATCTAAAATCTGACTGCAGAGTGACCTATTTTTTATTTATCTGCGCTAAAAAACAGGCCAATCTAGACATGCTGCACTTACTTGATCTGAGGGTGTGAGGAAAACCAGTTCAAAATAAAACTACATACTAGTAGATAATTATAATATCAAACATATACATAAAGGCAAAAACTGTCATAGTAAACTGTATGCATTTCTTTTTAATGTCATATAGCTGCCACATAGATCTGAGTCGCTATCCATTGCCACACTGTGGCATGATTGTGTAAAATACATTAGGGTCATTGTGTAAGAGAGTGCATACACACTCATCTGTCTCACAGAACGACGCAGAGTGGGGGATGGGAGCTATTGGGGCAGCATCTCGACCTTGCAGCAGCAGTGAAGAGGGTGAATGAATGTCGTGGTGGATCAGTGAATGAAATCAGCCCCAGGATTTTCTCATAGGCTCACACAGCCCCACGTGGTGATGGTGATACAGTCCTCTATTGGAAGCAGCACGCTGGACGATAAGCTCCCCCTCCCCAAGGCAGGCCATAACTCTTCATTGTTTTTGGCAAACAGCATCTAGCTGAGTAAGTGAATTAGACTCAGCTCTGACAGATTCATTCAGAAAAGTGGATGGGAATTCTCTGAATCAGAATAGACAGGTGCAATGCCGGGAAACGCTCATGAGAAAAGCACACATAAACAGCTAAATCAGCAAACATTTCACTAGAGCAGGCTTACTAAATTTCCTTCTAGATATTAAATCACCTCTGAGGAGCTCTGCCTGAATAACTAGAATAAAGTGGATTCAAGTTTCATCCTTTTTGTCTGTGCTCCCTTTGCTAATAGACCACATTCCCATGATAAAAAACCGTGTGAATTAATAAAATGACCCAATTTCTCTTAAGGGGAATCTTTGCTTGCACACATCTAGACCTGAAACCATTAAGTGATATGAGTGACAGACAAGCCAGCAGCTCACAGATGGATTATAACAATAGAGTAAAGCCTGGGATGCTTCAGCGCAAGAGAATTGGGCTGCAAAAGCTTTAACCAGACCTGGCCATAAGTGGGTCAGGACATGGTGAGACAGGACATCACCCTGGCAGGGCTGCTTTGCACTGAGCCAGGCTAGACACAGAAGGGGGACAGCAGGATGAGCCAAGTTTAGAAACACAGGCTCTGCAGTAAACAGGCACAAATACAATGTGTTGGCAGGCTGATACTTGGAAAAACATGCCATGGGTGACCCACATATAAACAGTTAGAGGAGGTGCAAGGAGCTTAAAGTAGTTCACAGTGCAGAAGAAGAAGAAATTACCACACTGTACAGGATCTGAGTCCCCAGCTGCAGCAGCAAACAGTATCTCTTTGCAGAAAACTAAACCTGATGACATGAAACATTTCATCATCAACAGTGTCTCTCTTCTTGAACTTTTCACTCTTTGTAGCATAAAAAATGTGAGCTGTTATCTTAAGGAGATGAGTTTTGGTGCTGTTATCTCACTAACCAACAGTCATAATACTGATATGCATCTACTGCACACAAGTACTTTTGTACACCATGTTCTGTTCTGTTTTGCATGATGGAAGCTCAGATTGACTCTGAAATATTTCCTGTAGTCTGCCATGATACAGTGCAAAGGCTACACTTGCACGGTGTGTTGACAGAGGTTGCTTCTCTCTCTCTCTCTTTCTTCTACTGTCTCTCACTGCAGGGTTCTGCCTCCGGAGCTGTAGAGTCTCCTGCTGCTCCCATGATCCAGCTCAACCGAGGATTCGACAATAATTAAACATCTAACATCTATTAGTGTTAGTGATAGAGTTAGTGCTACTAATGTTTCACTGTTTTGTCATTATTATCCCTTTAGCTTTAATTATTATTATTATTATTATTACTACTGTTTACATTTTGACTCAGTCTGTGTATTTGCAATGTTGTCTTTCTCTTACCCCACCCCACCCCCTTCTGTCTAAACCCAACTGGTCGAGGCAGATGGCCACCCACCCTGAGTCTGGTTCTGCCTCTTAAAAGGAAGTTTTTCCTTGCCACTGTCACCTAGTGCTTCTCATGGTGGATCTGTTGAGTCTCTCTCTGTAAATTTTATAAGATAAAGAGTACGGTCTAGACCTGCTCTATATGTGCAGTGCCTCCAGATAACTTCTGTTGTGAATTGGAACTATATAAATAAAATTGACTTGACTTGACTTGTTACATAAACTTGTTTTTAAGAGAAAGACAATAAAGAAAAAGAATCAGGTAGGACACACTATTGATAGAAATCAAATGCAGAACTGGTTAAACAGTTAAAAGATGAGGCGCCCTGCCAACTATCACAGGTATCCATGTGAAGGGGACTCAACTGCTTAATGCTGTTCACACACTGAAATGCATTGCAGTGCCAGTCCATTTCATTCACCTGCCAAAGCACCTCATACACAGTAAGTAGAAAGGACACCTGAACTGAGGTAGAAAATCAACCAATTATTTTTCAGTCTTAAACTGAGGGCTTCATTAATGAGGCTTTGGTAATAACTTGTTAAAGAACAACAGGGTCCAGTCTGAACTAGTGGCAGACCATGAAAGGGTATGTCTGACAAGTGTGTGTGGATTGGACTTATTCAGCCTTTGCTTTCAACTGCATTAACACAGTGCGTGGGCCCTACAGAAAGGAAACTGAAGTTCAGAGAATTTGATGTTGTACAGTTGTAGCCCAGAGGCTACTGTATAGGCAGACACAGCTTAGCCTAATAAATGGCTAACACAGTTTGGGTCACCCTGCCTCTCCCTTTGACTCACTTCCCTTTTTGTTTTTCTTCTTGTAGCATTTCTGTCCAGACCAGTGAGTTCTACTGAATACGGCTGTTTTTCCTCATCTTTTAGCCAATTCCTTTTATCAGTGTTCTGTAGTCACTACACTGTATGTCTGTAATGCTTTTAGGAATTCAGTTTTTACAAGGTAAAAAATGACATATTTCTGATGACTATTCATAATATAATACAATAAAACTATAACAAGATGACCCAGTTTGCTTTTGAAATTCAGTCTGTTTCCACATAAACACAGTATCTTAAGTATACATATTTATTTGTGTTTGTGTTACTGCCACTGATAAAGAGGATTTAGTCACAAAGACGGAAACATCCCCTGACATTGATGGTGCCTACAAGTCCAACAGGAATTACGCTAGCGTGGCACATCCTGTTCCTTCCTCTGTAGAAAGTCTACTGGGACAGGGGCAGGACCAAAGCGCTTTATCCTCAAGGATTAGCTACAGACCTATACGTTTCCATGGAGCAGGTTAGGCTTTGACTTTCTTAATACCCTCTCTCTGTAGCATTTGTATTAATATGAGAGTTGAGAGACTTGAGGGATAGTTATTGTCTTTCAGGCTCAACTGTAACAGACATCATCACGTTAGCAGTTATTTACTGTTCTGGGGTCAGCCAGGTTTTTATTCCTCTTGTGGCTACTGAATTCTTCATCGTTGGATGTGTGCCAGAGGCAACTGTCCCTTCAGGCCTGAAACAAGAGCAAGAGGGGTATTGTGTTGTGCTTTAGACATTCCTCTGTGACTCCCCGAGGACAGACTAGAGGCTCTGAGACTGGACTGCTGCGATAACAGCAGCAACAGCATTGACTACATTTCCTGTTACTGATATGCAGCAGCAGACTCAAGGGACTGCTGTAGCTGAAGGTGATTTTGAAAAAAACAACAACAACAACAACAACTGCTGCTGCTGCTGCTGCTGCTGCTGTGCTTCCTTACTTCCGTGATACTCCAAACAAGCTAACTTTGTGGACTGATAAAAAGGCAAATTCAAAACTAATAACTTTATGTGCTTTTGGGCAGCTCAAACAAACCCAGTCGGCTGTTCCTGGTATACAGCAACCAATGGGCACAGCTTTCAGAGGGATGAGCATGTTGATGTTGACTGAGTTTTTGTATCTTACTTACAATTACAAAGAAAACAAAAAGAAGTTCAGACTTTCCTACTGGGCACATACTGAAGGTGCTGTGGTGTTTCACTCTGGCGCCATTCTAATCTAGTCAGTGCTTTCAGCAGCTGGCCTTTGTGACGTGCAATCCTAAACACTTTGGGCAATAAATCACTTAGTGGAAGATTACAGCACAATCATCAATTAAGTGTCAAGTCTAGACCTGTCAGGTTTACTTGTACAGCTCCTAATCAGTGGCTATCTCAAAGCGCCTCACAATACCCAGAAGCCAAAATTAAAACAAGTAAAACAACAACACCCAACAGTACACAATATTCCATCAACAGTTTGTTTTCCATTTAATGACCAGATTTTGGTATGCACAGGTGACTTCATTCTCAAAACAAACTTTATGACCATTAAATTCCATGTTATATTAGTAAAAAAAAATTCTACGTTATAATTGTTGCAGTGAAAGCTACAGATTGTAAAACCATCAGACTGGTCTTTAACTGCCAATTCACGAGAAGAGTGTCAAATCTGCCAAAAAGCTGTCAACACTAAGAATACTGAGAAAACCATGTTCAGAGCTGGGTACAGTAACTGCCGCAGAACAAAAACAGCTGAAGGGGATCGGAGATCCAGGCCTAGCCTTACGCAACAGTACATTCAAGCCACAGCAGTGTAAGCCAGAGGTTGAAATACTTTGATAGCACCTGTCAATGAGCCGAGTGGCTCCTTGGGGCCAAGAGAGGAGAGGCTGTATTTCATCTAGACTAAAGGAATTCATTTAAAGGCTTTAACAGAGGAATGTAGAGCCCTCGCCGACCGTCACAAGAGTAAATGGATGTTTCGAAGAACTGACAATATCCAAACAACAGAGTCAAGTAGAGAGAGAACACCAAATTCCTCAAAACAAAATGTCAAATATAATCCCCCAACAGACGAGAGGGAGAAGCCATTACTGGCAAATATTTCAGATACCTCAGAAAGAGGAACTGGAGAGAGGAATAACAAGGTTGAACTAAGCTATGGCTCAATACATGTGCATATTGTTTTGAACTACTCAGTGTAATGCACAATATGTACACCTTACACATATTGAAAAGTAAAAATAGTCCTGAGGGAAAGAAGCTGATTCTTGTTAATACGGTAGATAAACAGTACACTGTATCAATACTTCATGATGGTTTCCCACAAACACAGGATGTTATTACGCTACTATGCTGCAATGGTGACAGAGTTGCTATAGAGGAAGTGAGAGGGGAGAAATTTCACTGGATTTTCAATAAAATCCAGCAAGTGCTGTGACGTACCATTAAGTCTGCTCTGCAGTGTCTGCAAAAATACTCACTGCAGAGAAAAGTCACAAAAGAGGAGAGAAATCAGAATGCACCAAACTCAGCTTCAAACAGACTGAAATGTATGTTTTAACCACTTAATAGATCAAAAGTTCACTATGGATTCTGACCACATTACTCACACTGTTTGTATCTTAATCAGTATATCATACAATAGAAAGCAAACTATTTTTTTCTGTATCCAACATCTAACATACACTGTATCTGATGCTGCCCTAGTTTAAAAGCACCCAGGGCTACACTGTTCGTTTTCCAAAAGTAAGCCTGTGCCATCTACAAAGAGGCCATGAGGTGGGTCATCTCCAGCTTACAAATCATGTAAGTCTGCTTTGCTATTAGTATTCCCCCCATTGGCTGCATGTGCAGACCCAGGTGTTAGGTACCAGCCCTCTATTTATAGCCATCTGTTTGCCCGGTGCTCAATCCAGTTTGCACTAAGGAGATTTAATCTCCGTGTATCCTCCTACATGTCGGTGTAGAAAGCTGATTTCCATTTAAAGAAAACAGCACCTGTTTGGAACCTGGTGTGGTAAAAAACACATGACAGGCTGTTAAAAGAGAGTAATTCCAAAATAACTTCCAGGTCATCTGAGATCATTTAAATGAGTGAAGCAGGAAAACACTGTAGAAATGATCAGCATGGCAATACAGCATCTCTGACTAGTTCAATTGTTTAGCTGAAATTGTCAGTTGTATAATCAGGCTGGGACTCTGCAGGCGTGCGCTAACTGACAAACAGTGGCTGAAGTCAAAGCACTGCTGAGTAAACCACCCATCCACAATCCATCCAGTGTGTGATTATAGGCCCCAGTGTAGTACGCTATAGCTACTTTTTCTACCACTGTTTTTAAAAAGAAAGTAGATCTCACTTTAACAATACAGAGACCCTGCACTATAGGGAATTAATCAGTGTTTTCCATGCAATGGCTGCTGAATCATCTAGCCAGTGTATTTTCCCTGACATCCAACCACCCCCAGTCCTGCATCACAGACTGACTGGCAGTTACACACACAGCAAACTAGATACAGAAAAAAGGGAAATTAACATTAAGTTCCAAAATTTACAGACAGAAAACATAGATGGCACCAGGAATGCTACTAAGAAGGCCATTTAAAAACTGAGCAAAAAGAAAGGAGAGGAGCATGCAAATCCACGCTCGCTCTGCACTCAACATGAGCACTCATGCCTGAACATGAACAAAAACATGCAGCAAAGCAGTTGCTTGCTAAAAGCCACACTAGGCACTGAATTTTTAACAGTGCAAATGGACTCCTGCAGCCAGGTCTGCAATGGAACCTGTTTAACAGAACAGCACAGCCGAGTTGTATAGTCAGATGCTGAGTGTGCAAATGTACAGCAACACTTCAGTGAACAATGAAGAGATCTTAAACCTCAAGATGACAGAAAGTAGAAGCAATTTATCATGTCAGTAACACACATGATATGAGAGAGTGAGAGGGGTGTCATAGGTGTATAACCTCACTCCAGCTGATAAATCACTGGCCAGTTTTAGGCTATGGTCAATGAGTTCACACTGCAAACAACTCCAAAAATTAAGCTTAAACTCTGATTCTACGATGAAACACATTAGTTGTGATGGTTGTTTTAATGCCTGCTTGTCAGAAACCTCTCTCATAGTGTGATGGTGATGCAGAAACATCAAGTAAATTTCATGCACTGCAGTCTGCCTGTAGCAACAGCATTTTGAATATGTGACCAAATAGCATGCAAGGTGTGTAATTCAATGACTACCCTCTGTGGGTGACCTCTGAAGCGCCCACCCACTAACATTACATAACTCTGCATCTATGGCATGCAATATTCATGTGGACAGACGGCTAACTGCGACTACAGGTACAGACACTTACCGCCATCACCAGCTCAAAGGGATGCTTGTACACCCGCACAGGTGACTGGTACTTCTGCACCATGATGGGAATTGCAGTAACACCAACAACCTGAGGGATAAATCAATCAGAAAAGAATGAGTAAGTTGTGATCACAGGCATTTGTGAAAGAAAGAAATGCTGAGGTATAGGGCTGCATTTCATTCCATATTGGTATCATTGCAACAACTGTGTGCTGCTGAGTGCTAGAATTACACCATTATAGCAGCATCTGGCCCTACAACAGGAGACTTGCTGTGTGCTTTGGCTGACTTGATGCTTGAATGATGCCAGGTGTTTGCATGTGTGTGTTTGTGTGCTGGCAAGCAGCCCTTAGAACTAGAAAACCATGTATAGTGATGGGCTGCAGAAAGGAACTCTCCTGAGCCATGACCGAGGATGATCAGTGGATGCAGCATTTCCTGCTCATTTATCAAACAGAGACTGTACCACTGCAATGGCTTTTCACTGCAAACTATAGGGGACATAACTAAGTGAAGTCCAACTACTGTCTCTGCAGAAGCTCAGGGCACAGATATGTACAATGTCACTTCACGTAACAGAAAAAAGCCAGGTGCTGTTCATTCTGTATAACTTAAACAGGACATTGAACATGCTGCAGCGTTTGATGGGGTCTGAGGAAAACCGTATCAATACAAGGAATCTTCGAGTCACTTGAAAATCACTAGTGGCAAAAGACAAATGCACGTATGTTTTCATGAGCCAAACAAAATGTGTTGCAAAAACTCAAGGTAATTCCACATAAGTGCAACAGCGTTGCTTGAACGTCGTGTTCTGTTTGTTCAGCATGCTGGTACATGTTTCTATCTCCTGCTATGCTGTTGATGGGAACACGGCTACAGTAGGGGTGTGTGAGCTTATGTCCCAGCACTACTTTATGAGGGTTCAGGGCGAGCAGACTAATAATAACCGGGTTAGGACAGACAGAACACAAACAGGTCGCCACAGTATTCTCTCTACACAAAATATATCTAAGTTTTGCTACTGCCATACATAATTACCGTCATGCTTCAGGGTTTGTCAGCAACTTCAAAGACACGTAAAAACAAGGCAATTACTTAAGCACAGAGACTTCAAATGATCACTTTCAAACACACGTTTATGTCTTATTGAAATCAAGTCTAAGCGACTGGTAACTGCTATGTAAGTACCACGTCCTATTATCTTCCCTAACGTGTATGAATAAGTTCTGTTATTGTGTACACTTAACACGGTTTCGAACGAACACCTCGTGTTTTGAACAGTTTCATTTTTGTCATTTGTTTTGGTCCTTTATTGAATTGCTTTGATGTCCGTGTAACAGGATGTCGTCTGTAACATTAACGTTTACCAGTTTTAAGTGAGCCACGGCTTAAACATAGCATGTTTTAATCACTAAATATTGTGTTTCTAGTTAATTTAAAATGAAACTCAAAGAAGGTGCTGCTATTTCAACACAATCGACTAGATGTGGTTAACATTTGCCACGCCGACTTGTTAACGTTAGCTTATACATTGGTGCTGGCTAACGGAGGCAGCAAGCTAGCGCTAACTTTACAAATCGCTGGTAACTTGACATAAATGTCATAACTGGCGCTTACCGGTGACTCAAAAAACAAAAGAAATCTGGACTTGTTCACTCCGGTTAGTCGTCGTTTCTTCTGAGGGGGCTCTCCGAGTGAACTCTTGCCATTCCCCTCTTCGGCTCTTCACTTCGCCGGCTCCGGGTGTTGAGCTGGTGCCAGCAGCTTATAGTGCTAGCTGGCCATGTAGCCGGAGTGACTAGCTAACAAGCTAACCGTCGGACAGGTCTCACAACTCGAAATTGACGGGCATGGTAAAGAGCGATACACTGAAAATCAAAAATCACTCGAAATTATTCACGCCTAAACAGATCAAGTGTCAACAGTGGACTGTATCCCCCTTTCAATCATCTCCTCCTCTCTCGATCATGCATGTGATGCCGTTGCTCCTCCCCGTTTACTGAGCTCGGTTTTTTTCCACCTCTCAGAGGAGAGCCAGTGTTGTGTTCATAAAAATCCACTGCCTGATCACATCTGTTCAAGCAAGGGCAAACACCAGAGGACAGTCATCTGTGAGCAATGCAGATGATTACACCAAAACAAAATGTAGTCCCCAGGTCACGGTATTATTGTTTCATTTCAAAGTATTTACCACGAATTACACTGCAGCCATAAGCCACATAGTGTACGGCTTATTTGCGGTTTTATTATGCAACCAGCTCAGCAGCTTAATATCATATGTTTCCAGTGCAGTGTTGTGTATCTGCTACACACAGGCATGTATAGCCTACACTGTTATTGTCAGTAGAGGGAAATATCTCGCAATTGAGACAGACATTTAACCAAAAAATACAAACTCTATTGTGTGCATTAACAGTAGGAGGTGACTTGAAACCTACCTGCTTTCTTAAAGGTGTGCTACAGCAATATAGTACTGTACTTCCGTAAGTACATAATATGGGAGACTCATACAAGTGACATTTTCAAAGGACTGATCTGAATGGCATCAGAGGCATCAGATAGGCTTGTCTTAAAAATTTGAACTGGGATGTTGGGAAAAGCTGCCCTGATGATATCATGAGGGTTATTATCCCAGATGTGAAACAGCTCCCCCAGAGTGTGTTGTGTTACATGTTACAGCCTTGCTTGTCTAAGTTTTCATTAAAGGTCTGGGCTTTAATTGCTGATTTGATAAGCCAGTGCACTGGGTTGCACCAAAGCCACACCACTGTCTAGCTTTCAAAATGACAGAGTGGTATCTTTCCCAGGAGAGTGTCTTTGGTTTCATCTATACCTCTGAAGTGTGTGACTTGGTGAGGTGCCAAACCCCCAGACACCTAGTGTAAAGGGAGACAGCCATTTTAAGCCATAGGTAATCAATGCTGCCTGTGTTGGAATCTGATAGTTAGTGCTGACATGTAAAATGAGCTTTGCAAACAATTACTGATCAAATTAATAGTATGAACAGGCTAATTTACACCTCTGAAATGCAAGACCTCCACCTTAAACAGAGTTTGATAGATGTTAGACAGGTAGATGGATGATAGATTAGTCTAAAAATCATTAAACCCATCTAAGTGGTTCATCCATCAACACTAAGGTATGCAAGTACTTAATTTTGTACATGTACGTAATTTTTGTTATACATAAAGAAAATATTAACAAACTATCATCATTTCAAGGTCATGTGTTTCATACATGTGTGTTTCTTTTTGCTGTGGCCTCTAAGCTTCTGTTTAGTTCTCAGAGTTAAATACACTCACATCCTAATTATGTAAGGGGTTTAGAAGCGATGGCGGTCGATGATAGCATTAAGGCGAGTGTGTTTCAAAGGGCAGGCCAGTTTAGTTTGTGAAGCTTACACCAAGGTCTGTCCCAACACCAAATGTTAAAGAACAACAGAAGTCATGTTAAAAAATAAACTTGAATGGTCATGTAATACTGATGATGAAATATAATATGTTTATGGAGAATGTGGCCCATTATGAATCCATTGCAAAAAAAGTAATGCACCATTCATTGCTTTACCATGAAAACAGGATGTGGCAGTGAATACCACATCTTTGGTTCAGATTCAGTCAAGGTCGTTGCCAAAGGTCATCATGTTGTGTGTTACTCAGTGGGTCCCCATGAGAGGAGGTTGCCTTCTGTGAGGGACAACAGATCAAAGACATCATTAAGTCTGGTGTACAGTGGGTTCTGCAAGGGTAAAGGCACATACTATGTTACTGTGATGTCCTAGATTCAGATTTAGTAGGGCGGTGAATAGACAACCACTGCTGATACTTTGACAGTCTCATTGGCTTTGCAGGGTTTGATCAAGAGCATGTGTTCTTACTGAAGTATATGATAGTAGCATCTGAGGCAAATAGTGATATGCCACACTGGATCAATCACTGAGGAGCACATAACAGGAAATACTCTATATTTCAGGTTAATCTACTTCATAATTAGGAACAATTTCAATGGGTGTGCAGTGTCCTCTACTGGGTAATGGCTGCAGTTACAACCAACTGAAATCTAGTAGGTAGGAGTGCATGCCATGAGGTAAACAATCAGATCACGTAATGTAAATACATTAAAATGATGGGGTTTTAACGCAGACAGCTCCATAAGCTGAACAATAAGCAACAACATGGCTTCTCCAGAGGGTACAAGGACTGACTTGTTAACATCTTATTTAGAGCCAGAGCAGCCAGATAAACACAATTACTCAAAGCAAACAATTTTTATAGTTTTAGAAAACATTCAGCAAGCTCAAATTTCAAAGGCTTTAACTCTGTATCACTAGATACAGCACATTCTTGGGACAGATTTCCTTATTACTAAGAGCTGGCACTGCATAATGAACTTTCCATTTTCTCTACCACAAAAATAGAGCAATCACATTTAACCCATTTGCAATTTTTTGTTTTCCAAAACAAGAAACGATTCTATTTTCCCTTCCACCTGAAATGCTCCATTTGCCATTACATTTTGTACATTCCTGGTCCAGTGACCATGGTAATCCCCTGATTTTTCCTCTGGCATCACCATGAGGTTAATTCTGTATTTGTAGTGAGGTATGTATAACTGTTGAATGGAGTCCGATGAAATTTAGAAATGATATCCCCTTTAAACCTGCTAAACATACACATTTTAGAATTGTTTTTGTGAATTTATCCTTCCATTAGTGTTTGCCTCAAAGTACCACTGTGCCACTGGCATAGCTGTCGAAACTGTGTTTTATGACATGAAGCAATTTATGGGATAGAGCACAGATAAAGTTAAAGATCAAACTCTGAGACAATATTTTATCTGAATTTTTGCTAGAGAATCATGGCGATTTCTTTAACGTGACTATATAACAAAATGTTGCTGCTGGACTACTTTCATTATTGTAGATTATCTTTTAATCCTTCAATTGTTTTCTCTATAAAAATGTTTGAAAATAGTGAAAAATTACTTGTATATACCTGTGGGAATATATATAATATAATAAATAAAAAAATATATATAATAACACACACACACACACATATATAATTTTCCATTTATTGTCTCTTATGTGACAAAAACAAAGCATAAAATTCACATTTAAGAATATGAAACTTGAAAGCTGAAAATTTGAATATTACAACATTGTCTGATTAATTTCTCTTTATTGACTAGGTGATTTATTGACTAATTGTTGCAGCTCTTAAGTTAATGCACATTTTCAATATTATTTAAATATCAAAATACAGCCACCAGAGGGCACCAATAAGACAACACAAAAATGTAACTTCCGGTAATCTTATACAACTGACTCTTTTAAAAAGGAATACATTTACACATATATGAGTTTACAGAGATGTTCTTATACAATCATTTGAAGCATACTTTGAAGTAACTTAAAGAGAGGATCAGACAGTTAGGTGACAGTCCTGTTTATACATTTGAATGTCCAGAGATTAGATGTAATTTGCAGTGTGCTGCAGTAGCATCAGTAACCCACCGTCCACTTGTATTTTACCATCAGATAATGACTGAGATTAATGGTGATATCTCTCCACAATGGGACACAGAAATATATTGCAGGTGTGTACAAGCAGAGAGCAGCATGAGAGCAGGAAGTGGTTTTCAGAGTCTGACAAACCGATCTCGGCAGGAAGTGCAGCCTCGCTTTGACAGGAAACCAGTCTTAACAGTCAACAGTCCATACTCCCACAGGTAGCTGATAACAGATGGATACTGTCTCTCTGCTTTATTGATCATGGTATAAACAACAGCCATAGTCAAACTGAGTCTACACCCTTCCCTTACTCATTTTTGTTAGACAGAGAGGGATGTTGTCTTTTATTACATATGTCACCCTAATTACACTTCTAACTACCATTAATTACCATTAATACACTAAGTACACTTCTAAACATAGGATCATAAATCTCAAGTCACTGTATTTGAATGACTGACTAACAACTTCTTATCTTTTAAGTATCTTCATAAATAAGAGAAGACAGAGAGAGTAACTGTTAGAGTGTCCTTGAAACTCCATCATTTAAATGAACTTAGAATGTAAAACCACATTTCTCAAACTGATACTTCAGCAGACTAAGTGACTCATTAACTGACAGACACACAGGTTTCCTTTGAAGTGGAAGGAGCTGATAACTACAGCACCTACAGCAGGCCTACATCTAACTGCACTTTGAGTTAAGTTAATGCACAAATAATAAAAAGCTGATTTCTCCAAGAAACCCTGGGTCATGTAAGTTTAAGGGGACATTAGAGAGGGAGTTTCATTTGGAGGAAACCTTAGACGTAAAAGCAGAACAGGAAGCAAGGAAGAAAGGAAGTATTAAGTGAAAACATACAGGGCGGACAAAAATAGTGAGATTTCTGCAAATAGGTGAACTTCTCTGTGCCATTTCATGAGGAAGCAAACAGTCTGTGAGTAAGAGGAGTTGGGTGCTGCAGCAGAGCAACCACAGACAGAGCACGTCGTATGTTGTTGCCGGATAACGTTTTGCAAGACAGGAAACGAGAAGAGCAAGAGAGATAGAGCCAGTACAGGCGTGGACAACTCTGTCATCCTTAACACGGACAACAATCTCTAAGATAGAAGTAAATCAGAGGGGGAACACGCAACCTGTTTGAATTTTGTTTGATGTATCCTTGAGAGAAGAGACAGAGCTTGATTCACAAACACCCTAAAAATCTGAAATGGGCACCGAGGAGAAAGATTCTGAGCCTGCAGCTCAACAACCACCAAAGGAGCAGGGATCACCAGAGAAGGAAAAGGAATCTCCAGTGGAACCTCCTCAGGGACAAATATCTGAGACCTCCGACCCCCTCAATACGTACAAGTGGCACACTGGATCCAAGGGAACACTTGATGAGGTGAAAGAAGAAGGAGGAGGAGCAGCTTCTTCCACATCTACAATTGATAAGATCCAGAAGGCCTCCACCAACAAATGGAGCAAGATGCAGAACTGGCGCAAAGCCATGAGTGAGGACCCCGGGGAGAAAAAATTCATCTGGTGGGAAAGGTGGAGAGGGAGCCAAGCCAGATAAAGGAACCACCGGAACCAGAAAGAACCCCTTCAGAAGAGCCCTGTCCGAGCCTCCAGGCTCACTGTTCGCAGCCCTCTCCCCTTCCTCCAGTGCAGCCAGCTCAGCTAATGCAGCTTCATCCTCAGCTGCTGCAGAGGCCTCAGGCGTCTCCTCCACAGACCCTTCACAAAGAGCAGGTGGAGGGGCGCTGCATAAAAAAGTACCTGAGGACTGTTTCCCAGAAGCTCAAGAGGCCCAAGCTGCAGAGTCGGAGCAGCACCCCATCATTACTACATGGTAAAGTCCTTTTACATATACTCAAACTATTTTAACTTAATTTCTCAGTCCTCTCATTTCATGTTTGACATTATCAGCAGCTGTATTGCGTAATGTGGGATGACACAAAAATGTAATTTAAACAACTCCATGTTTGGAATGACACATTTTGATACAACAAACACATCAACTTATGGTAACATGTGAATGCCGACATATAAAATGCACTGAGCGACATTTTGTTGTCATGTATCAAAATGGTTACCTCATGGGTTTGAGTATGATTTCCTTTTACTGCATGTAGTATCAGTGACACAATGGAGTAGGCGGGGTATGTGTGACTTTCTTCACAATGACACGTGATTAATACAGATGTATTACTGTATTTCAGTCGTCTAATGTCACGTTAAACAAAGTAACATAATGATGATATCTGTAGAAATAGTTCCATTTACCTGGGGATTTTCTGAGGTTAAATTCTGGAAAAGGTGGAATACATTAGCTTACCAATAAAAGCTACAGTGGTGTATATTTTCATTGGAGATAAATGGAAAACTCAATCAAAATTCAAAAGCAAAAGATCTGATCTCAGAAAAGTTAAAAAACCTTGAAAGGGTAATAAAAAAAAAAAAAAAAAAAAACAGACATTCCTGAGTTATCATTGAATTAGAGTTTAAAAAACACCTGATCACAAATGTCTGACAACTATGCAAAGCAATCTGCATCTGTGGTAACCTCAACGTGAGACTTACTCATATTCCTCAGATTTATAGACTTCAAGATATGGTTAATTTTTCACCCTAATTTGTACTGTAAAAATAATGAGAAAATAAATTAAAGCCAAAATAAATGCTAACAGAGTGGTATAAGGAGTTTTTTAAACAGTATATAAGAGCATCAAACTCATTGTCAAAATCAGTGATTTACATAGAGTCCTGGTGTAATCGCAGCATTACCCTTTTTAAATGCATGCAAATGACCAGGTGACACTGGAACTCAAGTGTTTACACACAGAACTGAAGTGTCTGTTTTACACAGACAATCTGATCATTGTTTCAGCAACTCAGGAGACTTTATCAGAACCCCAGCCTTCTTCAGTCAGTACTGTCAGACCCTCACAGTGAACATGGCAAAGACCAAAACCATCACTTTCAAAAAAGGTGAAAACTTCAGAGAAATGACCCAGAAATTTAAAGTAGCTGTAAAGAACAACAAACCAACCCCCACAGGAAACTTGTGCTCTGCTGAGACAGAACTCAAAGCAATACAGGTTAGATAAACTAGTTAGAAAAAAACATCTGGTCTTGAATCAACTATGGTACTGAAGTGTGTGGCTCCTTAGAACACAAAGACCAGTTAAAATCTTGTACACGTATGAAGAAAAAAAAACCTTCATTCCAGTATTCTTTGCTTTTAATGGCCATAAAAATGTGATAAAAAAAATCTGCTGCCTTCTGATACAATAGTCAAATATTAAAAGCTGGTACTGAGACTGGCTGACCTTTCATCTAGTGACATTAGAAACCCCAGCTGACATCTGGACAGCTTCAGAGAAGAATACATACCCAAATGTGAACTTTGGGTAGGTATATCCACACTCACAAACACACAAAAACTTGCTGTCATCTGAGATTTTAAAAATTGATAAAGAAGGAGCAAATCTCATTCATTATGTAAAATGTCACTTCCTGCCACCATTTTTTTTTAAATCTCTTCTTTTAAACCAATTAATATTTAGGTGTTATCTATTTATCCTACACTGTCCTGTGGAAAAACTTAATTCTACTTACATTTACTTAACTGTCATCATCATTATGCTTCAGCAGGATATGCAAAATATCTTACCAATAAAGCTTATTAAAAAGGAGAGAATGTAAACTTGAAGTACTATGCAAATACATGCTGAAGGACATGCACATGAAGACAAAACTACAGAGAAACCACAGGATGTGCGCAGTTCATCCTGGTGTGTCATGAAAAGAGAGCGATAGCATCTGTAGCCTCAGCAACTCCACAAATGGGAGTGGCCATGTGCTGTGGGAGATAACATGCCATAATTACCATAAAATAAAAAAAACAAACAAGGGTCAGCATGTGCCTCCAATTACACTACTTCAATATCCATATATCATAAAGGATAAAGCATATGTTTGGTTCTCTAAAGTAAGAGAAATTACACTAATTTATTTTGCAGTCTGTATTTAGCATGAAGTTGCATTTTGCGCATAAAGAGCTTACAGCAATGTGTGTAGCAATGAATACTGATGTAAGTGTGTGCACATGTGTGCTTGTGTGGCAGATGTGTGTGAGGCTGAAGCAGCTGCACCCACTGAACTCCCACGACTACAATGGGCCCCACCTCAGGAGGTCCCCTTATGGGACATCAGCAACTGTTCCCTTGAGGATGGACAAATTGTCATACCCCCAGAGGAAGAGGTACCAACACACACGCATACACATATACATATACACACATACACACCACTCACCAACTGCCCATGGTTCATCAACAGTCTATAACACTTGCAGACACAGTGCGAGTGAGAAAAATATAAAAAATCACTGAAAAGAATGCAGTCTTCAGAGTTGTTTATTTTGATAGATTATTTTTCTTTATTCTTTATGTGTGTGTATGTGTGTGTGTGTGTGTTTTTTTTCTCAGCCAACAATGTGGACCCGAAATCGTGTCAGCAGTTGCCTGTCCAACCTCAGCATGCAGAACCTTGTAGATATCGACACAGGTTAATACTTCACCCGCACACACACACAGAAACACACACACATAGTATGTATGTAAAATCAAGCTAAAATAAAGAACAATTCTGTGCATTTTAAAATGCAGTGAACATTAAACAAAACCATGAGGAAATTAAACAAGCATAACCAACATAACAGCCACTGACATCACAGCCACACTAAGTATGATAATGCAGACAGTCACAGAGGAAATAGCTGATGTTTATGCGTGCGAGTGACTGTCAAATTGCTTCCTCTACGTTTTTTGGGGAAGATAGCATCACGCCTGGGTGTTCTACCAGCCCAATGAAAGCTTGTAGAGAGCGAAAGGGCATAGTCAGTATCTGCTTCCATTCAACTCTACCGGTTTGCTGAGAAGACGCTCAGACGCTGTTCTGTGGAAGTGACTGATCCTGCATTGATTTTGGCTGGTTGGTGTGGTGTCACCATCAACATATGTTAATGAAGAGAGGAAGGCTATGTTAAAGGGACAGAGATCGAAGTAACAAGACTGTGACAAACGTGCAGACTAAATGATGGGATTTAGACGCTGGTTTGTCTGTGGTGGGGCTTTGGGTAAGCAAAAGATAAAGAAAATCTGTTTGACAGAACTTTGTGAACTCTATGTACATTCAGATGTTTGACTTTGAAGATGTCTTCACCTTATAATTATAGGGTTAAAAACAGTGACACTGGAGACACAAATCAGGGGAAATTGTAGCAGAGCATGATTTTCCAATTTTATTGTTTTAAATAAGTGTCGCTAATAAGAATGTCTGCTGGTGAAGTATGCACAATTAGTAAACTTTACTTAGATAAATGCAGCTCCAGCTGAAAACCACATCCTGTATGGGCTAATCTGATTGTATTTGCTAATAATTCAGTTGAAGTGCAGACATGAGTACTGCTAGTGGTGGTGGAACAGTTAGGAGTTTGAGAAAATGTTTGATGTTACGGAATGCCAATTAAAACAGTGGCCTGGAAACAAATTACTCATATAATAGAAAGACATAAAATGCTGGCTGCAAACCCTAAATGAAAAATAAGCTATACTGGGGTGCCCCCATAGCTGAATGGTTGGTGTGTGTACCACATGGGCCTTAGTACCCTGAGCAGCTGGTCCCTGGATCAACCCCCGGACCGGCTGGACCTTTACTGTATGTCATCCCCCCCCCCCTTTCCTGTCTCTCTCCACTGTCCTGTCCAAATAAAGGCAAAAAAGCCCCCAAAAATGTATTTCTTTAGAGAAAATTTGCGTTACAATATTATAAAACATTTACATGAAATGACTCATTGTCAATACAGAGTGTTTGCTTTATCCTGATATTTAGAATGTAGCCCTGACCATGTGGACATGCCAGGTGGTCCTCGACCAAAGAGCCAAGACACTGGTGTGAAAGTGAGTATTTTACACAAAGGAGATAACAATCTTTCTGCCGACCCAAATTTCCTGTTGATGTAATACATAATTGTCCTCAAACACCATGCTTACCTTCTTGACCCTTAGGCGCTGATTAAGCGACGTCTGGAGAACAAGACCAAGAGGCACAGCGCCCCACTAGGACTAACCAAAGGAAACAAGTACAGTACATTGTATTTTGTAAGACAGTATAGTCCATAAGTACTGACACTTGCTCTGTATTCCAAAATATCTGTTTTTAAACGATTGGAGGGAGGCACTACAGGTTTACATTGTCTCTGTGAGATGGAGCTTTATGTTAATGTCAGCATGATAAGATGCTCACAATGACAATGTCAACATGCTAATGTTTATTGGGTATAATGTTTACAATGTTCAATGTTAGCATTTTACTACATGCTAACAGTCACTACCTCCCACAAAAACACAAAGTACAACAGAGGATGGGAATGTCATCAGCTTTATAATAACAATATTTGGTCATATAAGATTGATGGGAAAAATTCTATCTAATAGTTTCTGGATGGATGTTGGTACATTAGATTGGGAGGAGGAAGAACAAGACCCACAGCACCAGCAAAATCCATAGGCTTCATCATCTGGGTAACATGGATATCTGTACAACATTCCATGGCAATAATCTCTACCAGAAATCTTTTTTTTAAAATTCCCATAATGACAGGAAAGAAGAGATTTGAATCTATCAGTTTATATTTATCACATGTATTCATGTACCCTTTCAAAGTATCAGCAGTCTGTGAAAATTCTACATAATGCTGGTGTCTCATTGACAGAACAATGGGTAGTAAAAGATTTAAATAAATTGTGTTACCCTCAACAATTCATGGTATTTGACATCTGACTTTTTTCACTGTTCATTTTTAAGGCACTATGGATCCCGAGAGTCTGTGTCAATTCCAGTTGGTGCAGTGGGGAATCTAGACCTGAGTGCAGACACCAGCACTGTCATCAGACCAGTTCACAGCTCCATTCTGGGGGAGAAGTACTGCTTTGAGGTAGACTTTGACTTGTGCATGCTCCTGCAGGTTCTTTCAAGTCAAACAAAAGAAACTTCCTATCCTAGAATGGCTAACAGCATTCTGTTGGTTTCAATGTATTTACAGGTGATCAACTCTGAGAACACTCACTGCTTTGGCTGCTCCTCAGCTGCTGAACGTGACCGCTGGATTGAGGACCTAAGACGCGCTGCCCAGCCCAATAAAGTAAGCCTTCTTAGCCATTTAGCCACATCCAAAAATGTGTCATCCAAAATCTAAATACTTATAAGAAGATCTAAATCCATCAATGTTCACAGGATAACATTGAACGCACAGAGTACTCCCTGAGTCTGTGGGTAAATGAAGCTAAGGATCTGCCACCCAAACGGCGTTATTACTGTGAGGTACACTTGGACGGGACCTTGTTCGCCCGTACCAGCAGACGAGCTGTTGGCAAGCCATCTAACAACTCCGGTCTGGCAGGGGACAGCTCTACTGGATCTTCAGGAGGCCTGGGGGCCAGTGGAGGTGTGGCTGGAGGGTGTCAACTATTCTGGGGTGAATTCTTTGAGCTGGATAACCTGCCCTGCGTCTCTCAAATCACCTTACACCTCTTCCGCGAAGAGGACCCCAAGAAAAAGCGCCACTCTCGAGATGAATCCAGCCTGCAGCCACTGGGAAGTGTGCCCATACCTTTGGCTGATATCCGAGGGAGAACCTATCAGGAGAAGTGGTATCCGATTACTCCATACAAGGCCTCGGGCACAGCAGGAAACAAAGAGCTGCTGGGACCACAGGCATCACTGCGCATCAAGGCCCGTTTCCAGAATCTGCAGGTGCTGCCAATGGAGAAATACAAAGAGTTTGCTGAGTATGTGACGGTGGATTATGTGGAAATGTGCAGAAGTCTAGAGCCACTTCTGAATGTCAAGGAGAAGGAAGAGCTGGCGGGAGCTCTGGTCCATGTACTGCAGAGTATTGGAAAAGCCAAGGTGAATAATGAGCTAACTGCATCGTAATTTTGAAATAGCACAGTAGAAAAATATCACTAAACTGTAATAATAAGGAATGATAACATTTTCTCTTAACTGAATGCGTATGCTTCAGGAGTTCCTCATTGATTTGGGCAGTGCAGAGGTGGAGCGTCTTGGAGAGAAGGAGGCACTGATCTTCAGAGAGAACACACTTGCCACTAAAGCCATAGATGAATATATGAAGCTTGTTGGTCAGAAGTACCTCATTGACACACTAGGTAGGGTAGCTTAGTGGTACAGATGCCTTCTTATAATTGGTATTGGTTGGAGATTTGTTTTTGCCAATCTCTGTGCTTTTCTTTTTCACCTCAGGAGACTTTATCACCCGTCTTTATGCCTCTGTGGAGAACTGTGAAGTTGATCCTCGTAAATGTCCTGCCTCTGAACTGGCAAACAACCAGAAGCACTTAAGGGAAACCTGTGACGAGGTGGTGCAGAAGATTATTGAGATCCATGGGTGAGAGGGGAGAGCTCATCATAGAAAAACATATGAAATAACAAGCAGAAGTTGTGTTTAAGTGGAGTTCACAGAGCTGCTACTTGAAATGCTTTTTTGCTTTCAGACCCTTTCCAGAAGAGTTAAACAAGATCTTCTCCAGTTGGGCGGAGCTGTGTGAAGACCAAGGCAGACCAGAGATTGGCCAACGTCTCATCTCTGCTTCCCTCTTCCTTCGCTTCTTATGTCCTGCTATCCTCAGTCCTTCTCTTTTTGGTCTAACACAGTCTTATCCAGAGCCAAATACCCTGCGTACCCTCACCTTAACTGCCAAAGTCATCCAGAATTTGGCCAACTTCACCCTGTAAGTAGCTTCTTATCTGCATAGACAGTCAAATACATCACTTTTCGTGCACTGAGCAAAATACCTGCTGACACACTGTATTCTAGGAATGAAAATGATGACAACTTCTTAGTTTATCTGAAGTGGCTTATGTAAATTAAATCTCTCGTTCTGATTCAGGTTTGGTGAGAAGGAAGAGTACATGCTCTTTATGAATGAATTCCTGCAGCAGCACTGGGATGGAATGAGGGGATTTCTACAGACAGTGTCCAATCAAGACACTGAAATCCCAATGACTTCCTTTGATGGCTATGTCGATCTGCCTCTGCGCTTGGCTGTGCTCCATGGCCTGCTAGTAGACATCATCTATCAGAGGGACCAGGTAGAATGGAAAACCAATTGGTCCAGTTTGGTAGTTAGTTGTTAAGATTTGTGTAACTTTCACAGTATTAATCATTTGTGTGTACTTGAACATAAAGCTAGTGTTTGATTGAACAGCAAACTGTTCAACATACGTTATAGTTTCCAGTCTCCATGAGCCAGTTTGGGGACTCACATGCAGAGAAAAACTCAATCACTTTTAGCTCAGCTGCTGTGCCTCCTAATCCTTATGGTCTGGTTATGCTAGAAAAGAATGAGTGTATGACATGTTGTCTGACCACATCCAAATGGCAACACTTTAAGGTGAAGTGAAAAAGTGGTTGTCATAGAGAGAGGTGAGACATGGTAATTGTTTAAATATGGGGATGACACTTTTTCAGACAGTCTCTGGTAAAAAGCATAGTGTAAACATGAAAATGTCAGAAATAGTTGTGTAAAGAACTAAAAAGGGGGCTCAAGGGAGAAAGACCTAATTAAAGACCTAGTTTGCTATGAGACATTTTCATTTCAACCTGCCAGACTAGCTCCAGTTGTGGTTAGCTGTATACATTGTGACTGATGTTTCCATGTACAGCTTTTGTTGGTACCATTTTTCTTATCCACAGAAGGTATCAAGACACTGATAACATGTTTAATGACTTAAAAAAATTAAATAAATTTGACCTAACAGGTAGCTTGTTTTTCCTCAGGACACAATTGACAAGCTGCACCCTCTGCCTTCAATTCTGAACCAGATAACAGAGTCACTCGGCCCAGAAGCACCTCGGATCATAGTTAGCAGGTATGTTTAAGGCCCATATCTTACTTAACATGTCAGCAACATGTGATGTATTATGAACTTGAATATGGTGCACTTATATGTTACTTAAGCAGGCTCTTTCTTGCAGCCAAATGGGACAAGCCAAGCCAGTTTATGTTCCTCCTAAAGATTTGGGCAAGTATAGCCCTCACCAGTCATCCCTCCAGCAGCTGCCTGTGGACACCAAAGGCCCAAGAGAAGGGTATGATAGCTTTATATATGTTACTGGGCTCAGTCAAGGTTTCTGGATGTCAATAGTCATGAAGGTGATTTCTGACTGCCCTGTTAAGTTTATGTACCAATGATCCATCCAATCATCCAATTAATATCACCCAGTGGTGGTATGGTTCACTGTGGCTACAGTGCAGGTATGCAGACTTCCTTAGTTGCTAGACCTCCAGATCCTTTTTGGGAAATTCAGAGGTATTCCCAAACCAGATAGGATTGTAGGTTCTGGGTCCTTGGTCCGGCCCAGAATACCACCGCAAGAAGTTGTCAGGAGGGCATTCTAATCAGATGCCGAAATGACTGCAACTCATTTGAGTTCTTCACCCTATCCAGTCACATATGTCCACAGCCATATTCTGTCAGTCACACACAAAGCTCATGACCACATGTAGAGGTTACAAGTAGATCAACCTGTAAGGCCTCTTCAGACTGGCCAGTAAAAGGATCTGTTTATGCTTGATCAGAACCTGTTCATCTGTTTACATACACAGATAATAGCACACATTATAAGACAGTCACTTGGAAAGCATAGTTTTGCATTTGATTACATATATGAAACTAAATAGTTATGTCAAGAATGAAACAGGGAAGTTTGAGAAAGTTGTTCAAACCCTGGCTTGTCTCACACGTTCACATAGTTGACTAATCCAAGCATGAAGTGGGTGTGAGAGTCAGATTGTCTGTCTGTTAAAGAAATGGTTGGAAACGGTTCTCCCTAATCCAGTGTTGGGAAGATCTGGTTGAGGGGGTTTCAAAACCTGTAACACTTAAAATGTGATGTTCTTCCTCATCCCCCACCATACAAACAGTCAAGGATTTTCTTGAGTGCAAAAGAATCACCATTTCACTATGTTTTATTGCAAAAAATCTCTATGGTGAAAGGCCTCTGTTATATTATTGACAAAACTAGCTGGATGGTACCCTTTACTCAATTCAGAATATACACATATAGTGCACAATAGATGTGTCAGGCCGAGATTAAAAGGCAGGACTCAGACGCAGAGATGACGTAAATAAAACAGACTTTATTAACAACTAAGGTTCTCTCACTGAGTGACAAAGAAACAGAGGCTATAAAATTATCCTAGGGCAGATAAGAAAACAAAAACAAAAAGTCACTCTCAAGAGGAGGAAAAAAACAAATGAACGGAGGCTAATAAAGTTAGAACAAATCAAAATCACTCACAGAGGAGGCAAACAAAAGGCTATGAACAGATTTAACAAAAAACGCTCCAACAGGAGGAAAGCCAGAAAAGCTCTAAATAAAACTCTCTCCTAAAAAACGGAGGACCTAAGATAGCTACGAACATAAACGAGTAAAACAAGATCGCTCCAAAAGGAGGAAAACAAACAACTATGAAAGTACTCTAAGACTAAGGCGAGAAACTAAGATATCAAAATTTACAAACAAAAAAAAAAAATCACTCTTACAGAGGAACAATGGCTTACTGGAGGCAACACTGTGGATACAAGGCTGGAGGCGAGTCGGGTGAACAGACGAAGACACTCTGGCAAAAGACAAACCAGACACAGACTATTTAAACACGCAGAGGTAATGGGAAACAGGTGGAGACAATGAGTAATCAGGACACACAGGTGACACATGAGGAAGGGCAAGTGCTCTGAAACGAGAGGAGAGTGAATCCTTCAAAATAAAACAGGAAATGACAAGACCAAAATCCCAAGATAAGACAAACCTCACCGCCGTGTGACAAGATGCAGAATGGTTTAACCTGTTAGAATGATTTGCAGATTTTCCAAATACCATCATATGTTGTATGGCACTTCAATAATTAATATATTTATCCATTCACTCAACAGGGATGGCAAGACTCACAGGAGCATGAGAGAGAGGAAGCCAGTCACCAGAACTCAGAGTGCTCCACACAGACGTCCCGGTCATCCAAAACATGCCCTGAAGAGACAGACAAGTTCTGAAGCTCTGCCAACATCTGACCATGAACAAGAGATGGAGACCAACCAGCCACTTATCTCACCACCAAATACCGTGAGTACAAAGAGGAACTGTGAGTCTAGCTCGGCTATTTTGGCTACTGCGCTCAGCAGGTCATGTGCTCATGCCTCTTCTGGTGGCTATATTGAAATACTACATGCTTTAGAATATGCAATAAATATATAGAGTAAACATAATTCTGACTTTTATGTTAATACCGAGATGGCTTTGTCTGGTTAATCAGAAGGAATCATGTTGACAATCTTCCATCTTGTTTCAGAGTGCTAGCATCAAACGCCAACCTGCACCAGTTCCCTGGATCAAAGTTATCCACAACAGAGAGTCAAGTGAGATGAAGACTGAGCATGAGGAGTTCAGCTTATTGGACAGGGTATGTCAAACCTGCTGCCTACTAAAGTAACCTGATTATGGTTGTAAAGTATATGATTTCATTATCACATTTCATTAAATGTCAATCTGTAATTTACACACCAGCATGCTCAAGAGCTGTCAGAGCTTCGTCTGGGCATAGAGCAGGTGACAGAACGTGAGCTGGACATGGCAAAGCGCCTGGAGGACTTCATCATCCAAAGCCAGGACCAGAATACAATGCTGCAGGCTGAGGTGAACGAGCTCCGGAATCTGCTGGCTGTGCGAGAGGAGCAGCTTGCTAGTGCCACCTTCAGGTAGCATGGTTTCACAGTAACATGCATGCTTCATCTGTCATAAAATGTATTCAGTGTTCAAGCTAAATATATTTATTTTTACCTGCATTTTTGTTGCATTTATTCAGTCTGCATATTCTGTGTATTCCACACTTTATAACTTAATCTCATGAAAACTAAATGAAGTTGATTATATCTTTTAGATTGGATGCAGAGAGCAGTACGCTTTGCTGTGTTTGAATTGTTATTATTAATTAGTCTCCAAATTATCTGCAACTGAAGTGTTCTGTTCTTGTCTAAATGGATGTCTCTTTTATCTGTGTCTGTCACAGGCTGGGTGTAATTGAGGAGGAAAGGGAGGAGGATGAGAGGAAGCTAAGTGTTGCCATTGCAGCAGCTGAGCGAATGAACGTACTGGTAAGAAAGACAGAGAGAGCCAATTATCAAGCAGGGAAGAAATAAAATGCACTTTGAAAGCTTTGTTAAAGGAGCAGTTCACCTCACAATTCATTTTTTATCATTCAACTCAATGTCAGTCAAAACTGAGCTCTAACACTGAGCATGTTTGTGTAACTCATTACTATACACAGCCTAACTTGTAACTGTTAAAGGGTAATTTTTGAAGCTTCTAGGTGAAAAGCGTTTCATTTTTGAACATTTTTTGAAGCCTAATAATTGCACTATTTGTGTCCCATGCACAGTTGTGGATGAGCTCTGCTTCAACAGCTGGTACAATACAGGAGTTAATAAGACAAATACTAAATTAAATTCATTTGAGAGAGAGTTGTTTTGGCCCTTTTAATGTTTCCCCTGGCCTGTGACAAATTTGGATTTAACAATCAGTACCTATTGTAAACAGTTCACATTTAATGCAGCTTTTCCATAATACTAAGGTAATTACTGTGGTGGCAGAGACCCCTTCTGATAGAAAAAAACATTTCAATTGCATGAGATAAAAAAAAAACAAAACAAAACATACTGATGGGTGTTTCCTATGTGCTCACAGGAGGAGCAGTTTGCAGGCCTGCTGAGGGATCTTCACCAGCTCAGTGAGGCCTACAACAGTGGCCAAAACAACATACAGCATTCTGAAAAGCCACACATCAACAGCAACTGAGCCCTGATGTCTTCACTATCACAATTTTGTATAAAAACATATATAAAGTTCATGTGGAAACCACTGCCTGAAGTTTCCATTTTGGTTTCCTGGTTAGATGTAAGTTTATTCTATAAACATACTCACAATAGATCAAGAGCCAGCAAACTCTGGCTCAGCTGAACATGAGACCTACAGAATTTGTCTGCTTTCAGCTTTTACTGTATCTCAGCTACAGATGCATTTGACTTTAAAACCTTACTGATAAATAAAATAAATACAACCTGAAGTGTTTCTCTCAGTGCATTCTGTAGTGTTCCATACAACAGTGGTGAAAAACTCAGTATATGCAAATACTGTATTTAAATATGGCTTCGAGGTAATTAGATTTTAGTTATGATCATATGGTGCTTTGTTCTTCTATTCTCTTTATACTTCTACATTTCAGAGGAAAATGTTGCACTTTATACTCCACTACATTGGCAATCTAAAAGTCTATCAATATCAATCAGTATCAATCTAAGCCGGTTTACATCAACAGCTACAACAGATAGCAACATGTTCTATCAGGAGAGGAACATGCAGCAAACAGCTGCTCAACGCATGTCACATACTGAGGGGCACAATTAAAACACTGTCACATTGAATGTGATAATTATATTGTTGTTTTTTTTTGTTTGTTTTGTTTTTTGTCAATCTTGGTGTACTTTTTATCTATTTTACTTTTTTTTTTTTTACTTTGAATTATATTGTTTTTCCTTTTTTTTCATCTCATTAGTGACCGACGTTACCCTTGACACTTTCGCAATATTGGTCACCTGATATTCATGCCAATATAGCATACTGATAGAAGGAGAGAGAGAGAGAGGGAGAGAGAGGGAGAGAGAGAGAGAGGGTTGTGCTTATATTGTCTCTGTCACGGTACCGGGTCACTGTACTTAACAGCACGTCAACATACTGTTCGAAGCTACAGTATCTCTATCGACTTGGACTGCTTTATCCTGAATTTGGCTACACTCGAGGACTGAAGGTACTGTGGGAGATTTATCTGAAACGTATTGTAGCTTCTTAGTCGCAGAATTTGTTGTTCGTGTACTAATTTGTGAATCGCTATCTGTAGCGTATGTCTGCGTCGCGCTGAATGTATGAATGAATGAATGAATAATTTCCACCACACAATGAGAGTTTTACACAATGCTGCTATTTAGCTAATAAAATACACAAAACTAGCTGAAAGCCGTCGATGTCAAGACTACTTTTCGTTTTACTTTGGAAATGAATCTGTACTTTCGTTTTCACGCACTTCACAAGTTAAGTTTCGTTTCTCCCTCTCAGCCTCGCCTCCTCTGAGCTCTCATCATGGCCGCAGTGGACGAGGGTCAGTTTTCCATCATGAGTCTGGAGGATGAGCTGACCTGCAGCATCTGTCTGAGTACCTTTGAGTGTCCGGTGACCATCCCCTGCGGACACAACTTCTGCCAGGACTGTCTCCTCGCCACCTGGAAGGAAACTTACAGCTGTCCTCAGTGTCGGACCCACTTCCCCACCAAACCGGAGCTGAAGAAGAACACGGTCCTCAGCACCGTGGTGGAGACCTTCAACCTGAGGTCGAGCAAGGGCGAAGAGAAAGAGGAGAAAAAAGCAAAGGAAAAGGATGTCATACGCTGTGACACCTGCATGGAAGCAGAGGCGTCCCAGACCTGCCTCACCTGCATGGCCTCTTTCTGTGAGGAGCACCTGCGTCCTCACCGGGAAAATCCCAGATTCCGTCTCCACCAGCTGAGTGAGCCTGTCGGGGACCTGTCAGACCGCATCTGCTCAGACCACAGCAAGCTGATGGAGTTCTTCTGCAGCCAACATGGCCGTCCAATCTGCAGCCTCTGCCTCCAGCAAGTCCACAAAGGCTGCTCCTTCACGACCCCTGAGGAGCAGAGGAACCTAAAAGAGGTCTGTGTGTGTTTCACCTGTGGACTTAAAAGGGCTAGTTCAACCAAAAGTATTCTCATTTATCTCTAGTTGTTATCTAGCCATGCATGCAGCTGCAGTTTCCCCTCTTCTGACATATATGGGACCCTGTTGTAGTGATGGAGTTTGTGAGAGATTTAACCAGAGAGGAGGTGGGTTTGATCACCTGACCATAACCACCCAGTGCTTTTCAAAGCAGAACCCACATTCTGAAACGGAAGAATCAGGATTAAGCTCAAAGTTAATTAATGTAACCCAGAAATAAGGCTCTGTGAAAAATGGTCCATGACTCTGTGTGAACTGTATGTGTCTCTGAATGAAGTGAATGCATCATGTTTCTCTGATTGTAGTCTGACCTAAGAGATAAGTTGAGTTTGCTGGATGGGAAGATTTTGAAGAACGAGACTGTCATAAATCAAATGAAGGACATGCAGAATAAGTTGAAGGTAACTCTAAGCATTTATTTTGAAATTTATTATTATTATTTATTGTTATATTTATATTTTTTCATCAGATCATCTGATGAAACAATAACACACTTCAGTTCAGTGATAAGGTTTGCCTAAATAGCTGGTTGATATATTTAGTTGAATATATTTCCTAAGCCACTGAAAACTGTATTGTGATGGTATCATTGGTACCAATTAAAAAAGTTTTGATGTAAGAAATTTCAGTTTATTAAAAAATAGTTGAAATTAAAAAGATATTACCAAAGCAAAATAAAACAGTCAATAATAACAAACTGTATTTTCAAATAGATTTTTAATTTCCATTAAGTTAATTTCTAAATGAATTTATTGATTTTTTTTATTGTAGCATTAATTTTTAATTCATGGAATGCATTTCTCATTACTGATCTGTTAATGGAGCCTCTCATGGTCCTGCCCTAGGACTCAGCAACCAACAGGAAGAAAGCTGTGGCAGCTGAGTATCAGCAGATGCGGGACATGTTGATCCGGGAAGAGCGTGATGCTCTGACTGCTGTCGACCGAGAGATGGAGAGTGGTCAGACCAAACACAGGACTCTGATGAAGAAGTTTGCTGAGAACATCGATAACATGAGCAAAGCTAAAGAAGATATCCACAGTCTGCTCGGTCAGTCACAAACACTGGCATTCCTGCAGGTGAGACAACTGTGGTTATCAACCCACACAGCCGCATTTCCACACAATGTCAACAGTAAAAGAAGACATGATACACACTGCATGATACTGCTCTGAATGACTCAAGTCTCAAGTATCTGGTAAATGATTTGAATAATTTAGTAAGGAAAGCAAAAGCTCCCTAGATGGTAAGGACTCGCTCTCAAACACACACACACACACACACACACACACACACACACACACACACACACACATACACACACACACACACACACATATAGCTATATTTGAGTTTTTCACCTTAGGAAATAATAGAGCTTTATCTTGACTGTTTTGAATAAGACCTTGTTCCATCAAAGAAAATAACACTGTGCTCCTCTTCTCACAGGGGTCATTTAATCTGCCCCAAGCTGTAAACTTTGACCCTTACGCCCCTCGAATCAGCCTGGACTCCAAGAAGGTGATCACAACACATGCCTTTGCTGCTGCCTTAAAGGAGTATCTGACAGAGATCTTTAAACAGCCTGTTGAGGCCAGACTGCAAATGATTAAACCAGGTGAATACACAGGTACATGTATAGGCAGGAAATTTAACAGACAAAGATGCTGTAAGAAAGTCCAGTGAATTTAATCATGCTCAATTTTGTTGCAGAAATTAACACTGACATTGTTACATCTGGTGAGTCTGTGCCATGTGGGAATTGGTTCAGATAGAAATCTAATCAAAATAATCATTTAAAAATATTCCTCAAATTGGTGCTGAATGGTGTGGTGGTGGGTTATCGGGGTAACTGTTTAAAGCCACATGAATAAAAATAAAAACATAAAAAGACAACTGTAATGACATTGTCTGGCATCTTCTCAGGTGAAAAAGCAGCTTCTGCCTCAGGATTTAAACCTTTGAGCCCTGGGCCTCACGAATCCGGTATGTTCATCTATCAAGCACATAAGATTTATATGTGTGTAAAACTAACAAGGATTTTATAACACTTAGCAAATGACAGTTCCAAACTAAAAGGCCTTTTTTTTTATTTCAGAGCCACAGTGGCCCCCAGGGCATCTCAAACTTCCCAGGTCCCACAGTCCAGGTCCAGGTGCCCAACCCAAAGCAGGCCCAAAGAAGAAAAACCAAAGTAAGTTTTTTTTTTCTTTTTTTATTAGACTACTAGACTAGATAAACTCAGTCGCCCATTTATTTTAGGGACACCTAGTTGAAAGCAATGCACAAAGTCCTATATTATATATAGGAAATACTCCATATTTCAAACCAAGTATATTCAGGGGCTTTACAGCTCTTCAAAACTTTCACTTCAGTTATAACACAAACTTATGTTTTTTAATTTAATTTTTTGTAGAACAAACCAAAAAACCTCCCCAATCCACTGAGGACACAGTTGGAAATAGGAATCTAGCCCGTTCAATGGAAAACCTGTTGGAGTTTGGTGGGAAAGACAAACCCAGAGGCTGCCCCCCTGCTGCTGAACCCAGTCAGATACCAGGTAGACACCATCTGCAGTGGATAAATGAGATGGCTTTTTTGAAAGATAAGAGTTCTCCATTAATTCAGCATTTCTATAACATCTGGACTAACGAAGGATAATTTAAAAAACAGGATCAAAACTGATGTAGCAAAACCTACTATACTACCTACTACTGACATATTTTATTTTACTATCCCACACTCTTCCACACTTCTTCCTTGTGACAACTGCCTATGTTACCAACAATGCAAATCAACTGCTGACAGTTCAGTCTCAGATTTGTTTGTGTTATGCTAGTGGTGCCTAATGTAGCCTTAAGCCTCTAGCCTCGAGCAAAGATGAGGAACAGGCTGCAGAGGTCTGGTAAGCTCACTTCAATCTCATTCAACACCCCCAGAGTTTTCATTTTCAAACCAGTGGTCTTCAGCCTCAATCAGTGCTCACTCAGGTGACATCAGTTGTGGCAGTTTAGTGGGTCTTGCTGGAGCCAAAAAAGACTTATATAACTATATAACTCTCTTCCTCTTTTTAAGCTCCCACTCATTATCTGTAGGCCTGCTGACAAATGACTTTTTTGTTTTCTTCTGTTATAGAAACTTCAGACATTACCCCAAACATAACATCTGCTGAAAAAAGAAGTGAACTCCTGAAATGTAAGTCTATGAGTGTGGCAGGTTCCTCTCACAAGGCAGTGGCAATCGTGTTTGTTATTTGAATGGTCTTCCTTTCCTCTGTACCTTCTAGATGGCACAGTACTCACTTTGGATCCAAAGACAGCCCACAAACGCATCATACTGAGTGAGGGCTTCACCAAGGCCTCTGTGTCAGATGAGCATGCAAACTACCCCGACTGCCCTGAACGCTTTGCTGTCTGCTCCCAGGTGCTCACTTCCAAGGGCTTCTCTAGAGGGCGTCACTACTGGGAAGTCAGACTGAGCAGCAACAACTTCATTGGCATTGGCTTGGCTTACAGCAGCATTGACCGCAAAGGTCCCACCAGTCGACTGGGCCGCAACGCCCAGTCCTGGTGTGTTGAGTGGTTTAATGTTAAGCTGTCAGCTTGGCATAACAGCAGTGAGACCGTGCTGGTCAACCCCAATCCAAAGCGTATAGGTGTGCTTCTGGATTGTGAGGAAGGCACGGCTACCTTCTATAACGTGGCAGACAGGGCGTATCCTTTCCACTCATTTGTTTTCCCCTTTGCTGAAGCCGTGTATCCAGCTTTCTGGATTTTCTCAAGCGGCTCATCCGTTACTTTGTGCAAGCTGCAGGCATGAGGAGCGTATGCACATAGAATGGCATATGCAGCCACACACACTATCATACACACACAGTCAGCCCCTATTACTACTACTAGTACTACTTAGTGCTAACATCAAAGTTATAATGTCCAGGATGTTCCTAAAAAATTTTCTGTCTCGCCTTGCTCTCTGTCGGTGGATGGATATATAAAGAGCTGAAGGTCTGTGCCTGTTTGACCAAGAGTGTGGCAGAGCTTTGGCTTCACTCATTCAAAACAACATTTTGTTTCTTTGATTCCTGGCATTGTTCTTGCCAATGCCACTCCCTGTCCTCATTCACTCTCTAGCTTGTTCGACCACTGCTGCTCTCTCTCTTGCTCGATGAGCCAGTGGGGAAGGGCCAACTCTGAAAAATGTGTTTACAAACAGCAACCTTTAATAATGTACAAGAATAAAGTCTTAAATCTATTTTGCTGTTTGTCACAGCAGCTGAATTTGTGGTTATACGACCACAAAAATGAAGCTGGCAGAGCATCTGCCCCGG
Organism: Lates calcarifer; assembly: GCF_001640805.2. Taxonomy (NCBI): domain Eukaryota; kingdom Metazoa; phylum Chordata; class Actinopteri; family Centropomidae; genus Lates; species Lates calcarifer. Next base: position 26,602,429 of record NC_066837.1, on the reverse strand, counting down.
CAGGTTTCTCAAAACACCGGAAAAGCAACACAACTGGCATGACCTGCATCCCAAGTGACTGTGATGCATTTATGTGTTTGTCTTACAATTTTAAGAGAACACACAAAACACACTGTACACTTGCTGTACAGTGTGTTTGTGCCAGTGTGTGTCCTGTATTAATAGTGCAGACTACTTAACATACACTGGAGAATAGTTATGAATGTGAGTGGATGAAGAAGTGAATTCATCACTCATGTCAGTTCAGTGTTTTGATATGAAGTCTACATGTAAAAAAAAAAAAGATTCTTTTGGAGTGAACTGAAGTGTGGCTATTAAAGTTCTGGAGCTGGGTGATACTGCAAAAATGGGAAAGAGTACCAAAACAGTAGCATGTTGTGTGTTTAGCTGTGTTTTCAGCTGTCTCTGTTTGTGCACGTCTCTTCCTGAGGGATGGCTTTGGGGCTTTGTGATTGGATAGAAGACGCTTTGTGTCTGTTATGCTGTCCAGTGCACACCTGAACACTTCAATACATTGTCTGTAGGGTACAGATAATGTTTTTATCAAGATAAGTGAATATATTGTTTGTATCACCCAGCTCTATGTGCTCACTTCCTCAACTCTTCGACTGGTTTGGCTGATGAGAACAAAAGTCACATAGACTCTGTTTATATCAAGTTCTGACAGTCTCTTTTTTGTTTTTCTTTTGTTTTCATGGCATTTTGCCTTAATTGGTGGAGTTTAAGCTGGGAAATATTAGGGAACGAGATGAAGGGTGCAGCAATGGTCCTTGGCCAGATTAGAACCTTGGATGTCATGCTTGCATGGTATACCCCATAGAAATAAAATGTTATACTATTTTATATCTATGGTCACAAGAAGCCATCAGAATGCTCTGTTGGCTTTTTGTTAGGTGGGGGGAAGGTAGTAAGATGTACAGTTTCACAGGGGTAAGTTATTTGTTGCATGATACAAAGTTTACCCCTGTCCGTAAGATGTGCTGAAACACACTGGTGATATTAGTTACAGTGGCTCCATTCCTGATGTGGCACATCTGGAGTCCATCAGGTAAAGTGGTTGGTCAGTATGAATACTGATCATTTTCAACCAAACTTATGAGCATGCATATCTTGCAGATGCTAGAAGAAGTGAAATGACAGACCATATGGGTGTAAAGCAGTAGAGATCTGTCTACACAATATATAGCATATTAACAGTGAAGTTAGTCGTTTGAACCTGGTTCTCTTTTCTGAGAAAGGTAGAAGAAGCACCAACTTCACTGCATTTAAGAGGCACAGAAGACACTGCTGTCCAGAGTGACTTAACTGATAAGATCTCTGTCAGGCATTTCTGCTAGTACACTTCAGGTATCGGGCCTTTTTTATTAGGCTGCATACTGATATCAAAAGGCACTATGCTTCAATGCACAGAAAATCAGAACCAGTAAAGTGAGATATGCTGTTTTTATTATTTCTTGTGGCTTATCCTCACAATGGGACAGATATGTGAATCTACTGAAAGCTTTATGACACCGTAATAAGTGCATAAGATATTGTGTTGATGCTTGTTTGTCTTACTACCAAATGTAAATAACATAATGCTGTCTGTGCTTTGGTGAAATAAGGAAGAGTTTATTGCTTATAGTCCCTGTTTTTGGGCTGTAAAATGTATCCTAGATCAGCTGCAGACTTATGTGGCCCACAGATGCTTTTGTTGCTTTGTTGTTGATTGTCCATTGCTGATCCTCAGCTGAAATGTAGTTCATTATTGAGTTAACACTGAACCACCCTCTGTGTAAGCCTTCGATGTCCAAATGTCCTGTGCCCAGTGTCTGTGAAACAGGTGAATATGAAGTGCTAGTTGATTTAATTCAGTGTGCCCAACAGGAGAGGATCGGATATGAATGCATTTATGTGACGTGTGTGTCTTAAAGTTTAAAAAGATTATTACTGTGTTATATTTACTTCAATGAAAATCTCTTTGTATTAGAAATTAACCAGTGACTTCTATTAATATTTTTTTTTTTTCTGAGATTCTCTTCTTCTTTTCTCTTTACAAAGAGATAAACTTTTCTGCAGATGACAACATTAGTATTGAGCTGATAACTGATTCCCATCTAGCCGTATGAGAAGCTATATACACAGATCAACCACAACATGAAATCCTTGAGTCTAATACTGTGTAAGTCTGTCGAGACATGGATAAGACCTCTGAAGGTGTCCTGTGGTATCGGGCACCGATACATTATCTGCAGATTCTTTAAGTCCAGTAAGTTGTGAGGTGGGGCCTCCATGGAGTTGACTTTGTTGTCCAGAACATCCCACAGATGCTCTGAGATCTGGGGAATTTGGAAGCCAAGTCAGCACGTTTGACTCTGTCATACTCCTTATACCATCTTTGAACAATTTTTCAGATCCTTGTGCTTAGCCATCTTTCCTGCTTCCAACACATCACCTTCAAGAACTGGCTGTTCACTGGCTGCCTAATGTCTCCCACCCCTTGGCAGGTGCCATTGTAATGATGTGATGTAATGATGTGAATGTACTCACAGAATAGAGCTCTTAGGGTATCAGAGCTTAAAACTACAGAATATCATGTTACTGTGGTGATAAAAGTATCTTGGTTAAGTCAAAGTCATGTATGATCGAGATGGTTGTTGATTAATGTGATATTCCCCTACAAGACAGCAGTTAATAAAATGTTATGTTGATGATGCTTGCTTTTGTCGTATGGGGGATTTTGTAGCTATACATACATACATACATGTCATAAAGCATGCCTTGACCATACCTTGACCATCACTATTGGGCACCCACCTCTAAACCCATTTAAACTTGTGGGAAATATTCACAAATATAGTAAAACCACCAAACATCAGCCCTTTGAAATTCTGACGTTTGAAATTCTGACGTCTGTGCTCACAATGATGTTTTTTGTCCACATAAAGCATAAAGATATGCTCACACCCACACACACACAGTCAGAGAGAGAGAGAGAGAGAGAGAGAGAGAGAGAGAGAGAGGTGACGTAGCTTGTCAGTGGTCACGAGATATCTGGGCAAATGTCATTGCCTAAACTAATGCCAGTGAGTTGGAGCGAGCTTCAGCAGCACAAAAGGTACGTGGAGGTAAAATGATTATTATTATTATTTTGAAGACAGGAGTTCTGTATAGATAGATGGTTTGTGCGCAGTGGGTTATACATATATTTGCAATAAAACTGTCGTGAAAAGGTCGTGGCGTCGTGTTGATAGATAAGCTGCGACTTAGTTGCGACTGGGGTTTGAATTTTACTGCTTTGTGCTCACTGCATCCAGAGGTGGGGTCGACATTCCTTATGAACACGCACTTCACAAGTTAAGTTTCGTTTCTCCCTCTCAGCCTCGCCTCCTCTGAGCTCTCATCATGGCCGCAGTGGACGAGGGTCAGTTTTCCATCATGAGTCTGGAGGATGAGCTGACCTGCAGCATCTGTCTGAGTACCTTTGAGTGTCCGGTGACCATCCCCTGCGGACACAACTTCTGCCAGGACTGTCTCCTCGCCACCTGGAAGGAAACTTACAGCTGTCCTCAGTGTCGGACCCACTTCCCCACCAAACCGGAGCTGAAGAAGAACACGGTCCTCAGCACCGTGGTGGAGACCTTCAACCTGAGGTCGAGCAAGAGCGAAGAGAAAGAGGAGAAAAAAGCAAAGGAAAAGGATGTCATACGCTGTGACACCTGCATGGAAGCAGAGGCGTCCCAGACCTGCCTCACCTGCATGGCCTCTTTCTGTGAGGAGCACCTGCGTCCTCACCGGGAAAATCCAAACTTCGCCCTCCACCAGCTGAGTGAGCCTGTCGGGGACCTGTCAGACCGCATCTGCTCAGACCACAGCAAGCTGATGGAGTTCTTCTGCAGCCAACATGGCCGTCCAATCTGCAGCCTCTGCCTCCAGCAAGTCCACAAAGGCTGCTCCTTCACGACCCCTGAGGAGCAGAGGAACCTAAAAGAGGTCTGTGTGTGTGTGTCATGAGTCTCACCAGTGGTGGAAGATTTATCCCTTACTTGAGTAGAAGTAACGATACAGCAATGCAAAGACACTCATTTTCAAGTAAAAGTCTTGCATGAAAAAAAAAAAATCTAATTTAGTATAAGAATGCAAGTATTACCAGCAAAAAGGCACTGGTGTTGTACTGGCACTACACATTATTATATGACATGATTAGATACTGATACTGGCTGATATTTGATACTGAAGCATCAATGTGTGAGCTGCATGTAACAACTGAGAGATGGAGCTAGTTTGAATTACTTTATACAGTTTTATATGCAGTCAAATCAGGAACAACAACTTGAAAGTGGTATTTAAGTGCAGTACTTGGGTACATGTAGTTTGTTACTTTCTACCACTGAGTCTCATATATTTTGAGAAATATGCTGATTGGCCTCGTTTCCTTGACGTCTGTGAGAAGATTGATGAACATGTTGCTGGAGCCAGCAGCCAGTTAGCTTAGCTTGGCATACAGGCTTGAAACAGGGGTAAAGAGCTAGCCTGGCTCTGTCACAAGGTTCCCATACACAGCGTGTTAATTATTGAGCCTTAGAGGCGCTGGTAGGTGGATATTGTTACCACAGATAAAGTCAGACCACACATGGCAATAAAAAAATGCAATAAAACTAAAATACAGAGACCTGTTGCACAGAGGTTCAGTTTATGCTTAATCAGATGCAGTTTCAGAAGGATTAAATATAACGTCATATATTATATTGAGTTTCAATTCAACTCCAAAAAATCAAATAATCAACAATCAAATTCCTGCCCAGATTGACTTGAATTACACAGGCATCAGGCACAGCTAATGAATTTCCTGGCAGGAGGGAGTCACTGATTCACCCAGATACCATTAGGAGAAAAACTGTGATTGGTTCATTTCCTCTTCTGTTATATTAACCAACTGTTTTCCAATACTTATTAGTCCAAGTTTATTAGGATGATCTATTCTATTCTATTGTAAAAAATATTCTATAGCAACCTAAAAACATTTAACAGCAAGAAGGAGAAACTTGATGCTGCCATTTAGAGACTGTGTTGCAGGAATAATGCAGATGTTTCATATCTATCTTTGTAGTCTGAATTTAGAGACAAGTTGGGTTTGCTGGATGGGAAGATTGAGAAGACTGAGACCGTCGTGTTTCAGATGAATGACATGCAGAACAAGCTGAAGGTAATTTTTACACATCACTTTTCCCATGTTTCACAAGAATAGTTACCAAGATGAAATAAAAGAGTTTTTGTTTACTGTTATCTATGGCTCCTCTCATGGTCCCTGCCTAGGACGGGGCAGCCAATAGAAAGGCAGCATTGGCAGCTGTGTATCAACAGATGCGGGATATGTTGGCCCAAGAGGAACGTGAGGCCCAGAATGAGGTGGACCGCGAGCTGGAGATTGGTCAGACGAAACTTCGGGATCTCGTGAAAAAGTTCACTGACAATGTTGTGACAATGAGAAAAGCCAGAGAAGATATCAACAGTCTGCTGAGTCAGTCCCAAAGCCCGGCCTTTCTACAGGTGAAATGACCATTGTCACAGAGATGAAGTAGTAGGGAGGAGGGAAAGGGATGGAAACTCAAGACAAATAAAACAGAAAAGACTGTACAGAGAGAGGTCACAACTGATGTTCACCCATTAAACAAATTAAGACATTTGTTGAACTAATTGGCAGCTGATAATCAATAAATAGTTTACAGTAATTTTTGTAAGCCAAAGTGCCAAGCACTTCCTGATTCCATCTTTTCAAATGATGCTTTCTCCTTGGTATATGATAGTGAAGTGAATATCTTTGTGTTTCTGACTGTTGGTCAAATAAAACAACCAATATGAATACACCAGCTTGGACTGTTGGATACTACAACAGGCACTTTCACTATTTTCCACAACAAATCAGTTAATTGAGAAAGTCATCAGTAAACTAAATGGTATTTTGAAAGTAAACATTAATTATAGCTCTAATTAAAAATTTCCTGACTATTACAGCCATGTCTTGCACAACTTGGGAAAAAAACACATCCTATTAAACTATTTCCTTTCCCTTGTTCCTCACAGGCTTCATTTGACTTGCCTAGGGTCGTAAAGTTTGAACCTCACATGCCCAGAATCAACCTGGACTCCAAGAAGGTGACAGCAACACAGGCTTTTGCTGGTGCACTGAAGGAACATCTGACAGAGTCCCTAAAACTGCCTGTGGAGGCCAGACTACCAATAATTAAACCAGGTGAATGTGCAGGTACATTTTTATTGGGAGATTTTACATTTGGAAGTACACTGTATAATATACTGTAAGGATAATGAAGCCAGTCATGTCCAATTTTGTTGCAGAACTGAACACTGGCAATGCTGCACCTGGTGAGTTTGTGTCATGTGGTTAATACTGGAAATCAAATCAGCTGACTCCATTGATGGGGGTTTGTGGCGGTGGGCTGACTGAAATTCTGGGTGTATGATTCTGGGTGTGTGTGTGTGTGAGAGAGAGAGAGAGAGAGAGAGAGAGAGAGAGAGAGAGAGAGAGAGAGAGAGAGAGTGACAGGCAAATTGTAAAGGTCCATTTGCCATTTACCATTCACAGGTGATAAAACAGCTCCTTCAGGACCTGCAAGTGCTGGGTCTCAGCCAGAATCTGGTATGTTCATCTCTATGAACAGTAGCAAAACATCTAAATTCAGTAGCTATAAATATTTGAACAGTACCTACCCATCAAGTAGCCATGAAATAACTGAGAAATGCAAAATGTGTAGATTTTAACCAGTCAGTGTGCATGCTGAGTCTCTGAAGTTTTGATAAAATACCTTCATAGATCTCTGTCAAACACCTACATGCATTGATAAGACTCAAATTTAAATTAAGCTCACTTATCATTTGAAATTTTTGTTTCCGTAAATCGATTATTTCCAGGAGGCTATGCTAACTGTGTCCCCAAGTACTGGGTTAGCATGTTGCATGTGTTTCTGTATTTATGTTTGTGTTGTTTTAAGGTGTGTGTTTATGATTTGAGATTAAAATGTTTTGTCTTTTGTCAATAAAGTTATTTCTTGTCATTGAGTACAAAGTAACTTCTCATTTCACCACTCAGAACCACCAGAGTCTCCAGAGCAGAGAAGACCGCCCAGGTCCCACAGCCCAGGTGGTCCACCCATTCGGCCGTATTTCCAACCAGTCCCTGTGCCTGTTTTCATGGGCCCACAGGCAGGCTGGAATCCACCCCAGTATGCTCATGGCATGTCACCAGGCTTTAGGCCTCCATTTATGGCAGGACAAAAGACATGTAAGTGAGATTAAAAATCAATCATACACACAATATTAAATTGTTATATATCTCTGTTCTGACATTAGAAAGGTGTGAGTGTGTGTGTGGTGGTAGTGCCAAATACTTTTCTTAATTCTTGGTAGTCACTATTGAGCTCAGCTGGAAATTGAGGTTATAAATATCTGTTGTTTTCCATTGAGTAATTGTGTTGGGGCAGTGTTCAGTTTGTTTTTAGCTTATTCTCTAGAAACAGAAGACTGTTCTGTCTGAAAGTTATGCTGATGAGAGCTGTGGGAATGAACCAAAACAACTGGATTGTGGGCTGCAAAACTACAATGAAGTAAAACAACTGTGTTTCATGTGTTTGAATGCACGTTGTTGTTTTCTTTTTTCCTCTTATACAGACAAGAAAAGTGATACCGGTCACCAACCCCACTACAGTATGTGATCTATCCTTACATTGCAAACTCTCTTGTGAAATTTCAGACTTCATGAATATGTTTTCTGTCTCTGTTGACTGTATCTGTATCTGCTGTTTTCCATTGAGTGTGAGTTTACATTTGCACAGCTTAAGTGTCCAAAACATCATTTCCAGGTGTGCTTTTTCAATCTGATTTTTGGTAGCATTAGTCATGACTAGTCTTTCACTTAAGCTAGTCAGTGGTAACAAGGACGTATCAGCATAGCCGCATATGATGTGGAATCACAGGTCCCTACGCCACTTGCAGGACTTTCCTCATTATGAGTTCATAACTGTTTGAATTAGGGGTGGTGACTTTTTTCGTCATGACACCAACTGTTTACTATGAAGGTGTTGGCCTAGTGAACACGTATTTCAGTGTGTTATTCTTGGAAATGTTCCATGTCATATGAAACCCTATGTAGTCAACTGCTGGTAGATTAATATTCAGAAAGTCATTATCTGTGACTACCATGAAAAAGAGCTACAACTTCTCTAAATTTGTGTTTGAAAGTTTTACACACTTGTGTAAAATTTTAGGGAGTTAAAAGCTCCTTTAGTCTTTAGTGCAGGGAGCTACAGGTATGGGGACAGGGCTTATTTGAGGTGCTATTGTTGTCCTGGAAGTGTTATGAGTTTCGTAGATTAAGATGTGCAGCCTGCATAGGTTACTGTAACTCATGGATGTAGCAACTGGCTGTCTGCAACCGTGGCGTTGAAGCAGTGACAAGGACTGCAGTGAATAGGGAAATAGGCTCCAAATATTTTGCAAGGTGGCGTTGAAAGATTTTTGAATATAGTATTAAATCGTGATGTGGTTTCTTTAACTGATGCATTTAGCTTTAGTTTGTTTGCATTTGATACACTATATTGATACTATGTATATATTTCTATACATATCATTCAGCAAATTAAGGCTTTCAGAAAAATGAAGATTTCAAATTTCCACTTACCACCAGCAAAAGTGTCCTATTTACCCAGGAGTTAAGATATCTGTCTCCCTCTCTAATATAATGGAGTTGAAGTTTTTTAGTGATGCTGACAAGTTGAAAAATAATGGAGATCAGTGTTTCAAACCAAAGAAAATAAAGCTGCATGGCAAGGTATTACAAGGTTATAAGTCAGAATATGTGCTGTTCTGTAATTGACATAATATTCACACAGTTTGAATTTGATTTGATCCGTTGTTATATAAATATCGAAAACAACAGCTTCAAGGTATCTTGTCCTGAACTGAATGTTCAGTTCCAGCTAGTTTCACCAGATCACTGAGGTCACCAGGAGTCATATCATCATAAAAAAATATTTTAATACAAATATGACAAAAAATGAATAGTCAGGATATTTCACTTGGGGTGAAAGTGTTGGATGCACAGATGGATGGAATGGCTGTTTTTTTTTTATTCTTATGTAAAACAAATGTGTTTCAGGTATTTAAATGTGTGTTGATGTTTTCATTTTCCCTCTTACAGACAAGAAAAGTGATACCGGTCACCAACCCCACCACAGTATGTGATTTACTCTTACTTTCTTTTGCAAACTTTGCAGATATGTGGGCAGGGCTGGTTTGAGGTGTGGTGTTGTACTGGTAATGCTCTGGCTGTCACATCAGTTTAGTTCACCCACTAGTTTCCTTTGTGTCACAAGTGTATCACCTGCCCGTTTGCAGCCCTCCCCATCACAACAAAGGAGGCTGGTGCATATGATTCTGATGATTCTGATTTTAAGAGCAACTCCAGGGAAACTAAATCAGGAGTGACTACAAATAACAGGAGCAGGAATTGAGCCATTCATTTTAAACCTACATTAACTTATTTTATTTTATGATACATGGGGCAGTAGCAAAAAACTGTAGACACAACACTGACATAGTGAATTTCTACCTTAAAGTTGGTAGAAAACATTGTAGCAAACATGCCCAAAGGTAGCATTCATTTGGAGTAATGTAATTCTTTTGCAGACTTTCTTATGAAATTTCAGACTTCATGAATATGTTTTTGGTCATGTCTACTTATCATCAGGCCAAGTCTATGTGTTTCTCAAACTTTAATGATAAAACAACATCTTAACAATGTATGGATTCAATGATACAGTCTGCCAAATAAGACACTGAGTGACTTTGTGGGTCAGAATTGAGCTTTGACTTAATGCTTTGTTTCTTTCAGTTTATGTTTGGTGCTAGAATTTACTTTTAATAATTATTTAGCAGTCAGCATCACCTTCACTGAATATTCACTTTTTTCTTTATGTGAATCACTGCACCACTGGTCACATTTGTGTTCTGAACTGGAAGTGTGTGAGTTTTTGAACAGAAATTGTAATTATAATGAGGCTGCGGGTATGTGGGCAGGCCCAGTCTGAGGTGTGATGTTTATGTGGAAATGTTCTAACTTCCTCAGATTAAGCTGTTAGATCAGTTTAGTTTGCCAAGTAGTTCTCTCGTGCGAATCATGCAGTGTATCACTTGCCCGTCTGCAGCCCTCCCCATGTCAACAGTAGAGCTACTGTATAGGACCAGGACTGCGATTCACAAGGAACTTTCTAATAAAAACAACAACTTGTAGGGCTTGTCATAAACCTGCACTACCTGAATTATCTGTTTCCTGTTCCAGGATGTTGGCAAACTTTGAAGGCTTTTGGCAGGTTCACATGAGTCTGGCTTTAAGAGCAGCTCCAGAACTTTTCAGTAATAGCTACAAATTTGGGTGTTCCCACTGTTGTACTTAAGCTTGACATGATTCATTTCAGTTTGAGTCCATAGGTTGACAAGTGGCATAACTCTCACACATTGGGCAAAGTATTAACACTTTTTTGTGTACTTTCTTTCAGAACCAGACAAAAAGCCACCCAGTGCTCAAGGAGGGAAAAAGCCACAGTCCGATTCCACTAAGAAAGATAATCCCAAAAGACATCCTCCTTCAGACAAATCAACTAAACACCATCAACGGCCTAATAAAAATGTCTAGATGCAGCAGCAGATGTATTTACTTCTGCAGTCATGATACAATGAGGGACTGTGGGAATTGTGTATCATAAAAACATGGAGATTATCAGAGGGAATGACACTATTCTTTTGCTTAAATAAACTGTACACACACTTGAAACAGACCCAGCCCTTGGCACTTAAATAATAGTTGCCATGGATATGTTTGATTGTGTGATGACATGAGATATTAAATTGTAAATGATTAATAGAGCTTGGTAGCAGTTGTGTGCTTTCAGCTTTTGAGCTCAGTGTTTCATTAGTAAATGATTAAAACAGTCCAACATAATGACGTCAGTGTGATGGATTTAAATATAATTTAATTAAAACACAGAGACGAGTGTCGTATATATGAAAATATTTATGGGAATGTCTTCAACTTCAAAAGATCGCTTAATTACATTCAGTTCCATCAAAACGTTTGTGTCACCTGTAGTAGCAAATTCACCAAACTGCCTTTACTACCATTTTTGTAAACAGCTATGTTTTACATGATTGTTACCAATTTTCTCCCCGATACAGTTTCTCTGTATTTTCTTTGTGTTAAGCAGTGGCCACAGAAGGCGTCTTGTTAGGGACCATGTCATAGTCAAAATGAAATTATCTTGTTTTCGGCACATTCTTATCACCTTTTAGGGTTCTCTTGTTTTTACAGATATTTGACAGCAAAGTATATTCAAATATATATTAATAATAATGAAAGCATTATAGGACACACAACATGGTGAAATGTCAGGATCAGCTGAACTTTGAATGCAGAAGCACAGTGCTAATGATCTGTCATATATATATATATATATGACACAACTTCACTCCCTCTTGCCAAATTGTATCTATAAAAATACAGTTTTATATCGGCCAAGGTTTAATAAATAATAATAAACTGACAGCTATGGATTAGGAGCATTCAAAACAACCACCAACACCATCATCGCCATACCTCCACCCCTCACAATAAAAATAAGCAAACGTAATTAGCCACACTAGCAACCCTCAGTGTAGTTATTACACACCAGACAACAGATCTGTTCGATGGTTTAAGAGACTTGTCAAATCCTTATCATGACTGGAGCAAAGAATAACTGATGGAGGTGCCAGAGAAAAGGCCATGTTCTATGTAAATCAAAAGGGTTATCACCTACGTTTTTCACTTGTCAGGCACAGTGGTACATGTCAACTTTCGTCAGTTCAAAGCTGTGTTCATCAAGTTTTTGCTTTGGCTTCTATGGAGCATAACTCCATACACTCATTTTACATATTACTGCCCCATAAGGTTGATATGCCAAATATGTTAGCAAACAGAGAACAAAGCTTTTACACTAACAGCAGACGTGGAGCAATACTGCCATTAATTTGAAGTCAATGTGACAAATGTTTAAGATTTGCTCTCTTTTTAGCTTTGTTTGAGTCTCTAACATCTCTCTGAGCTAGCACACAGCCAGCCACTAGCCAACCACCCACTACTCTGGATCTACATCATTTGTGGTGGGCATATAGCATACAGTTGTCTGATATTAGTGCTGTTTTAAGCTGTATAGGCTGTAAAGGCTACGTTTACCTGAGCTGCAAGCTAGGCAGTTAGCATGTTGCTGTCATGTGTACATTAAGAGTGTTTATAATAATATTTAGCATGTTAGAATGCTATCTAAGCATTAATCTCAAACTACATCTGAGGCAGAAATTTGGTCTGTAGTTTTGGAGTTGCAGTTTTAGATGAGTATTATGTCATGAACTGAAGTGTTTTATAAGCAAAAATAAAAAGTTAAATAAAACAAAATACTCTAAATGAAACATTCAAAGGATCAACAGAATCAGTCCTGCAGCGAGATAGGACACTCTAAAACAGTGTGTTGAACTAAGCACATGTTGCTGGCGTGGCTAAAAACCTGCCAATAACCCCCCGTTTCATTTACGCAAATTCAGTGCAACACAGTATAACACACAAACAAGTCTGGTAAATAAGGATGATAAGGTAAAAGATCAAACAGGTGTGCTTGAGCAAGACACTCACCAAACAAACAGGGTGATGAAACCATCAGCCTTGGTTACATGGCAAGGAAGTGCATATTCCAAAAACATAGGCATCACACGGCTAAAAACTGATCCTTGTTCAGCCTTATGAGCAACAAGTTGGCTCCAGGTTCATTAGGAAACATAAACTAACATTCTACAGACTTTCTCATATGGCTGTGAGCAACAGGCATTCTGCATTAAACAGGACCACCTCAAATGGCAAAATGAATTTCCCTACATGAAAGCTGGTTTACTAATATTAACACACATGACTTCTTGCACACATTATGTGCAACACAGGAAAGATGAAACACACACAACTAAACAGATGGATCAAAGTCACATGAACAAATACAGAAAAGTATATGAAAGTGACAGCAATACTGAACTGTTGATGTTAGACCAACTCCTAGCCCAACCCTGTCTCTCTCCTAAAAACACTATCTTTAGTCCACCACCTTGTGGTGACTATTTGGTAAAACACAAATGATGAAATGAAAGAGTGCCTCTTGAATAATGTAAAATAACAACACACACAGCATAATCTCAGCAGTAGTCACTATCAGCAGTAACATTAAAGGTCAACATTAGGGTTTCATGTATGTTACCAACGCTCTAAGCAGTGTAAGGTATTCATCAGTGTAAGTGCCAAAACAGTGCAACACAAAATATGGTGTAAACTCTGCAAAGAGGAAAAAAAGGAGGAAAGAAGAAGAAAAGGTCTGACGTGTAGGCAAAATGGATCCACAACAGTTAAATGGCAGTACTTTCAAAATAATCCTCAACACACCAGCCTGTTTCCTGTGGCTCTCAGGAAAGTTAAATCTAGAATCTTACAACCCAGCAGTTTGACAAGCTATTTAAGACAGTGCATCATGAAGTAAACAACCAACATCAATGTCCAGTGATTAACAGCAGAATCAGAGACCATTTGAACTGCACACTCATTTCAAAACCTTAGTTTGGGTGACAAACGTAGGAGACACTAAAAAACTATCTACAAAGATGAGCCTGAAAGTGGAATTTAACTGATATTTTTGCACAGTTCAACTTTTCACACATCACCCTCTGAAGTCTGCTCGCAGAAAATGCATTTACTGTGTGTTGCTTGTGCTTTTTGTGTGATAAAATTTCATTAATGGACAAAAGTCTGACAAAACGTCCACTTTACACTCAACACAACAGTACTGCTCTCTCCTGTGTTACAGTGTCAGCATGGACATGGCTTTGAGGGGGGTTTGTCTATTGAACCTGGGCAACTTGTTAAAAAATGGCTCACTGATAACTGCTGGGCTGCACTGGGTATTTGACTGTAAATACAGTATAACAAACACAGTATAATTGACTATAGTAATAATATCTATGGCACAAGGGATCAGTGCAAATAAACAGCAATCTTTCTCCATAACATTCACCTCCACCTGACTGTCCCACCTGTCGAGGCGGAACTGCCTGAGCTCTGGGTTACAATATATGGAGTGTGAAGGTAAAAGACCAAAAAACAACTCACACCAGCCCAATTACAAACTAACCTTTTTAACCCCTGCAATCAGAAATGAAAAATGAAAATTCTAACATCTATTCTCACCAACATGGATTTGAGGACAACATGTGCTCAAAGACCTTAGAGGAGGACGACTAAGTGACACTATAAATGACAAATTAATAGAAACGAATGCTGAAGAATGAAGACAGAAACCTAAGTTAACAAGAGCTTCAGGTCACATGATGTTTGGGGCAGGTCATGCACGAGCGGAGGCTGGCCCCGGGGGCCTGGGTGAGTCTTGAGGGGTGGGGCTCTCTGTTTCAGAGGCACTGGATTCGTCGTCGTCATCCGTCTGCTCCGCGCTGTGATACAGCATGAGGGCCTGGGTCTTGTGGGTGATTGTGATGGTGCAGGGGCCCTGGGCCCACGGCTCCCCATCTACCTGCATGGGCATCTTGGAGCTCTTGAGAACCAGCTGCGGAGGCATGACATATGGTATAACGCATCATTAAATGTCACAACCATTACCAGTGCATTTTCTCCTCATGTGATGCTTCTGTTCAGCAAAAAAAACTGTTGCCATGGCAACAACTACATCAAACTTTATCCAGCCTTGACTCTGCATTACAGACTGCAGCTGTCTACAGGGACGTATCTCATCAAGTAACCTTTTAATTTGCTTTATAAAAAGCTTTGTTTGATAAATTAGAACAAGAACATAATTTTACAAACCACCCTGGGTTTTGCCTCTCAGGCTACATGTTGGGGGGAAGTAGGCAGCCTGTCACAAAGCACTAAAATAAAACACAAACCCTCCCCGTTAAAAAAAAAAAAAAAAAAATCAAATTATGTTTAATTTGCATATGACAGTGTGTAATAATAATATTATCCCAAAGACTCCTATTATTATAGAAGGCTTGAAGAACAACTTCAAAATCATCAGTATTATTAGTTAAGCTGATATAAATGCTAACAAATGCACAAAATTGGATTCACAGTGTCTTTTCTTTCTCTTTTGCAACCCTTGACTTTGTGTTCTGCGTAAGGTATTCAAATACTAGTAAAATTAGTTAATCCATCTTTTCCTGCTGTGGTTATTATGGTCATGCTCAGGTAGCAGTGACAAGCCCTGCAGGTGCACAACAGCGGCAGCCACGCTCTTCTTGCCACTGCCATGGTGGCAGCAGTAACCGTTCACTTACAACTGCTTTGGAAGCACTTTTTAGTGAGTGTATGAGGGCAGATTCTTTTCCTAAAGGGCTTTAGATTACCACACAGAGAACAGAGCAAGGTGGTGTCAGAACAAGCAAAGAATATGAGCACATGCAGGAGCTGTGCATGCTTAATCAGATTAGTTCAAATTAGATTTCCAAGTTCTGTCATGAGGCTAATAACAGGCAAAACTAATTTGACCCGCTCATTGTCTTTCTCCATACCCACTTACTGGGGTAAACAGGAACACAATGCATGCAGTGTGTGTATGTGTGTTATTGCCTCACCCGGACAGTGTGGGCCTGTCCCAGCCGTACAGGATTGGCCAGCTTGACCTGGATCTGTGCACAGTGGAAGGAGCCAAACACACCCACCACCTCCAGCAGGCCATCATCCAGTCTGCAGGGTGAGACAGGAAATGATACTAATACTCACTGTTGGTTGCCATGGTGTAAAGATGAATTCTTGCATTTGACATATTTTAAGACTCTCACAGTAATGTCCCCTGAAAGTGCATGTCTTACCGTGTGGGGGGGCAGGGCTCATCCCCCATACCCTCCCACAGTCTACAGCCTCCTCCCCAGTAGCCAATGTTACAAACTATGATACCCTCCAGACTGGGCAGCGCCACCCTCTCTCCATCCAGCTCCAACTGTGGTGGGACACACACAAACACACATTTATTTTCTGCATTCTCCCACAGGTTTGACAGGAGTACAACTCTCTCATATTTTTTGAGTGGTAACATGTCTAGAGATTATAGCCTGACAGATGGTGATTTTTAAAGCCAACACTGATATTGGCATTTTGAGAGCTAGAGACAGGATTCAGTTCGTTTAGCCTGATTTAGCTTATCTTCACATTAAGACTGGTAGCAGGGGGAAATAATGAGCTCTCACCAAAGTTCAAAAATACTTGATTATCACCTCTTAAGCTCACTGATCAACACACTGTGTCATGTTTGTTTAATGTTGAAATGTAATAGTGAGAAATACTTCTGAAATACTTTCAGAAATAGAGTGTAAAATCCAGAAAAGTTATCATTTTCATAAACTACAAAAGGTAACACTTGTTTTTGAGCAGGCCTGAACAGAATATGCAAACTAAAAAAAGGTGTTTCTTTGTTACTGCAGTTTGTTTAAGTCAAACAACAACAAATTCAGTTGTAGAGTGACAGCTTTGTAAGGAGCAGAGAGCCTGGGGCAGAAGTCAGTTGATTCTCAGCCAAAAATACCAGCAACAGAGAAAATGTTGGCTGATTCCACCAGAACAGAATTAGCATGAAACTTCAGCACATGAACAAGGCTACTGTACCTCAATCCTCTTATCCAAATCCTTACATTCCTGCACTAAACAATCTTTGGTGCCATACAGGAAATATACCGCCTGACGGAGAGAGAAAAGTATATTAATACAAGCACATGTGACATATTCAGCAACCTTGCCTTTGTATTAACATTCAAATTCAAATGCAGTAAAACATTTGCACACGATCTCTGTGTTCAAATGAAGTGGTTCAGACCTTGTTGATGATGCGGCTGGAGAAGAAGGAGGGCGTTTTCTCACGGTGCGTGTGGAAGTTCAGCGCCATCAGAGCATCGGGCCCCACAGAGAAGTAGTTGTTCATGGACAGAACCTGAACAAGACATGGAGTATATATTTTATATGGACTACCAATGTGTCAGCTGTCATCAACTGAAACCCCAACACACACAGCCTGAAAGACATAACAATAAATTTGTGAGTAAAATTAAGAGATTTTACCCATAGAGATCTGAACTCACCTTTGGTTTACGAAAGTAGAGGCCTTTTGAAGCCACCTGCACTTTCCATCTGAAAGTGATCATGTGGGTAATTAGCAGGAACAAAAGACATACAATATAGAAATACAGAAGCCATGATTCAGTGTCCCCCAATGCAACATATACACCTCAGAAATCTTTGACCAAGTTCAAATGTATGTTCGATTACATCTGTTTCCCTAAGTCCAAAAGCTCATTTAAAGCCTTCTGGTGGGGGACATCATTTGTTCATTCATTTTTGGAGGCCTGTTGGTAGTAACATTTCAATCTATAGTTTAAACAAACTGGAATCAGCCTGTAAAATAAGCACATGTCTATGTTTAAATTGCTGAACTTCCCACTGAACCCAAAAAATCTGTCTTACGTGTTAGCTACAACCTGAGCAAAATGAAATTAATATACACAAACATTTGTAAGACTACTGAAAAACAACCATGTATAAACTGATGAAATGATATCACACTGTGGAACATACTGAAAGCCATATTAAAGCCCCACCTGTCCATTTTGACCACCTCAGCATCGAGGATGTTGCGGAGAACTTGTTCCACAGGGATCTCTCCAGCATACCCAGCACCCCAGCCCAAAGTGTTGGAGAGATCATTTCCTGTTCCTAGGGGCAGGATAGTCACCCTTGGGATAAACTGGTCTTGGCCCTGACACAGGACAGTACATAAGAGCAGCAGGTATGTTACTAACTTTACACAGAGTAGTCCCAAATACCCACACTTTCAATCCTGAGCATTTAAGGGACAGTACAGTAAAAAGACAACGGGAATGCAAATATTCAAAGCTTAAAATGATCAAATTAGGTTTTTAAACATCTCTTATTGTACACAGACAGTACAATCTCACCTTTAGCTTCATAGTATCAATGGCATCCAGCACCCATCCCACTGTGCCGTCACCTCCACATACCAGCACCCGGACGCTGCCAGGGGGCAGGAGGGTGCACAGCTGGAGGGCTTTGGAAGGAGTCAACTCAGACAGGTCAAACACCTGGAGGATAAGATGAGAGGAGAGACAGGTTTCAGTCATGTTTCATGAAGAAGAAAAGAAAAGAAAATAACCGACACACACTGCAGACTGACCTGCACTGGGTTGAGGAGGGTGCGAAATTCTCCCAGCAGAGCCTCCCCCATGTTGTTACCACTACGTGTGTTAGCCAAGACCAACACTGGAGTCCAGCCGCTGCCGCAGGACGACGCCAGCTACGGAAACACAAGTACACAACGCCAACACTGCTTATAACAGCTCTGGATCGCACATAAATCTCACGGTATGAGCGCACTCTAGCCCCAAACAGCCCCCATCAAATCCCCAGCACCTTGCTGTACTCGTCTGGGTGCCTGCGGCGGAGCTTGTTGACACGGTAGAGGTAGTGAGGAGGAATGATGAGGCTGTGAAACTCGCCCAGGTCACACTGGTCTGCATCCACCAGGCTGTCCATGCAGTCGTCGTGCACAGTGGTCTGACACCACACACACCTGAAGGAGGGACAGAGGGACACCAACCTATCAGAGAACTGTGACATACACAAAAGCATTTCCTTGAGTCTTGAGTCTTTTTCCATAAAGGGGTCACTATTAGGATTAGCAGAGTAATTTATCTGACAGTGTGAGATTACAGGGCAGCAGCAGTCCATTAGAGCAAATCAAAGACAGATTAAAATGAAAGGTCAAGGGCCCAAAGCATTAGGATATGACAACCACAGACTGTTGTACAGGGTGCAGCAGTAGCTTTTCATGTAGGAAACTGGATTATTGTTACAGACAGGTATGTCAGTGTGTCGGTGACCATATATTTGGCAGACTGTGCCTTGGAGTATATCAGGCTGCAAAAATACCAGAGACCTGCTGTTACACAGTGAGGTTGGTCTCCTGCACATGTGGCTCATAGCTATTGCACCACCGACGCTACCTGAAGTCGCAGAGCTTCGGCTGAGTTCCACACTGCTGTTTGCACACTGCACAGTAACTAGCGAGGGGGACATTTCCGCGGACCCAGCGGTGTTCCATGGCTCCATCGCAGTCGGAGGGGGCCATGATCTCCTTGCACGGCAGGCTGCGGTCGGCCCGGCGCAGGCACTGCTCGTCGGCACACACCCCGCAGCAGTCGCAGAAAGCTCCCTGCAGGATGTGCTGGGAACACACACAGCAGTAGGTGGGTTTGTTGAACAGGTCCGTATAGTGCCAGCCGTGCTTGCTCTTGCGAAAGAAATCCTTCATGTGCGTTTTCCGCTTGGAGCGCTGGGCGCTGCACCACAGCGTGATGATGACCGGGACGATGACGGCCAGAGAGGTCCAGAAGAGCAGCGTCCACTCCTCCCGGGAGCCGCAGTCGTCCTGCGCCTCGTCCCCCTCCTCGTACATCGCTGCTGGACGGTGATGCTAACGAGCGGAAATCAGTAAAAAGGAGAGCTCTGTACACAACACTGACACTGACAGCACACACACCGCGTTTTCCCTGCGACACTCATGTTCACACACACCAGCAGAAAGCTGGCAGCAAGTTTAACTGAAATATGGACATGTTTATGAGTAGCTAACTGTAAACACGGAGACAACGACGTAACGTTGAACCCATGAGCTACCTCGCTAACTTAGCTTCAGCGGAGAGTATTTATATGTTGAGAGAACTCACCGACAGGGAAACGCATGCGTACAACTGCTGCGTACAGTACAGTGAACAACTAACGGTGGAGGAAGTATTCAAATCAATCCAAATCTCCAATCCTTTTACTTAAGCAGTGCACACTATGATAAATGCTCCATTGCAAGTTTAAGCGTTTAAACTCTGACTTAAGTAAAAGCACAAAATAATTAACAGCAAACTGTACAGACAGTATCAAAAGTAAAAGTGTTCTTTCTACAGTAAAATGTTCCCTGTGACTGATATATTACTATGTATGACATTAATGGACATGTATTACTGATGCATCAGTGTGTGAGCAGGAATTTATTGTTGTAGTTTGTAGAGGTGGAACTAGTCCCAGCTACCTTTATGTACAGGTAGGTAGTTTAGTCCAGTGGTTCCCTACTGGGGGGTCAGGCCCCTCTAAAGTGTCCCAGGATCAAGTAGTGAAGTGTCTGAGAGGTCATGAGATGATGGGGCAGGGAAGAAGGAAAAAGTTCTAACTCACAAATCTGTTTTCACTTTGTAGACTTTTCTTTATTATTTGTTTCTTCTTTTTTTTTGTTAATTCATTGATCATTTGATCTTTTGGCCTCAAAATAATTATTTAAATTAAAATACCTGAGGGATCTAAAATAGACACTGTTTTTCTGTAAGGGTTCTGTATTGTATGTATAAGTTTACTTTAAGTATGCAAAGTAAAATCTTAATTTGACCAGTAACTAAAGCTGCTAGATAGATGTAGATAAATGTAGGAGCGTAAGCAGTATTTCATTCTGACATGTACTGCAGGATAAGTATAAAAAGTATATAAATAATAAAGACATCAAAATTGTATTCAAGTACAGAACTTTACTTTATTCCACTACTGGTACAAGGGTCAAACACACTTTTATTTTGTCAGGGGCATTTGTTTATCATTGACAGTGCAACTGCTGGTGAGATGCCTTCAGTCTTCATGTGTTTCTATCAGGCACAAAACACAGACGACTCTGGACCTCTAGCAGTTGTAGTGGAACAAAATCGAGGCTTAAAAACAAAATCGCGTTTCTTTCTACAGAGATTAAAATAACTCTCCGAAGAACATAAGTCAGGGAGCATACGTAGTCAGCGAACACGGAAGTATGTACAGACAACATCTCTTTTTTTTTTATCATCTCTGATTCGGAGCTCCTGATGTGCAGGCTGCTGCTCCACAGCACGCATGCGCTGTGAGCTGCATTGCGATCTCAACAATGACGCGATGGAGTAAAAGCTTTCTGTGCCCCAGGATTTCACCAGAGCTATCATTAAAGTCCGCACGGTGCTGGAGACACATGCGCGAGGGCCAAAGGACAGCAAGGAGCGGAAACGGAAAGAATGACGCACGATGACGTCTTCCCTCGGACGTCACTGGGAGTCCGCCAATCCATTCGCAAGATATATAAATAAATCATGAAATCAAACGAGTGTTCTGTTTTTGCAGGTAAATGTGTAAACAACCAAAAACCATGGAATCAAAATAATGTTGACATCTCTAAATTAGTGGTAGAGATATGCTGCTAATGTGGTAACTCACCACTGACTGACTCATTAGCTATACACTTTCTTACTGTTATTCTGATTATTTGTTTATTATGTTTACTCTGACCTTTTGGAGGTAAACATTTCATTTGGAGGCCTTTCTCTGTGCCTTAGGGACGACGTAGTGATTTACTGCTGTGGTTCCATAAAGTTGGGGGTTCAGATTGGCAGGTTACAAAAAGAATGGTCAAAATCAAAGCAGCAAACATAAGGACACATTTGCAATGAGACTCTAGTGTGGGTAAAGCTCCTGAAGCACTGGGTCCTACATTTCCTATGATCCAGCTCAAGAGTACCTTTCATTAGGCTGCCCTTGCAGCATCCACATCCTTTAATTCTACATCTGCAGGTTATAACACAGATTTCCTCTTGGACATTTGTAATCACCGAATGCAATCCAAGATAACCCATCACTAGAGTTATTTTTGTCAGATCTAACAAAGCTCCCAAAGTCATTTTTACAGGCTGAGTCAAGTCAGCAGAATGTCCCTTTAACCTCAACAAAAACTATATGTAACAATCACAGCAGATAAATACAACACACATGTACCTGAGGTAGACTCACATTAATATAATGCAGTCCATGGTCCCTTACCCTAACCACCCCAATTAAATGCCTAACCCCAACCCCAACTCTAACCTGAACCTGAACCAAGTTTAAACCTCCAAACAGGCCTTTAAACAATAAAGTTTATTATACAGGTGATTGGTTTCCCAGTTTAAACAGGTAAATCCCCTCAAACATTTTTTAAACCTGCAGGTTTTTGCTCATAATATTTACAAAGGAGCATTTACAAAGAAGTTCACCACTTCAGCTACTGCTCTTTACTGAAATGGTGCAAACAGCCTCACAGTCTCCCCCATGTCTTTATGACTGTGTTTGTACCACCATCTAGTGGACAGCATGGTACCTGCATCAATGGTCTCATTCAGTATGTGCTCTAAATTGTTCCTCCCCAGTAATTTTGCAACTTTACAGTTCTAATAGGCATATATAGAAATCATATTTTTATGTAAGTGCATGTATCACAACTGATAACCATGTATTTTAAACATCTCCGCAGTAATATGAGCAGGTATGTGACAGTTTGTGGGTGACGTGCAGGAGGAAGAGGTGGAGAATTTTTCCCCTTCACCCCCACTGGACTCTGGTCAGGACCTCAGAGCAGAGAAGGCTCGGGCAGAAAAACAAGTGTAGAAGATGAAGAAGCTGGTGGTGGTTTTGCTCTGTCTGGTCCTGCTGACCGTTTACACAGGTAGGACGCTCTGAGGGATTTGCCTAAGGAGAACAGTATGCTGTCACAATGAGCTATGGAATGAAATTTTAATTAATAGAATACAGGTTAGTGTTCTGTAACAGGGAATGAGTCAGTGCATTTAAATCCCTTAGGTCAGAAAAACAGAGGAAGAGTGAGTAATGGATATAAGTGTGAGGTCTCATTTAAAATAGTCTTGCATGAATTTGTTGCATCTTTCCTCTTTTGCATGGCTACATATATTATACATGCTGAATTAAAACAGGGAGATGTGTTTCATGACTGTTTTTTCTTTAAAGACTGCAGCATTTTGCAGCTATTCTTTTGCAGCAATATTAGATTTTACAGCCATTGCATTTCCATGTGTAAGTATGTATTCTTGCTTTGAACACAAAATGAATCTTTACAGATCTTCACAAAGACACTTATTTCAGGAAATCTAAAAATCATCTTTCTTAATGAGACAGCTGGAGACTGTGTAAGTGTTTTGCCACGTTGCTGTGAGGGCCCAGGCAGCAGCAGCAGCAGCAGCAGCAGCAGCAGCAGCAGCTCTGGCCTTGTGTTGACAGAGCTGAGTTCGTTTCCACAGCAGTTCCCTCTGGCAGGAGAGGAAGAGAGAGCCAGCCTGGCTGCCTGCTGGGGTCACGTGCTGCATGGGCCTGGCTCCCTGGGGAGCGAGGAGGATGAATGGGCACTTTGTTACCTTCCACCAAATACCCTGCCTCCCAATACAGGCCTGCGTTTAGAGAGAAGGAGACAGAGACAGAGAGCCCTCGTTCTACAGATGCCAATGTGTGTGTGTGTGTGTGTGTGTGTGTGAGAGAGAGAGAGAGAGAGAGAGAGAGAGAGAGAGAGAGAGAGAGCAGCTCCCTTGGGGCTGGCGTTGGAGAATAAACAGCCTCACATGGACTAGCTAAACAGATCAGGTCAGCCACAGCCCACCAGCAGCAGATAGTGGTGAGAGGTTTATTCATGGGTCTGAACACAGCTTTCAGTGAGAGGAATGTTGTCCTGATTAGCCAATACCCAGCCGCCAACCAAACAGCTGTTGTGTTTGTAGGAAAAACAAAATAACTCAAGCAGAGGTCAAACTTAGAGCAGACGATCTCAGCTCCAGAGTCTCTTGTAAAGAGGAAGTAAAAATAGAGGGAAACTGCCAACACACACACTCACTCACATCTACATTATAATAACAGCCTCTTGTCTTTTTTATGTGCTTTGTATCAACTCTATTGAATCTTTTCTGTCCCAGCGCCAATAGATGAATTGGATGTGTGTGTCACAAGACGTGAGTAAACATTTTATCTCTTTGCAGTCAAACTCTTATCTTTCTTTCTCCTTCAGATGCCAACCCTATCATCAAGGAGAGCTTTGCTAAGCAGCTGCTCCGCAGCAAGAGGCAGAAGCCTGGCCATCCTGATGAGCCAATGAGAGTAAGGTTCAGTCAGAGCAAAGAGCACATGTACATTATACAGGGCCCACGTGAATTAGCTACTATTGATCGTACTGAGTTCTATGCATATTTAACCCCCTCTATTTAGCACATATAATACATGTTTATAACACACTATACTGTGGCTGTAAACAAATATAGACACGTAGAGTGTGTATTGATGTTAACAATCATACCTTTTCATCTGAAGCATCCATTGCAGTCGTATTAACAGTTGCTCAATAACTCATACACATAGCCACTATCATGTATGTGTATACACAAGCAAATCTTAGACTGTTTTGTGAAGTATTTATTAAGTGTATTTGACACATATACTTTATACGCATGTACAGGCTGCATTAAATCTGTTTATTATTGTGTTGAAATCCCGTTAGAGAGATATGATTATATCTGTTTGTACACATGAGTGGTTAGAGCTGTTGACAAATACATTTATCTGCACTTAAAATTTCCATATATCTGTTTCTAAATACATTATAAAGTGTTATAAGTGTTATAATATATAAAGCATATTTTAAAACTTTAATAATACTTATTTAAGTGTCTATATAGTACATACACGAGCTAAAATGAAAACTGTTTGTAAATATTTATTTACACTTTACTTCAGTATAAAAAAAATAATATAAAAAAATATTAATTTAAGAATTTTATTTGTCATTTATTTGTTTTTCTAACTTAAATCTAGATGAATAACTTTTAAATGTTAGTTGCAGTTGGCATGTAAAAATTTAAATTACCATCAGATCAATAAAAGACCAAGCAACATGACAGAACAAAACAAAACAAAACAAACAAAAATACATAAATAAATGAGTAAAAATCATTTAAATAAACACACTAGTTCCATTAGTGATCTCGCACAGCACCAGAACTGCTATGAAATATCAAACTTAACATAATTCATATTTTAAATCACAATTCTTAATGCGTTATGCATCTGATATGCACTATGGTCATTATGGAATTGGAGGGAAATTTTAGCTGAGCACATTTTGTTGTAGAAATACATTTACAATAAATAGTGTCATTCTGGAGCTTAGCTCCTCACTCACAGCAGAGCCTTGTTGACAAGCTACAGAAAACATTCACCCTAAAACTTTTCCATTCCTTTCTAATGATAAAAAAGAGACTTTTTCTGTGTCTTATTGAATGATGATCTGAACCCAGTTTAATTTAGCAGAAGATCAGCCTTTGTTACTGTACTTGGTTATTTCTTCTGTTTCTCCTCTGACCTGAGGAAAGTGTAACTAAAGCAGCAGTCCTATAACATAATCTTCCCCCATGCATTTGTGCATTGTAATGCTTTGAATGCAGCCATTCATCATTATTCAAGTCTAAGCATGTTTCCCTCCGTTTAGCTCTGGCTGTAATACTTTGATTTTGCTGTCATGGTGAAAATGAAAGCAGAGTAATAAATAGATGTGAGTCAGTGGAGTTTTATTCTGACAGGGTGATTCCCCATCGTTTTCATCTGTGCAAATGTGGGTAGCAAACCATATCCACATCCATCAGCTTTCCTGTGTTGGTTCTTTCAATTTATTTGCATCTGTCTTTGCCTTCAACCATGCACATCTCTCTCCAGGAGCATCTGCTCCACATGCAGGCTCTGGATCAGAGGGCCCAGGAGACCAACCTGGAGAACTGGTTGAACCCTCACTGCTACCCTCGCTGTAACAGGAACTACGGATACCCTGTCTGAAGAAGATGATTAAGGTCTCTACAGTTCTCCATTTAAACCCCAAATGCAGTGTGCATGCTTGCAAAGATGTGCACCCACAATGAAACAGAACAATGAGTTTTCATTTAAGTCTTTACTGCCAAGCAGGGTGCAATTCTTTTTCCACACTTACACAAACATTTATTTTACTCTTCCTGTTTACTTCCTGTTTTTGTGTGATTTTATCACAACAGTAACCTCAGAAACCTGTCCAACAATTTCAGAGTCAGACATCATGTACATACAGGCACACACACACTCACACTCACACACACACACACACACACACACACACACACACACACACATATATATATATATATGGTCATGAATGTATATATACACAAACAAACAAATCTTGGAGACAAGTCTGCTATAAGTGTGGTGTGTGTTTGTGTGACTTTACATTTATCATTTCCCAGCACTGAGCATTCCTTTTTTCTCTTCACAGTAAAGGACCAGAGGTGACAACATGGACCCAACAATAGGCAACAGTGTAAACTTGATAGAGGGACAGAAAGACTCTCTCTCTTTCTTCTGGAGCAAAATGACCATGTGCAGAATGCTGAGTAAATGGCCATGCATATATAATTTTACGGTATCACAGCTGTGTACTTGCCGTTTTCCATAGTTTCTACATTTATTCTCTGTGTTATGTATCATGTATCATTGGACAGAGTGACGATCAAAAATAAATCAAATGCATGAGTGCTTATAACAATGGTGATATTATTATTATTATCATTACTATTGATATTAAAGAGGAGGACTGGTGTGGGTGAACACTGCAGACCTACAGTCTATGGATCATGGCAAGGGTGCCAGATCACTTTTACTGGGGCACGTGCCCCAGTATAAATGTCACGATTCATTTTCAGCAACAATAAATATTTATCATTGCATCAATTATAATATATAATTACATTATATAATTAAATATATAATTACAGTATACTGACTGGAAAAGAATAGATGTATTTCTACTCAAACGTGTAGCAAGAGTGTTGTCTCCAAATAGAAGCTACAGCCCACCAGCAGTGTTTCTCCTACCATTGTCTTGGCAGAGCGGCCCGTGAATGCGTCAGTGCACAGGAGCGGAGGAGCCGCAGAGGAGACAGGTTGACAACTCACCAGGTTAAGAGCAAGCGTTACAAGTCTGTAAAATCATAGATGGACAGACGCCGACCCCAAACGTCGGAAAAGTCTGCAGTAAACTCAGTATAATAAACCCCCCTCTGTCGGACAACCTGCCCCCCAATTCAGTAATTCAGTTTTTTTATGAAACCAAATGACTTTATACTAATCATTATTGATTAAAAAACATTATTACTAAACATTACTGCATGACTTCTGTAGATGTGTGTTTGTTATTGTTTGGATGTAAGAATCTGATTTTTCTGCCATAGAGCATGTTGATAGAGTTAAAATGTGTTAAGTATGTTCATACACTCATTAATAATACATTTCTAGTTGTTTAGAGGGTGGCAAGCGGTGTGTGTGCTTTATGCCTAGCAACGCCCCTGGATCCTGGTTTTAGTCAGTCAGGGTTTACCGCCTCAAATCTGAATGTGAAACCTAATTTACATAGGTCGACGAGGTTATGGCTTAAATTAACCTCTTGATAATCAGCTAAGCCAGAAAAACACTTCCCTTTAAAAAAAAAAAAAAAAAAAAAAAAAAATCACTTTTCTAGCTCTAAATTTGTCATAGTATCACTTTTGATACAGAGCTTCCAGAAGAGACTAGGATCCGCTCTATAATTAAAACGGTTTAAACACAGGATTCCCCCCCCTCATTTTTTAGCACTTGACCTCAAAGCGAGGTAAACCTGCGCGCCTCAGGAACACCGTGTATAAATGACTCGGTTTTTAAGCTTATTGGACTGATACAGGTAGAGCTCATGTGTCACAGATAAACAGGAGAGAGCCGCGCCTTCAAAGAGCAGTGAAAGGTTGGCTCTCAAGAGAAAAAGGCCTGCAGTCCTACAAGACCCGATCAGAAGAACGCATAGTCCATTAAACCTCAGAAATATACATTCTAAAAGTCCACGCGGTGACGGTCACTGAAAATCAGACCCAGTTATAAATGCTGTGATGTGTGGATCGTGTATACATGTCCTCCTAGAAATAAATACTTAATTGAAGAACATAATTGCCGCTTATTCTGAAATGACAGAGACTGAATGAAACAGAGGAAAGTATAACAGCTGGGGCCTGTGAGGATGGACAGCTGCAATTTTTTTCCCGTCGTTTATCCAAACGTCTCTGAACTTGAAGGCCCATAAAACTCCGACACGAGATGCACGACTCATATATTAAATATTCACACAAAGTCTGTTTTGCTTTTGGGCGGGTGTATTTTTTGCTCTGCTGGCTCTGAGCAGAGGTGGGTGCAGGCCTACAGCGGCAGGCTTGTATTAGCTAAATTACATGTTTTCGTCCAAGCCGGAGGCCTTTATGTTGCTCCTGTAATAATAACAGCAGGCACTATTGTTTTAGCTTGTGGAGATTTAAAAACGATTTTTTCCATAGATTTCTCAATGAGCGGTGACAGAAATTTAAAGGCCAAAAAATCTAAACAAAAAAATGACGATTTAGACGCTGGCCTTAAAACGTGATGGCGTCATAGGTTGGATAAAACCCATAATTTTGTACTGAAGGCCGACAGCGCTGTAAGGACTGGCTATAATACACGACAGACAATTAAACACAACGACATGAGAAAATTCAAAGTATTTATTGAAAAGCGTCTAAAAAGCAATTTGACACCAACTTTCTAACTGCCGTATTACATCAAAGCTTCATGAAGGTTTTCTATGAAAATGTAAAATATACTATGATGCAGTTATATGCGCCTTGGTAAAACCCTTAAAGTGTCCGTGTTGAATTTATTAATTTAGCTTACAATTAGAAATGTTAGAGACATTACAAAGGCAGAGACACACTCGGTCTTTAAACACAACAAAAACAGATTCTTTCTTAATACTTTTAAATTCAAAGTGCTTGAGTATTTTTTTAAAATATAAACCTTATTGAATTGAACAGGGCATCTTCAGTCTAATCAGTTCAAATTACAGAAAATATTCAATCCACAGATTGGATTTAATATGTAAGCCTTTCCTCACTTCTCACAACTTACTCAGGCCAAAAGATTAGAGAGTGAAAAAAATACATTCTAGTTTGTTATATTTGCAAAATAGTAAAATTCACAAGCTTTTTACAGAAAGTAGCCAGCTGCTGCAAAGGAAACATGCAACTCATTCATGTTAACCAATGCATGAAGTAAAATGGACTTCATTTGATTTGGTCAATACATTAAATAGATGTCCAACTTTATAGTATATACACATATGCACATTATGTAATTTGCCTTTATACATTACATACAAAAGACTGCTTTGCTCAATAACCACACTATGTCCTTAAAAAAAGGAGAATGATTCTGATGCAAGTCAGAGAAAACAAAGTATGGTGTTTAAAAAAAAAAGCAGTCAAACAATCATCTTTTGTCTTTGAAGAAGCCTTTGGAAGTGCTGCTCTCCTTGATGGTGACGGTCAGGAAGTTGGTGGTCACGTCCGTTACCAGGACCTTTTCCACGCTGCCGAGGGAGGGTCTCCATGACACTTCATCCAAGTCGTCATCAAGCCGGGTCGGGGATGGCCTGTCCAAGAAGTAAGGCTTTTCCATCAGTGGGAGCTCAGTGGGGCGACTCAGGCTCTGGCTAATTTTGGACTGGTGCTTGAAGTGTGCAGGTGCCAGGTAGCTGGATCCTTCTTTAGTCCTGTGTGTGTCCATGTCTGTCCTGTGTGGGTGCAGGCCACGGTCTGAGTACAGCTGCTTGTAAGAGCTTCCACTGGAGAGCTCCCTGTTGTGTTGGTGATGATGATGGTGGTGGTGGTGGTGATGGTGGTGTTTGTGGCTGTGACCATGGTTCTCTGGATGTCTGCGGGCCACTTTGAACAGCCTCATCTCTTCAACAGCCTGGAGCTTGGCCAGTTTGTGAGGTCCGTGGCTCACCTGCTCCTCTGCCCTCCTCTTATGGGGCTCGGAGGCCATAGGGCTGCAGCTGCTGTCCTTGAAGCGGGGCTTAGGCTTCGGGCCTCTTTTTTTGGGTGCATGGATGAGTCCGTCTGGACTAGTTTGCTGAAGGGAAGCCTGCTGGTGCTCACGGGTGCTAAGCTCTGGTGATCGGACTCGTACACTTTC
Source organism: Lates calcarifer (assembly GCF_001640805.2). NCBI lineage: Eukaryota > Metazoa > Chordata > Actinopteri > Centropomidae > Lates > Lates calcarifer. Next base: position 26,572,377 of record NC_066837.1, on the reverse strand, counting down.
TCCGCGGTTGACAGTACTGGGTGGAAAGATTGTTGGGACAACAGCTCTCAGACCCTCTCTAGCCCTGGGGGTGACAACTGGCTCCGGGGTTGGGTAGGTGATGTGCATCCCCCGGATTGCCTCACTCCTGAACTCATAGGACTTGGCTTTAACCTTTGCCTGAGCCTATTAGAAAATGAGAAAATGACAGGGAAATTGTCATTGAAAAGTATACAAAAAAATTACACCAACCCTTTGCATTTTTTTATTTTTCAGTACAATAGGCATCTGAACTTCATAGAAGGATAGCCATGAGTGCACGGGTGAGCCACAATGCACAATACCAGGACCATGAAACAGGTAAATGGAAGTCATTATTTACACATCTGCTTTTCCTAATCACTTATCAACATGTATTTCAAGCAAAAGGCCTATTTATTGTTTCAATTACTGTCCATGCCTGACACCCGACTATTATGCTCAATTTATCTAACAGTTTGCAATGATGCAACATATACTAGTAGATTTTAACAACTATAGCAGCAGCCGCTTCCTGAGAACACACAGTATTTACTAGTGAAATTCCACAACCTCGATTTAAACAACAGTCCTGTCAACGGTGGTTCTGGTATTAAGTTCAAGATAAACTCTCGGTCATTTAGCAATTCGCACGGTTCGTTGTCCTGAGAAGATGGACAGCTCTTGCAAACTGTATCAGGCTGTGTTACTGTATTAAACCGATTTCACTAATATTTTAGCAACTGAACTTATGAAGAATTTAGTGCCAAAAAGGAAGGAAAGGAAATTAAAAACTTTGAACAAGTCGCTTCGGCGGCAGCTTCTAACAGGACTGGTGGTTTGTGAACAACAAAATGTCAACAGCCCCCAATTAGCCAATACACAAGCTGAGTACACGCCTATTAATGGATGCGCTATTTTGAATACACATAATTAACATCGGTAAGGAGCCTTGCGCAATTCAGTGAAATACACCGATGCCGAAATTAATTAGCTGCAGATTAATTATTGCTTTATGTAGACATTAATCAAGAATACACTTTACACAAACAAGAAAACATGCATGAGAGTTTGACGTGGTGGCGTCATTAGCAAAACACTGAACAACGTGGCTTAATTTACCTTGAGCAGAAATGTCTTGGGTTTTGGTCCTCTCTTTTTGGGCCCGTAGAGCTCCCTTTCACGCTCCCTGTGAAAAATAGAAGCAAACTCCCATTCTGAGTGTCACGGGAGCAAAGTGCACCGAGGACACCATATATTTATTGGACATGTTAACATTCACTGGCTCTGCCCATAAAGGCCAGCCCAGACATCCTACCTCTGCTCAAAAGCGGCAAACAGGCGAGAGTCCAAAATATTCTCCTCTGGCTCCCAAGTGCTGTATCTGTGAATTAGAAACATTATAGACAGATTGAGGAAGCGAGCGCTGGCATACTGTATGAAGATGGCCACAGCGTTAGCCTGCGAGCTAAAAAATCTCCATCGTGCTGTACACCTCAGTTTTAATCCGGCTGCCTCGCTAGCTTTGGCGAGCTAACGACAGCCACAAACGAGACAGTACAGACATCACAGCCGTGGGTTGAAAGCATGCAAGAGACACAATGAAGCAGCACTTACTTGGGAGACCAGCCCTTCCATTTCACAAGGTATTCAATCCGACCCTGCATGCCATCAGAAACAAACAGAAATGACTTCGTTAGCTTGCAGGGCAACAGTAGTATTTGAGTGCGGTGGTGGTGCATTATATTCAACGCTCTGGGAGAAAAGGAGCATGTTACATCTCACGCCTACCTTCCTTATCCTCCGTTTGATAATGGACTCGGCAGCGAACACCCTCTCCCCGACGGCAGACAGCTCCATATTTACTCCAGTGCTACCTACCGTTAGCTCGGTGGACGCTAACGTTAGCAGAGCAGATATTTTTCTCCAGTCCCAGCCACTCTGAATTCCCGACAGACCATAATACTCCCGAACAGAATGGACGTCAGCGCAATTTTTTTACAGCGTTGCTAAGGAACCGCAGTCGGTGGAACCTCTAGAAGAGCGCCCATTGGTCCAGCCGTTGCTACGTGCTCGGGTTGCTAAGTGAGGGGAGGAGCGTGCCCCTGTGTGAATTCTTTCGGGGGGGAAAATGGTGGCTTTTTTCCCCGCGCGGCGAGTGAATCATTTCGCGCAAGTTATGTGAGACATTCAAAAATGCACGTGGTATTATAGGTTGTCCAGCTATATGCACGCGACAGTGTTGCCATGCAAATGGAGAAACTAGGAAGTAACAGTGTTGCAATTTATGCGATCTTTCGTGAAACAGTTGAGACATATGAGACATCCTTCATTTTCGTTTAGTCTATCCAGTAATGTATTTATCAGCTGACGCAGAGCTTATTATTTTAGTCCACAAGCACACAGGCTGTGACAGTCGTTGTGATCTCGTTACAGATTTATTGCCTGCGCGCATTCATTTCGTTTGTCCTCGCTGTGTCGGGTCAAACACAGAAGATGTTTCTGTCAGGCTATTTATATTCATATTATTTCATCTAAACACCTCTTGTGTGTTTACTTCGAGAGTAAGTTTGAAATCATTTATATTTTTGCCATTCTTATGGCGCTTTACTGTTTAAAATACCTTCACAGTGGATTACATTTAAATCAAAGATCTGTCATCCAAACTGAACAGCGGTGTGACTGAAGGAGCGGTTCACTTAATAAATCTTCAGTCAGCTGAGAGGACAATGGATTTCTGTCACTACCCTTTATGCAAAACTTTTAGTGGCTGTCATTTATAAAATGTTAGGAAAACGAAGCTATTGTTATGACCGATAATAAAACAGAAAATATCAGTGTATGCATGTAAATATCTGGCGACGGTGAGGAAAACTTTTCATGTTTTTTCTGTATTGTGGCAAAGTTACCTGTCACCCGCTCTCTGATCAGTTCAATAAAACAGCTCGCACTTTGCTTTTGTGATAGGTTGTAAGAACTGTTGACAGTTTCTATCAGTGTGGTTTTTTGTTGTTGTCTCAAGCAATAACATTAGACTTCAACCAAAACGACTGCAAATGCGGAAATAATCTGCATCGGCTTTTATTGGGCCCTTTGTTTTAAATGCACCTACAAACGCATTTGTGAAGCCAGAAAAAAAAAGACTTACCAAAGAAAGGGAAAAATATTAAACATGTTATTCTTAAACTGTAAAACAGTAATCTGATAAAATCAAACAAGATTCCTCTTTTTACATTTTTGTGGACTCAAGCATAACAATGACGTGACTGCGCGTCATCAGTCAGCTCAGACTAAAAATCTAAGACCGACAGCTCCAATTTACATGTTCAAAAATACAGGTAAAAATGACATTCAATTCTTAAAGAAATTAAAAATTAAAAAGACTTCAGGTGGTCAAAAGCTGTTATGCGTAGAATAATAACGAGAAATTATTTTAAATGAATAATAATAATAACATTTTTATTATTATTATTATTCTGTGTTGCTAAAATCTATTTTTATCGAAACCGGCACCTTAATGAATTTTGTTTATTTGAAAGTGACATACAGTACAAGGTTTGCTAATCTAGCTATTAGGCCTATTGATTATTAATCTACCTGGGTATATACTATTCGTTTTACTATCTTGGATGATGAAAAAAAAGGTCTTTGTTAAATCTTTAAACTATTCGTTATTTCCTTGATTTGTTTGCTTCATTGGAATACACTGAGAGCATCTGGTGACGGAAATAGAAAAAAAAATCTAATTATGCGACTTCTTCATGAAACCAGTCTTCAGTTTTTTTTGGACGCATTGGTAACGAAGAATGAACGTCGACAGTCAATCTGATATAAGATGATAATAAGATGCAGCCTTTTTCTTGTGCTGCTGTCATTTGTACTCTTTCTCCAGCCTGATTGCTCATAAGATCAATATTACTATTGGGCTAATAATTATTTTTCTACACAGGTATGAAATTACGTCATGAAATTACTGATCAATTGAATATAAAACAAGAAGAAGCCGCACTGACTGACGGGACTGTAATGATCTCAGTTTAAACAATTGGGTATGTGCCTTAGCCCATCTATTTTTACTCAACTGAGCAGAGAGCAAGAAAAAATATCCTATATTTACAAACCACGACAAGTCACCACTCTTCATTTATTTCTCTTACGTGTAATCATAAAAGCATACTTCTAGATGACAGCAAACCAAATATGCCATGGTGAGTTGAATGTCCTCAGAATTCTTCATTTAGAAGCGACTATTAATCCCAGATTAATGATATTGGTTTTAACCTTTGATTGCAGTTCGAATGGATCAATTCAAACTCCGGCACAGTTTGCAGGCAGTAAAAGAGATGGCCGTGGATCACAGTCATCACAGTCTCTTCTATTTTGTTTCATACCTGCACATGAAGACTGGACTATTATCCAGATTATTCTCTCAAATAATCCAGATTATTTTTTCCCAGGCAGATCTATGTTCTATAGAAGGAGATGTCACGGAAAAGGGGAGTACACCCACCTTCACCCATCTGCCTGAACCTTTCAGTTTTGGAGGACGCAGATTTTATATTTTAGATTTTCAGTGAGAGTGTGGGGCGCACAGGCGCTCATACAGATATCTGATGAGGAGAGTGATCTTACATCGACATTTTAAAAGCCTGTCTCTTAACGAAGGAAGACGTCTGTCGTAATTTTATGATACTGTCGTTATTGATTGTCCACCTTTTTAATTTAGTCAGATTTCTCCACAGCGCACAGCCTAAACAAACACTCAGCGCAGACAGAAAAAGGAGGGAGATGGGCGCACCTCAGACTCCGGATGCGATTGGTCTCGGCGCGCCTGCAGTGCAGCAGCGCCGCCGCCGTTAAAACACTATTGGTTGGCTTGTATCCGGGCAAGACGCGGGTTCCCGGTGAGCACGAACGGGGGGAAAACCTCGGCCACAGCACAAAGGCAGTAATATGGAAAGACAAAGGTAGAGAGAGGTTGGAATACTCTTCGTCCCTGTTAAGCCAATTTGATTAGATTTTTGTTGTGATATGTGATAGTTACCAGTTAAAGTCTGGTGTGCTTTAATTTCTGCAGGGATTTCGTTTCCAATTTCACTTATTTACATAAAATAAGCAGCAGATGGAAAGGTGAGTCAGGCAGTTTTATCAGCCTGTCCCATGTTATAGACACAGGTAATCATCATGCTTCTCAGGGTATTTTGCTCTTGGTTTTCTTTCCCTTTCTCTACGCTCTCATATTTATCCACATAGGCTGCTAGTCCCCAGTGTTAACCAGCTCCCATCGCACCAAACAGCAGTCTGTTCTACTTCCCCTATCTCCAATGAACTACACAGGGGAACCACTGTACAGCTGACATCATGCTCCCACAGAGACACACACAGGCCTGTGTTCAGCTGGAGAACCCACCTGTGTCTTTACTGTACAGCTGAATCACACACGTGGAATGATGCATCACTCACCTCTGGATGACTTGAGGTTTAGTCACTTGTTTGTTTGTTTGTCAGTTAATTGGTTAAAGCGGAGGGACCCAGCAGGTTAGTCACTGTAAACGAAGCTTTTAAACTCTGTGGGCACAGACCTGTTTGTTACATCCAGCTGTTTTCACCCCAACTATCCAGTTATTTTCAAGGCTGAAAATACTGACTTACAGGGGTTGTCTCAGTTTTTGTAAAGTTCTAAGTTGCAGCTTGTTAATAGATTTGAATTGGGTTTTTTTGTATAATATTTTCATTATGGTGGTAGCGATCCTGAGTTTTTTTTTTCTTTTATAGAATAAATTCTGATGGTTTAAACAGCTGAGCTCACAATTTAGTTTTTTCCACTTTGTCACAATTTCATAGAAATAAAAGCTGTTCTGTGATCAGTTCTGTGACTGTATGCCTGAGTGACTGTATTAGAGCACTGTTTTTTTATTTCAGTCTCCGTCCTCATTCATCTGTTGTAACCTCATTTAGAAACCTGTTATGCAGTTTAACATTGGCAGCGCGTGCACTTTATATTTGAGTATGTATGTGTGTGTGTGAGGGGGAGAAACCCCAGTCGGCCCTACTGAGGAGGACTAATCAGATTTGACCATCAGGTCCCTGTAAATAGCATCGATCTGAATATAGGCTATCGACAAATCAACTCTCACTGAGTTCATTGTTTAGAAGCCAGTGTGTCAGAGAGCGTTTACAGGCCTCACTCAGTCATGCGTGAGCATGAGCTGACACACAGGAGGAAGAGGGTGGACCATCAAGAGGGCGCGTTCTTTCATACACTTCATGTTTTAGTTAAAGGGATTATATAAATCAGTTTGGCAGGTTTTTGTCGACATATAAGCAAACAAGCAAGAGAAAATAAAAGTACCAACGGGGGATTTCCCGCCTGTAGCTTCTTAGCTGAAACATTGCTGTCAATTATCTGTCTGCAGCAGCAGCTGCGAGGTGTTTGACAGAGAACAGAGAGCGGATGGAGGACAGCCATTTTCTCCGTCCTTGCTCACATTAAGGCGTTTTATTGGCGGGTTGCAGTCGAGGGAAGAATCCGGAGCTGCTGTCTCTGTCAGTTTCAGTCGTCTGTCACCACGTCGAGCGCAGCAGCAGCAGCAGCAGCAGCAGAAGCGCCGGTAAAGGCGAATTATCAACCATTTGGCCCCGTAACAGGCACAGGTTACATTCACATCACGGGGGGAAAGACATGTTTCGAGGACTGAGCTCCTCTGCACATCTTTAATTTCAGTTATCCAGAGAAGCAGCAACTGGTCGTCTCATATCAATGGCTGAAATGTAAGAAAATATGAAAGCGTGAAAACACGGAAACGAGCATGTCATTTTAAACTCAATCTGTTGGTCAAGCGAAGAAAGCAGCCGCCTCCCGCTGCGCCTCTCTCAGCGTGTCAGCAGGATTTATTCAAGAAACATCTGACATCAACAGCTGCTCAGGTCAAAATGATCAGCCTTAAACTCCTCATATCCTCCCCAGAAACATTTAGGAGTTAGTTGAACCGTAAAGCAACTGTAGGTTTTTGTCTGCATCTGCAGGACAATTATTTTACTTAAATGAAGAAGTAGTAATTACATGATATATTCAACAGTTAAATAACAACGATTCATGTTAAATTGACCAGGTTTTCAGTTGCATTTAAAGGCCAGAGTGAAACCCACATGTAGCATTTTCAAACTGAATAATTTGTTGTGACTAATTGGAATGAATGGAAACGCCTTGCTCTCCATCTTCAGCAGCAGCAGCAGCAGACCTGACCTGTAGCTGCAGTATGCACACGGGGCACATAGTTGGTCCCGGGCAGCCTGCAGGGTTAGATGATGCCCATCTGAAAATAAACTCACAGGCTCTGTAATAATCCTCACGGCCCGCAGCCTACACACACACACACACACACACACACACACAGCCACAAATAGAGCCGTGTCCAGAATTAGCAGTTTCTGAGGTAGGGTTAGCCAGTTAAGAGCATTATGGAAGCCGCCCTTTCCTGCTCACATCTTCAGTTGTCCGTGGGAAGCCGAGGTCACGTGATGTAGACTCTACCAGCTAGGAAGTTTCTTCTTCAGAGACTGTTGTGAGTGAATGTAAAAAGAGACACATTCCATTCATCAGTTGCAAACAATTTTATTATTGCAAAACGTATCATAGGAAGCCTTCACTTCTTAGTCTGCACACAAAACACCAAAAGTGCATCTCTTTCACTGTTTTCATAGAGCAGTTCAATAATGCACCTCAGATCACACAGTGCTGGAGGGGATTTCTTAAAAAAGGAGACATGTATGACCTACTGTGAGAAAAAGATCTAATTATGACAAGAACATGTGCTTTTACATATTTTTAATGACCAATTTGTTGCAAATTTTACACAAAATATGACACAAATATTTTCTATAATCTTATGAAAACTGCATTCGGTCTCCTCTGTAGCTTTCACGTCAGGGTGTCAGAGAACAGAGAAAAAGATGAATCACAGAGCACCCAGCTGGTGATGCTAATCTGTTGGATTACCCTGCTCAACCGGCAGTGTTAACGCAGATTTGTGACTGATATAATTCAATACAATGAAAAAAAAATTGTCACTGCACTGCTGTAAAACATATAATAAATATGATCATAGGGTTGTATATCAGCGGTCTTAATGGAAGTGACTTGTGCTCAGTATTAGATCTGGAGATGCATGACTCAAAAACCACTTTGAACAGAGACCAAATAATAGGAGCATATAGCAAACATTAATCATCTTAAAGAAAAACCCACCTTTTTCCTTTCAACACAAATCACATTTATTGACAGAAAGGTGCCTCATTTTTCTTTATCTGCTTGTTTAAGCATGCCTGATGGCATGATCTGTCCAAGCAGCATGCATCCTTGTTTAAACCTGTCCATCTGCTCACACACACATGCACACACACTCTTGCACACATACAGACACAGTGTAGTTTACCATGATTCTATATAATCTTTCTTCCTTACAAAATTCCCCATATAGCCTACATTTTAACCACTATCTGAGATGTGTACAGTTGAGTGTATTAATCAAATTACATCCATAGAAAAGTGAAGAGTATTTACAAGAGTTAAGTGCATCTTCAATTAAAGTTCCGACATTTATTTGATCTAATTTTGCTTCTTAACCTAAGGTTGAAATAGCTGAAATTCTATACTGCATGTGATAAAATCTCCAGAAATAACAACAGATAGAGCTTATAAGAAGAAATATGCAAATACCGCAATAAAAGATCAATTCTTTTATCTGGACTATACAAAATGAAAACAACATCAAGGGTTTGTTTGTACATTCAAGCATCCGAAAATACAAATATATCTTATGTACATCTATACAGTTACACAGTTGGTATCCAGCTCTGTTACACTGTTATGTATTCTTTAAATGTGACGGTGAGGCAGTTTGTAGTAATGTCTGTGATCACTATATTCCCAAGGAAAGGCTGGAAGGAGGGAAACGTCTCCTCTTTTCTCTTTTCATTGTTAGGAACAAACAAAGAGTCAACTTTCACCTTCTCTGCAGTTTTCTGTGTTTCAGTCTGGGGCTGTGTCTCTGTTTGTGCGCCCATTTGTGTTTGCGTTTCACCCTGTGTGTGAGTTACGGTTTCAGCCTGTGTGTATATTTCAGGCTGGGTTGCTGTGGAAGCTGCAGCTTTAGGCCTGGACTTGACAATGCTCAAGTCAATGGGCTCCTCTTGGTCTGCATACCCACAGACCTGCGGTCCAGCGTGACTCCCGTGTCCGTTTTGGTCAGTGCCGATGCTTTGGCTGAGTGAAGATGCTGTGTTAGGAACACTGATACTCCTGGAGCTCAAAAACCTCTTACTGCTCTCATGCTCGTCACAGTCTGTGTCTGAGAGGTGCCGCTTTAGTCCTTGAAATCCACCTTGGTTTCCTCTTTTGTCCGGTGAGGAGGGAACTCCCCTATCCAAAGGCAGGGAGAGCAGATTAGGCTTGGTTGTCAGTTGTAAAGGCTGATCCGCTGGAAGCTGCCCCTGACCCCTGACCCCGACATGTTTATCCTGTTCCATCACAGTTGGCTCCGTTTGGGGGGACTGTTCCTTTTCTTTGGGGCGACCTATGTTAAATCCAGAACTTGGAACGATTACTTTGTCTTTGGGGTTTTTTGCAAATCCATTCATGAGGCCGAGCTTCTTGACAAGTTTCATCTTTTCGACGCTGTTCTCCATGCTGCTGTCTGTTCCTTGCGGCGGCTTTTCAGCAGATTCAGAATCACCATTTTTTATTTTAGCCGCCTGCATTCCATTTTCCATGTATTTGCTCATGACAATAACAATCCGCCCATTCTTGTTTTTGTTCTTCACTATCTTTAGCTTACTGCTGCTAACACCATTAGACTGTGGCAAAGCATCCTCTTTAGGTTTTACCTTCTCTGGCTCTTTGTGACCGTTGAGGTCAGCTGGAAGTTTCTTCAGCTCCATAGTGATATCCTTCACTTTGGTCAGGCAGCCTGAGTCTTTGTCCCGAACCCATTTTTGCTGCAGCACTGGAGGCACATTGTACCCTTTGTTGGGCAGCTCTGGGCTTCTGACGTCTCGGGGTTTAGCAAATATGGGCTCGTGTGCCTTGAGGTCCGGCTGGTAGTGGTGGTGCTTTTTGGCTGTTGAGCTGATAGTAGAACTTCTTGCCGTTGGTCTGCTGCTCAGCCTCACGCTCCCTGCACAGTGGCTGGTACTGGTGGTGCTTCTTGCTGTTCAGCTGGTACTGTTGGCCCTGGGGGCGGAGCATCTGGATAGGGCTGGACTTCTGGCAGCTATCCTCATCCAGGGACGCTTCATGAAGGTCTGCAAGAATACTGGATCTCCGGGCAAATGAAGGGACCTGTGAAACAAAACAGTAATTGGTGTCTAAAAACACATAAAATATAGTTGAATGAATATTACATAAAGAATCAGGGATTTCTGGTGTTTACATGAAACATGTATTCATGTGAAATAAAGGACATCCCTCTGGGCAGGGAATTTGATTAATGGTGCAACTGTCTACAGTATCTATACATGTGTCTGTGTCACGCTACAACAAAAAGCCATGGTTCACTGGGGCCCACAAATTGAGCTGTGGAGCCGTGCTTAGAATATGTGAAGGGGCCCTTCTGAGGCCAAACGAGCACAGTTTATTTCAGGGGCCTCGGTCCATGTTCACACAGCCCCCCTGCAGTCCCTGTGCAGCTTTTTCAGCCGCCAGCCCGGGCATCAGAGTGATATTTCCAAGTGTCTCCTCTGGCTGTGACCTCAGCTACAAGGAATGTCACTGGCTGCTTTGTGTCCCGTCATTGACTTTATCCCATGTGTTAGCACCAACACCCTCCTGAGAGGAACAAAAACACTCCTCTGAGGGATTCCCCCTGGCCTTTTGGGCTGGTGATTGATGTACTAAATGTACAATTCACAGTCATTTAACTACAACTGTTAGGTCAGGGCACTGGTCCCTATAAAATTTAATGCAGATAATAGAATTTATTGTTTGTAATGAATATTTTGATTTTCAAAGTGGGGGTGGGGGGGTTACATAATGTATTCTGTGGCTTTGGAGGGAGCTGTTTACAGTCTGACAAAATAACCCCTAATGATCTCAGCTCAGGCTTAATTTGTAACAGAAACTTTGCATTACAAGCTGGAGGTGCTAAATGTGAACGGTGTGGGTGGTGATTTTGAGTTGCATTATTGGAAATGTGGGTTCCAGTGTTTTAAGAGCTGTTTACTGTCTGACAACCTAAAAGCTGCTGCTTCAATTCTGAATCCCCCCCCCCCCCCCCCCCAATTTTAGAAATCTGTCATTTTTTTCTATAATGCTTCTTTGGGTGTCCTGAGATTTTAGAGGAAATTATGGATGAAATAATCAAGAAAAATATTAGGTGTCATTATTTTCTTACCTGAACCAGGAGGTGTTTGGGCTTGGGTCCTCTCTTGCGATATCCCATCAGCTGCTCTTGACGTTCTCTGTGGGAGAGGAAAACAGCAGCCAATCAGTGAAACCATCTCGCAGGGATGGGTTGCCGTTGCATGGCAACACAACGTCATGGGTGTCTTCCTCAGGCTCAGTTCAAAAACACTGAGCCCATGTTACAGGTTGGAGTTACACTTCCTAATGCAAAGTGACATTCATTCAATTGCAGAAGTGTTCATTTTATTTGATTATTATGTTTTCATCTTTTCACAGTATCCCAACCTTTCTTTACACATCATCACATGATTAATACCACATTACACTTGTTCTTCACCGCTTCAAAAGGCTAAACAGTGGCTACACCAGCGGCTTCTTTCTTTTCAATATCATATCATGTCTGTATCCACAGTAGAAGATAATGGCCAGCTCCTCTCTGACTTTCCTTAGCTTTCCTCAGTCTCCAATACAAGTCTCTCCAAGGCAGTAACTCAATACCACAGACAGGAGTGATGTCAGTCCCCTCCCCCACCCTCCTCCTTCACATCTAATTACAATGACGACTCGGTGTATTTTCATAGCCTGGCATTCAGACGATTTGGCTCCCCAGAGAGACACGCAATTAGTTTCAATAAAATCTCTCCCGTTTGGAGAGAGAGAAGTAATTGCAAAAACAGTCGCAGAGTGATGTCGATGTTTTTGCTTTAACGTGTGACCTGCGCCCTGAAAGGTTGCTGTAAGCGAAAGCTGAGGGGAGGCTCAGAGAAAAGCCAGTGACAGTTTAACACGCTATGCTTTTAAGAAATTCAATTACACCATCCTTAGTGTGAAGCTGTTTCGTCAGTCACTCCACAGACTATTTAGCAATTAGCCAGGCGGCTAATTTGACCGTGGTAACGCACTGTGAAAACCACAGACACAGGGCCACTACTAAAGAACAGAAGGAAGTTTCTCTAGTTTAAATTTTGAGATGGAGCACACACCTCTGATTTATAGCAATTACTAAGCTACTATTTAGTTCCCTGCTTAGTCATGGCTTTCCACTACATCATGAGCAGATTAAGAAAAGATGTGCACCATAATTTAAATCTCCCTCCATGCAAAAAATGTGTTTTTCCTGTTGTTCTCTTGAATATTGTCTGTCTGAAGGAAGAAAGGTTTTCTGAGCTCACCTAAAATCTCAGTCAACTGGTTTAGAGGCTAAACATGGCCCAGTATGCAACTTACAGAAGTGTGATGTGGAAGTTTGAAACCCCCAACACACACATGGACTTTTCCGTGAAGTAAAAGACACCTTGAACTTTCAATTTTTGAAATGACCAGTATTTTTATATTCATAGATTCTGGATCTTTCAATGAGGGATAGGAAGTAAATGCCATTTAAATTTTTAACAAAAAATAAAAAATAAAATAAATAATAATAATAATAAAATAATAAACTTTGACTAAGTTTTTATGGGGAAAACATGTCAGACACATTATTATTCAAAGGCATTTTTAAAAAATGTCTTCACACATTGCTGGAGGAGCTCTTTATGTTTCTATCAAATAACAGTACCCGATAAAAATTAGCCCAACAGAATCTTTGTTTTGCTAAGCTTATTATTTTGCATAATCAATAATATTGGGGTTATTGGTTAATAATCATATTAACCAATGGCAATACTGGTTGCCATGTCCTGTGGAAGACAGCACAGGTGACTACATGGTGGGACAAGCAGGCAGCACTTAAGCACGATAACCTGATGCTGGACACTCAAACAGCTATCAGGTGACAAAAAGTTGACAAAGTGTCACAGTTTGCTCTGGTAACCCTGAGCTGAGTTTAACCCTAACCTGACCCACTGATGTCACCAGAGTTAATCCTAATACAACCCCACAGCCACTGAATTTCTGCACCTTTGAATGACACATGTGGACAGGTTGTGGGATTATCCACACAGTGGGGCCGGGCTGCACAGTTAACTATAAACATACAGAACGCTCCTACTTGGGACATGAGACAGAGAATGGTGAATTTAAAAGTTTGTCTCTTTATTTTGTGGATATCACCACATGAGAGGCCGATTTATCCAATTCTACATTTACCTGTCTTGGAAAGCATCAAGCAGTCTCGGGTCCAAGATGTTCTCCTCTGGTTCCCACGTGTTGTATCTGTTCAGAGAAGAGAACGAGACCAGTTAAGACTGACCTGTCAAAGTTAGGTGACATGAGCAATGGATGACAAATAATTTCATCACAACGACCCTGAACTGGACCTAACCACATCTTTTACCAACACACTCTCCCCTAGCTCATATTTGCAGTCGTGTACATGTGTAAATAACAGAGACACTTGCACTCCCTGTGGATGCACGTGTAATAAATCATGAGTAACTTTTACGCACGGGTGTAGGAGGAGGGGGATACGTCGGCTCAGCCTCCTCTCAACTGTGAATATATGGGTTCAGTTATAGACGTGTCTGTCTTTATTTGGAACACTGATAATTGCATACATTGTAAAAACCACATCCATCGTCGGGACCAACGCATCGAGCGCCCAAAAGCACGAACGCGCAGCCGCCCATATGCGCGCCCACGTTGATACGGATACAAATATCAACACTAACTCACTCTCACACACACACACACACACACACACTTACGTTTTCAATGTTAAGATATCACTGTGAGCGTCATTACTATGTTTTATAAGAGCACTTACTTTGGAGACCATCCTCGCCACTTGACCAGATACTCAACCCTCCCCTGTGAATGGACAGAAACGGGATAATCAGCTTAACGTTACTTTACGCAGCAAAACTGCACTGCACCGTCACCTTAGAAATTATCTAGGAAAAACTAAACATGTCGTCCATCACCCAGCGAGGGAAAACAGAGGAGAAATCACCCTCGTTCCCATGTGCATGAGTGTAAAAAACGTCCTTCAGTGCTTCGGTGACAAACCTTTCTGCTGCGCTTCTTCTCGATGCTCTCCACCGCAAAGACGTGCTCTCCCGCGGCGGGTAGCTCCATTTTCCGATACGAGAGAAGCGGCTTTTCTGTTTTTTTCTCCCTCCTCTGCTTTTGATATCTGACACCTTATCCTCGCTTTCAGGTCGTTTTTTCTTCCACTCTGCCGCTCCTCTGATGTGAAACACAAGAGCCGTCCTCCTCTTCTTTTCACTGCGTCTCTTCCCTCGCTTTCCCCCCTCGGAGAGACTCGTTCTGCAGGCGAGTTGAAGCCGCTGCAACAAAACACTTCATGCAAATAGCCGTTGGTGTGACGTCAGACGAGGGGGCGGTAATAGGGTGGGGGGAGGTAGGGGGGTGTATTCCCGTGCTGCTTTCATGTGCTGTCGGAAAAAGTGAACTCGGGCTTAAAGAACACTGAACAATTTTGCAAATAACTATAGTGGTCTGGATTTGTCTATTAAAATTGATACATCAAAGTGTAACATGCAGCGAGGAGTAATGGAAACCACAGCGACACTTGGCGGTTTAAGTGTGACTTTCATTATTGTGGACTAATATTACTATATTTTTTGTCTGACCTTCTTGTAAGCCAAATGTAGCATTTTCTTGTTTATGTCTTTGTTTAACCTTCAGTCCGTTTCTCTGCATAAATAAGACATTAACATGAATACATAAAGTTTAGAACATGCATCAATATACTGTACACGCCCCACGTTCTTTACTCAGCTGTACAAAACCATTATTAAATACAACGGTTTCTGCAATTTCAGTAAGATGGCAGTGTGTCCAGACATGAACCACTGGATTTTGTGAAGTTTTTCCACTCCAGCTCATTTGACTAGGTCTTCCCTCTCTGACCGTAAAGATGTGCCGTTGGAAACGAAATACTTAGATGACACATTAATCTGCACCACTTCATTACTATCTACAGATCAATCACAGATAATAGTCTTTGTAATGACAAACCAAAATTAAATAAAACCTGAGCAAAACGACAAAGTGACAGTGATTCTCAAAAGTACGAGCTGAGACGACACCCTGAAGGCAGCATTTTTCTCTCTCCGATGTCACTGAATGTGAAGCGAAGTCTAACTGCAAGAGGGTGCTATGAAAGGGGAGAGCGTCTCTATCTGAAGCCGCGATGGCCTGAAGGTGCTGCTCATCGACTTGAACGTAGCAGCTCAGAAAGGCCTTTCCCTTAATGTTGTATTTTCAGTTACACACTGGCTTCGTTTGGGATATTATTCCATCTGCGCGCCCTCAGTCCTTCATTAACAGGAGCAGTCCAGATTATGAGCTGGGACACATGGTATAGTTGGGTTGACTTGCAGTTACAAGACAACCGATGTCAAAAACGAATTCTTCCACCTATAGGCCCAACCAGCGTCAAGGCCACAGTCTGTTTGACATTGATGTATCACCGCCCCTATAACACGGCCTCCTTCTACTACAGGGAATCCTGGTGAAATTGGAAAACAAATTCAACAAATTCACATCCGATGCTCTTGTGTTGGTATAGAGCCGCCTCTGTAGGAAGATAATGTGAGATGAATGGCTGTGTGAAGCCCCGTCGCTGTTATGTGCATTACAATGAATAGATTTCCACATCCAGTCTGAGTCAAGGTCACACGACGAGATGACATTTCAGACGGCACCGTGTCGCGGGGGATTTTCCGGTGGATTTTCACGGTGTTAACAGATACCCCCCCCCCCCCCCCCGCTTGTGTGGCAGCCGATGTAGGTCAGCATCCTCTTCCCCGCCGGTGTTAAACTCCAGCCGAGGTTATTTCTGACTGCGGAGCCCCCGACAGGACGGGCACCAGCCAGTCCCGTTATCACTTGGCACGGAGAAGTGTGCGGACGAGACCTAGTTCTGAACCAGCTCAGGCCTGACGCTGAGGGGACACACCGTCCTCTGGCACTAAAGCTGGGGTTTCGCCTGGCAACGGCAGTGCCCAGGGTTAACACTTAACACTGACAATGTTGATGTAGATGGACAGGGGGAAGGTCACAAATCACACATCCAGCTGTTAACTGCCACTGGCCCGTGTGTTATGTATTACATCTGCATCTGAAGCAGGGATTGATGCATTTTCGATGCATTACTCTCAAATTAAAAACGTCGAGGAGCCTACGCAGCCCTCCCTGCATTGTTACAGACAGTTGAACCAAATAAAATTCAGCAGTGAAAGGGTTAAAGTGCAGGGTTCCCAGGCTGCAGCGCTCGGCCTATTACAGAAAGGCACGACTGTCTTTCCTTATAAGGCAATGAGTACAAATCGGCGGTGGAATATATCGTGAAATAAACGACTACGGTACATTCACACCTGTCTGTTTGCTACTAATGCCCCTTTATAAGTAGAGTGACATTCAAAACACCCATTATTCTTCACTGGCTCGCTCTCCGCGGGGCTGGTGCTGGTGCGTGCAGCAGCCGCGGCGCGCTCACAAGGAGCGCAGCGCCATGAATAGACTCTGCCAATTCAGCTGCGTCATTCCTAAATTAACGACGAGCTAAAGAAACACAGTGGTCAATTAGAAGCTAAGGGCTGAGTGGAAGGTGTTACTGTCAAGAAATACTGGCCGGGAAGCTTTTATCAGGCGAACACGAGACCGTCCAAATGTCACCTGTCTGCTCCTTCATCAAACACAACATGATGGTTTCACACGCAGTTAACACCACCGATCAGAATATTTAGGCCGACTAGATATTGTATTTAAGCAGTAGAACAATGGCTGAAAAGCACAGCGCTAATGCGACAGTTTTGTCTACAGCTTTGGATCATGGCACGTGCTACAGGGGCGGATGGAATGTGATGCCGCACGTGCGCGTGTTATTAATGGTACCGTGCGCACAGCAACTTCACCTGAACAGCACCGCACAGGATCCCCTCCCGCAGACCACTGTGCGATTTACGTGATCATTCTAACACCAAGACAAAACGAAAATCAGCACAGACGTCTCCTGTTCAGCCCGTTCACCTCCAGCTGTTTGAAGCACAGTTCATTAAATGAAAAATGCAGCACGTGTACTGGGGATTTATCTCTCAACAAGCCAAACAAATACCAAAAATGTGACACACAGTGGCGAACAAATAGGTCTGGTGTCTTTAGAGAACAGCTGATAAACAATTCCGATGTAAAACCGCATTCGTCTTTATCTACATCTAAACTCCTCCTCAGGTTTCTCTTTATAAAAACAGAAATTCATGGGTGCGGTGAAGTTGCTGTCAATTTCTCATGAAAAAATGATAACGCTCCCCTTATGACTTGTCTGTCTTCATTCTTTAATTTAGGGACACGGGCTTGTCTTTTTTTTTTTTTCTTTTTTTTTTTACAAAGCGGGATGTGCAGGTGCAAACTGCCACACTGTCAAAACCGAGTCTGATGCTGATTCTGAAAGGACTTTCCCTCAGTAAATGAAACAGGTGCATTAGAAATCCACAGGAAATAACAAAGAAATTAGCTAATTTTAAATATTTTGAAAGGATGAAATGTATCATCACACTGTATATCCAGGCATTAATACTCTATTGAAACTATAAAGGTTAAGGACTTATGACTGGAAAATAAATCACTGATTAAGCAGGTGACTTTTTCCACCTGCAGCTCTTGTTTGATTGTTTGCAAATCACTTGTTCAGTCTTTAAGAAGTAAAGTTTACTTTACACCCACACCTTGTACAAGTTCGATAAGTCAGCCTCTCACCTCTGCTAACAAACTTATCAGAAGCACATGATAGCTATGCAAGTCTTTTTGTCATTCAGGGAGAAGTGTGATGGGAAAAAGGGATTATTTTCAACAGTGACACAGTGAAGGGAGGAGAAGAGGTTTGTGGTGACAGTAATGATGAGTGAAACAAGATAAACTGACATTTTTTGCTGTCTTAGAAATGTTCAAAATCTCTGTTAGAGGAGAATAATGTCATAATGACACAGAACATCATTTATAGTCAATGTGTTGTGCTGGAAAAATACATAGTTCCACTCTAGACACAAACAGGAACTGAACATCCTCAAGAGTGTTAATGAATTAACTATTAAAAGGGATTTTTACTGAACAAACAGGGAGGGGAAGCAACAGGTGAGCATGAGTACTTTATGTTTATAGACAAAAATCCCTGAGTCCATGAATCCAATTATGCCACTGCTCTTCCTGTCAATGAGGACACATCTGATTGAAATGACATTTCCATGTAGGAAGAAGTGACGCTCTGCCTGCGTCACAGCACCCAGACCTCAGATCAAATAACACCAGAGGAAAAACAGGAGGATGGAAGGGGGAGACAAGGTGTCATGAAACAGAGTCCAGTGGAAAGGATGTGATTAATAACAGTACACGTTTGCTCAGCACAGTTAGATGTGTAGTTTCAAATCACCAGGATTGTGTAGAGAAATTTCCCTGTAGAGAGCTGGAGGGGAGACTCACATGGTCTAAAGCATGCAGTTTCCATAAGTGAGTCTTCTGACCTTTATGATTCATTGAGAAGTGAATTTACTCAAGTGGCATTTAACGATCTTAATGAAAAGATTTTCTATTATCGAAGTTCACTTACAATCCTCTACGGGACATTTTTTACAGCAAACAAGTGGGTACAGCCAACTGTCACTGCTGACATAATTCAAGTACATCTGAATGTTGGAAAAGAAAATGGTGTCTTGGTTCTGAAGGTGTATAATTTAACAAACAGGGAGATTTCTTTATGGCAGGAAAGCAGATGACCACAGACACTCACTGAAATGGGCCAAATAATTTAAGATGGTCAAAAAAATTTTTTTTATCTTAAAATCAGCTCAAAGATCACATGCTCCTCAGCTGTCTTAGGAATTGTTGATTAGTTTTTTTTTTTTTTTTTTAATTCCTAACCTGTTAAATAAACTCAAAATGCCACAGGTTTCATCCTCTGGAACATTTGACAGTTTACGTTGAGTGGGGTTAGTTAGGTAATCAGTGTAAAGGTTATAGTTGCAGTTTGTCCATGGTCATAAATGAACAACCCAAACTGTCATCACTCTATTCCACTCTCTCCGCTCTCTTTAAAAAAAAAAGAAAAGAAAGAAACTCAAACAAGTGAGTCAGCACTATACTGCACTGCAGACAGGTTTTCAAAGCACCTTTAACAACAGCTCGGCCTGCACCCATGACGTATTTTATTGGCTTTGGTAGAAGTGACGAACGGTGAGTGGAAGAAAAGGAGAACTGTATTCATAAAGCTGTAAAATGAGATCCTATAAAAGGTTTTTAAAAGTCTAATCAAGCATTCAGCATAATGGACATATTTATTAATTTTTAACACACACCTGCCACAGATTTGTCAATGAGACAACATTGAAACATTGAAACATCCCTCAATTCTGTAATAGAAGTCTAGTCCAAAACTAGACACACACTAGACTCAGTGTATGTAAGACTGTATAAACAGCAGTGGTGTGGTAAATCTCTTCAGATATTTGTCTTTGTATGAGCCATAAAGAGGAAAACACAATCAGATTTCCCACTGTGTGTTGGCGTGTGACAAATGTTTTTAACCTGCTAAAGTGACAGAGTCAATTCTTTGGGATTCATGAAGTCACACTCATTATCTCGTCCTTTGAGTACAATTCGAAAGGTTTTAGAGACGCGCAAAGTGAGCCCTGCTCATAAATCACCAGCATGGCAATTAGAGATTCAAGACCCAGTCCTGATATTGAAGTTATTTTTATCTGGGATGTAATGACGCAGAAGTTAATGGGTGCACATGACTCATGGGTGAAATGAGTCTCATGGGAGGTTTGCTTGAGCTCTCTGAAGAATCCTCCCGCTTACGTCAAATGGCGCTCCTGCTCACGACAAGAGCTCGTCTGTGTCTCCTCTGCGTTTAGAGTGAGAGGAGAAAAGATGTGCGCCTGGCATCACAGTGACTCAGAGTCCCATCTAGACCTGTTATTGATGTAGATGTGCGTTTGTGTGTGTGTGTGTCAGAGGCAGGTAGCAGTCACGACAGTCTGAGCAGTGACCGCTGTGCTCGGTGACTCACAGCAGAAAGGTCTACATAATGGATCTTGAGCTGATGGTGACGTGGGTTAAGTCTCCCTCATACATCATGCAAACGCATAGAAACTGAAACTATTTCCCAAATCTATGATTTTTCCAATGATACGTGGTCAATCTGCAGTCAACAGTGCCTCTCCCATGTTGACTGACTGCACAGGATAATGTCAGCTCATGAATGTGAATACTGACATCAGTGTTTGCTTTATGACGTCAGTCAGCAGCAGTTTCCATTACCAGCTCAGCTCCTGGCACAGAGAGTGAAAACAGGAAGCCAAGTAGACGCCAACAGGTTGAACTGTAAACTGCTACTTACTGACTTGCTTTTATCACACCAAATGACTCCTGGGAGATGTAGTTCTGTAAAGCAGAATTATACCTCATGGTTCTTTGTCCACTGTACCTCTGATTCCAATGGAAAACAGTATGAAAACTGTATGTACCCTACAGACAAATACACACACACACACACACACACACACACACACACAAGACACACATGTGTACAGGCGGGGAATTCATTTGATTGGCAGAAATCCTGGAAAAAAAAATAAAGGCACTTTAGAAAGTGCCAAACGAAACACAGATGCAAGCTTGAATTCAGTTTGTGTGCGTATCTAATTTCAAAAACCATCCAAATTAAATAGGGCTCGCACTTTTTTATTATCCGTGACATGAATTCTGTATCGTTTTTACAGGACTGTGAGACAACCATGGAGGACATGGCCACTGAACAAATGAAGCAAATAAAATTGCTGGCTGGGGAGAGAGGTGGAGTGTTGGAGGCAAAGAGACTTTACAGGAGGTGAATGAAAAATGATGATGATGAACACATCTCCAGCCTTCAAGGAAATCTTCACTCTCAGGCTATTTGGATTGAAGGCCATTGATGGAAAAGCTTGGAGAGAAGCCACCCAGTAGTAGAGGGTGGAGGACAGCCTGCGGCGTGAGCCACCCTGAGGACCTCAGGAGGGTGGAAAGAAATTACTGAAAGCCTGCACAAAGGCCCACCATCAGGGCCGAACCATTCTGAACCAAAAAGATGGAAGCTCTGAAGTGGAGCAAAGACAAAACCAAACCTGATGCTCTGGAAATGCTTCTAGAAAGAGCTGTCTGCAGAGAGGAAACCTTCAATAAGCAGTCCTCCCTAAGAGGGAGCTTTGAAAAACAGGAGCCGGCTGCCGAGAAGTAAAAGAGGAGGGGATTATCAAGTATCATCAGAACAAAACAACTGTAACTGTAGGATGGCCAGACAGAAGAATGTTATCCTCCCTGACATCCTCCACACATGCTATACTCAACAAACTGCTCATAATTCTAGATATAGGCACTGCCCTTCACATCTGCAGACCTGAGGATGTATCCTGCAAGCTTTTAGCATAGAAAAATAATTAAGCAGAGCACAGCAACATACTATTGTCTGAGTCTTTTGGGAATTAGGGAATGTATCATCAGGTAACACTCCGAGGAAGCATTGTGCATTGCTTCATTGTGGACAGTTTATATCATGGAATAGTTTCATCGGTAGCAGGGTGGCTAATGCTAGCTTGCAGCAGTTGATTTACTTTGTGCTGAAAAGATGCTGTACATGTGTATATGTCTTTCTGTCAATCAGTACTTCTGTATATTAGTGTGTGGCAAACAACATACTCAACACAGATAAAACAAAAGAGAAGAAATGGAATCTGAAAATCTAGTAGTGTTTCAGCTTCAGATTGGGAAAGAAAACATTTGTACAAATCAATTGTTGAATTAATGTGTGTTAGTTATCTTCTAATGTAAACACCATCATTCATCTTAAATCAAATGTCTCTTTACATAGAGCATTAGTGATCATGATAAAAGTATAGATGTAAAATGATCAAATAAATTCACATAATGCTTCTGCAAGAACTCTAAATCTACGATCATTTCTATGAGGACAGTCACCTTAGCCTTAAGATGCTTTTCAGAAACAGGGCCATGGTCAGTTTGATGTGATAGTTAAAATAAGTAACAGTAACAGCTGTTTTTCCCCCCAGATTTAGGGATGCAGAGCAGATAAACACAGTATTTAATGAGAACAACAGCAGGGCCCAACATTAAACCACTGATATGGAGAAGATGTTAAGTTTGCATTAATGGGATACTCCTGTAATTAAATGTTGTTAATTGCCTTTGCCTTTCAAACTTGACAATGACACATCCAAGCTTTCTAACAGCCCTGAGACAAAAAATTCTCTGTTGATTTTGGTCTGGTGCTCAAAGATGGCTGATGTTATCTGTTTCAGGTGTTTATTCAGTCTCTCTCAGGGTTTTTGGTGTTTCAGTGATGTGTTACTCCCCCCAGTTATTGCATGTGATGTCATACCTCACTCCAGTCTTCCTCCACAGGAGCACCTTGTCTTTAGAAATCTTCAGGAAGGATTTTTTTTACTTCTATCTTTCTCTTCAGTTTTAGAAATTTGATAAATACAGGCCACGGCTGCCTGAGGCTCCTCTTAGAGAAGGAATTGGTTTCTCTGACTCTTGCTGGCTGATGTCCTTCTGTATAAATGCAGAGGGTCACTGCAACAGTGTGGAAAGCTCAGGTCTTTGATTCAGAGGCACATCTGCCTTCAGTTTTTGTTAATGATTAAAGGTATTACATTTTTTATGCAGTCATATTCATTTGCAGTTCACAAAATTATCTTAGTATCACATCACACAGATTTGACATCTTATTCTGAGTTAAAACAAAAACACATCACCAAACAACAGCAGCCTTTAAAATGGTGAAAACTGTGCTAAAAACTGCCCTAATGAGACACTTAAATGAATGCCAACTACTGTGTGTTTGTGTGTGTGTGTGTTTGTGTGTGCCACAATGTAGACTTGACTGAAAGCTTGCCTCAGAGGAACCTTGAAGCAGGCCACATGAGAGGGTGCTGATATAGGAGCGGCCTCCCTCCCGGCTCCTCTGGCAGCCTTCTCCCCTGTTGGAGCTGCTGGTGAGACAGCTGGAAGTCAGAGCTGCTGCGCGGGCTGATGAGGCTCTGGCCTGGAGATAACAGCAGGAGGGCGCTGTGTGGAGGAGGCGGACGAAGAGGAGAAGGTGGAGGAGGAGGAGGAGGAGGACGACTACCTCCCTTAACCCTCAGGACGTAGCCCCATCCCACTGAATCTGTTCAAGGTGACAGCAAGAGAAGTAGTGGTGTATCGTGAGCCTTGGGCAGAGGGAGGGAGGGGTTGGGGGTGGGGAGGGATGGAGGAAGCAGAAGGATGAGTAAACAGAGGAAGAGAGGAGTGAAAGTAGATTTTCTCACTTATTGGCTTGTGTTTATTGTGTGTGCGTGTGTGATCATGTGGTGTAAATGTTAAGAGCGGCCTGCAGCCGTGCTGACAGGACACTGCAGGGGGTGATTAGCGCTGTGCCATCCATCTCATGGGCTGACTACAGCAGCAGTGCGGCAGCAGCAGCAGCAGCAGCAGCAGCAGCGGCGGTGGTGGAGGGAAAGAAAGGGGCCTGTTTGGAAGACATGATGGAAAAGGGGGGGGATTGCTAGCCAACGCTGATTAGCTGGCAGCTTAACAACATGCTGTGTTTTCCATCTCATCGTCAGCACATGACCTGGGGCTGATTGGTGGAAATGAAATGGTATTTTTGATTATTTGTAGAGAGAGAGAGGGAAAGTGGAGTAGGGCTGGTAGCTGGGACATGAATATTCACTTCAGGCAATTACAACATGTCCTACTTGGAGAGGAGTGAGTGAAGTGACGTAAAGCTGTGAACATAATCACTTTTGTCTTATTTTATATTCATTATCTTGGATGACTTGTTTATAACTACTTTATTGATAATGTATTCCCTTTTGCATTTTTGAACAATTCACTATGTACAGCAACATAAGTGGAGATTTGGAAAGATTTATTGAAAAACATGGTAGCTAAGACAGATTATCCTTCATAATATAATAACATAGTTCATCTCAATTGGATCTTTTCTCTTTATATTTGGGATACTGTACTTTGGTGTGGGACCTTGTAAGACCATACAGGCTGGACACCATGTGGTGCGGGACATATAAATCAAATAACAGTGTGTAACATATTATTTATTAGATTTTTGTTAAATAATTGCATAAAAATTCAGTGTACTGCCAGGATTTATCACACAATCTCAATCCACTTTTATTATTTTTTACGAATATGAGTCACTGCTTTCAGAATAGCTGTTTTTATAATATGAACGTTCTTAATAAATTAAGCCAGCGCCACTCCCTCAGAGATGAATGTGACTGTGGTGTGCTGGTGACTGAGTGTCGTGCTTAGCAGGATGAATGGCAGAGGCAGCTCTGAGTTTTCTGGCTCATTGCTTCGAAATGACTCTCCCAGTGTCATTGTCAACGAGTGCTAGGAGAAGGAAGATCTTTATCTTTTTTCTTTCCTGCTCCTTCTCTCTCTCTCTCTCTCTCTCTCTCTCTCTGTGTAGTGTGGCAGCTCTGTCTTTTCTCTGTCACCTCACCCTCACTCTACCAGGCTTTCTGTCCGTGCCCCTTTTCTTTCGCTCTCCGTTCTCAGAGCAGGGAGCCCCCACAACATTGCTTCCTGGAGCTGCTGGGAGTGGGGGATGGGAGAGAGGGAAGAGGGAGGAAGGGAGGGAGGTAGGAAAGGAAGGAGGAGGGAAGGGTGAGAGATAGTCTGCCAGGCTCGTGGGGAGGTGGTGAAATTCTGCAGGTTGCCGCGGTGAGCCAGTTGATAGCACACTGAGCCACTTAGCTGCTGCATGCACAAACCCTTTCTCTGCTCTACACCTGCTAACAGAGGAGGAAGACAGGAGTGTGTGTGTGTGTGTGTGTGTGTGCTGTGTATCTGTAATGTTTACTAGGCCCCGCCTCCCTTAGTTACTGTTGCTATGCCTGTCAAGCTTTCCTCTGTAGAATAGCAAGTATGCAGCTAACAATGTTAAGATAACAGTGGCAGATTAATCATTTAAAATTCACAGTAACTTTTGAAACAGTGATTTCAGACACATACAGACCACGGAAAACTGTATTATTATCGTCGTTACTTTCAACTATTTTCAAACAATGTGGTTCTTTTCTTTAAGAAGAATGAAGGGCTAACCAAATAGTTTCAGCAAATGTGTCATGGGAAAAGACAGAGCTATTTATGTTATGTCACCCTCAACTCTGAGTAGACTGACTTCAGCGCAGTGGATGTACCTGTCCTGAATTACGCAAACCTCTAATGGGCACAATACTCAGTGGTGATCATGGCGTCAGGACATTGCTACTATCCTAGTTCCCAACATGGATCAACTCTACAAAAGAGCAGCTGGCCCTACATTGGCTGCTTCATATGTTTGGATGACATATAAGGTGTGTGCTCTGGGCATCAACTGTCACGAATAAAATGCTGCGTCATGATTCACCATGGCACAACAAAGAATGACATTCTACCCCTCATTACAGGGAGTAACACCATGGTATTAGTCATGAGTAAGCTAGTTAGCCAGACATGCTACCTGGAGTGGCTTACATCAGAGCAGATGAACACACCTCTGATTTTGCGACTTGGTTTGGAAAGGCTAAAAGCATAGAAAACTGTTGGATTCTGCTTGAGGTTTCTGTCTCTTAAAAGAAGTGTTTCCTCGTCACTGTCATCTGGTGTTTGCTCATGTTGGGAATAGCTGGGTCTCTCTTTGTTAATATCATAATCTAAAGAGTATGGTCTAGACCTGCTCTATATATGAAAAGTGCCTTGTGATAACGTATGTATGAATATAAATAAATATAAATAAAGCTGACTTGACTTGACTTTGCATACTAAATATGCACACTGTTTTGTCATGTTGAAAACTCCAAAGCTTGTCAGACCTGCTGTGCCTCTTTACAGACACTGAGCTAGCTATACACTTAGCGAACAGTAAATTATACAGCATTCACAAACAAACCAACATTCCCCCACCAGCAGCAGCAGACTATAACCAGAGCACATCAGAGCTGTCGTAAATTGGATTAATGTTCAGTGGAAACTTCACATCTACATGTCATAAGAACAACCTGCCTCTCTTCTTATTTTTGTCTCTCCCACTGTGAGTGTGTGTGTATGTGAGCCAATGTGTGCCCACATTGTGCCTGTGTGAATATCCTTGTCTTTTGTCTGTCATAGAGTGCAATAAGTGTGTGATCATAATATGCATGCAATTGTGTTTGTGGCTGTGTATGAGAGAGAGAGGAGAGAGAGAGAAAGACTATCTGCTAACTCGCCCAATGTCATGCAAATTACGAGCTCCGGGCCTGTGTTGAGGGAACAAGGCCATTGATTGGAGTACCTTGCACCACTCAATGTCCTGTGGGGGAGCAAATTTGCTTATTGTGATTGAATTTTAATTATCATATATATATTTTTGGAGGGAGCAATGTGGTGCGGGTGACTGGAACGAGACTGGAAAGGAGAAAAACAACACAAAGAATCTGAAGGAGTGAATGAAAATGGCTGCAGCTGTGTGGGATTTTGAGAGATTTTATGGAGAAGGGTTTTTGTAATGCTAGCCTTTTCTAGTGGTTATTCAGTGACAGATTTTTTTCCATGCAAAAAGAGAATACAGTTGTTATACTCTCATCAAAAATGTTTTTTTTTTCCCCATAAATAGTAAATATAAAAGATAAGTCTGAAGGTATTCTTTTATTTTTTACTGTCAAAAAAATCAGAAGAAAAGATATGGCTATCTGTGTGTGTATCCAACTAACGATCGCACAATTACTATAGTTCTTTTTGAGTCGATCCCACATAAACTCTCTTGCTGCTGTACATACTTGCATATTTATCATAAATATAGTAAAAAAAAAAAGTCCCTAACAACTGCAGTATTTACATGTGTTAGAGTATTATTTGTCAAAAACAGAGCCCAACTGCTTTAGGACATTACTGGGTCTTTAAAAAAAAAAAAAATGAAACCATATATTTAATATATATAATGACTATTTTTGTTTTTAAAGATTTGGCAGGGCTCATTGTTTATTTTGATCTTTTCATAGGAATAATTGGTCAAAACCCCCGCTTATCTCTGCTCTCTACTCAATATCCACAACAGTGGGATCTGTTGAGTCTCTCTCTGTAAATACCTATTTTAAAGAGTACGGTCTAGACCTCCTCTATATGAAATGTGCCTCGAGATAACTTTTGTTGTGATATGGCGCTATATAAATAAAATTCAATTGAATTGAATTGAATAGTGACCATAACTTGCGCTCCGGTAACTACATTAACTTACTCATCCCAAGAGCCCGCACCTCCTTTGGCCGCTTCTCATATCAATTTACAGCTTCTAGTGACTGGAACCAGTTGCAATAGAATCTAAAACTCAGTTCACTCATTCCCCTTTTGTCTCTTACAAACTTGTTGCAAACAATTGTCTGTGATCATTGCTCTTGCTACTAATTGCCCTTCAGAATCAGAATCTCTGTTATAGTGTACATATTATAATTTAACATTTTTTATATGAAATTTTATATACATTTGTGTATGTGTAAATTTGATATAAAATTGTGTAAACTTGACAGATATGTATCAATGTATGTTTTATGTTGTCTTTGCTGCCTTTGGCCCAGGTCGTCATTGTAAATGAGAACTGGTTCTCAATTGACTTACCTGGTTAAATAAAGGTTAAATAAATAAAAACTTATGTTTTGATAATATGTGGTAATAATCATTAAAAACACAACTTATCTGTAATATCATAACCTGTTTAAATTTCTGTAGAGGTTATCAGAGCTTCAGCATCAAAACCACAGATGTACCAAAAATAAAGGTGACACCAAAACACTGAAAGAGAAGTGATAAGAGGAGCGTAATGAATGGATATGTCCAAGAGGAAATAGAGGACAGAGCAGAGTGACAGTAGTTCCTGCTCTCAGTGCCCTTTCAGTGCTGCCGCCTCTCTGCTGCTGGTATTAATCACCGTTCTCCACAGCTCTACCCTCATCCCTTCTCTCTTCACCCACTGTATTCAACTTGACCTTTTCCTTCTCTTGGCCGCTTCCACTCAGAACCCAGGAGCCTTTTGATATGAGGGAACATTTTCTCTGACCAGACATCTCGCACCCTTGGTTACACACTGGTGGAGAGGATGGGGGTTGGGGGGCTGGGGAGAGAGGTGGTGGGAGCGGGTGAGAGATAAAGAGTGAGAGAGACAAAAAGAAAGAATGAGATGGGAAACAAGAGAGAAGAAGAGAGTGAAATAAACTAGAAGTTAATTAAAATTTTAGTCTCAAAAATGTCAAGTAATGTAAAAAATAATCAGGTAAATTCAATAAAAACTTCTTCAGCTTCTCTAAATTTTCCTCTTCCCTCTTTTTCACACCATACTGAAAATTCTTTCTCTTTTAGTCTTTTTCATAGCATTTGCTGGAGAAATAGGAATACATGGATAGGAAAAGGATGAAACCAGAGAGAGAGAGAGAGAGAGAGAGAGAGAGATCACCAGAGAATAAATAGATCATTAGATCTTTTTAAATACACATTAGTGTGAGAGATGGTGAGAAATATTTGATTTGATTCAGTGGGAGATTTTAAAATTACACTTGAATTTCACTCTGGGTAAAAGACCTGCAGAGAGATAAGAGAGGTGGAGGAGAAGAAGACGGGATTGAAGCATTAATGCCAAATTAGCAGAAGTGGACCTGAGAGAAATTAGATTTGATTCAGAGGCTGAGGGAGGGAAAAATTTGAATTATCCCTCAGAAGTGTTGGCAAGGACCGTGTATGGAAGAGCGAGAAATGGAAAAGGGAATGGGGGTGGGGGTGGGGTGTGTGCTTAAGAATGAGAAGGAATTTTGTGAAGAGAGACGGAGAGAAACTGCTCAGCTTTGGCAGCGACTCTGTTGAATGAGCCTGTCCTCTCCGTCCAGTACTCTGCTCACCTCTACAGCCCTCCTCTCTGTCCCCTCAGTGTGTTAAAGACCCCCATAAATAACTCCCAGCCCCATCCACACACACAAAAGACAGCAAGACGCACTCCTGCTGCTGTTTCATTTCAATGCTCTCTACTCTGTGCTGCTGTGTGGAGTCAGTTAGAGGCTGAAAAACATCATTAAAAACCAATAGCCTCCTTTTGACATGCACTCCATCCTCCACCCCCACCCCCACATTGTTGTGTGTTAATCATGTTAAACAGCACAATGTTTGGCTACAACACGTTCCCCATAGGCCAAGAACAGGTGGCCATTAACGGGGGTCAGGCTCATTTAGGGATCAAAAGCTCGTTAAGTGTGAGTTTAGTGTGTGTGTGTTGCTGGGGGACATAAAAACAGCACGAGCGTGGAGAAAATGACAGAAATAAACATCCGGGTAAAGACACAAGTGCAAAAAAGACAACACATGGTTGTATACAAATAAACTCATGCAATGCATGCATACACGCCTACACACACAAGCACACACGACTGAATTACCTCTGCATGCACAAAAGCCAAGTGGCAGTGCAGAGAGTTGGTGAGGGGCCAGAGAGGGAGGGCTGTCTGCAGATTCATAACTTAGAGGCCTTGTGCAAGTCCACATAGCCCAGAGAGAGAGAGACAAGAGGCCAATCTGGCAGTGAGAGACAGGAGCAGCACACATTTACTGGACACATACACACACGCACACAAACACACACATACACACACACACAAACATGCACACACACTCAGCGAATGCAGACAGACGTGCACATGCTTGCGAGAGCACACATGGGAATGAACATTCAGAGGCAGCCATAAATATGGATAGACGCACACTCCCTCACACACGCACGCTCTCACGCACACAAGGGGGAGGGAGGGAGAGAGAGAGGATAGGATGGCGTGGGACCAGGAGATCTTGGCTGTGTCTGCTCCACGTGTCTGAGCTGTCCTTGGGTTTCCGGCCCTCTCAGAGAGCCTTCTGATTTATGAGACGGATCACTGTGCATGTAAGAGTGTGTGTGTTTGTGTGTATGTGTTTTCAAGTTGTTTGAAGGAAAGAGTGTATGTGAGACAAATACACTATATACACTCTATATCTAAAAGTAGAGAGTATATAGTATACTCTTTACATAGGGTGAAAGTGTTGATCATCTTTGATTTTCAAAGCAAAAAGATTGTCCTGTAAAAAATGAGCCTGAAGGTTGTTGCGTATAATGATCTATAGTTACATATACCCATAGTTATTATGACAGGAACAAAGGAGGAAGTCAGGGGACATTGTATATAGAGCAAGAAAGTCAACAACGTTAGGATGAGGTTGTGATGGATGCATAGATGGATCAACAAAATATGAGACTTTCACACAGGAGACTGCTGTACTTATGTGAAAGCAACAGTCAGCATTGTTTCTTTTATTCCACAACCTTAATTAAATTATTGTTACTATGACTACAAAGACCCAGCATACCTGCCTGTATGGGTCAAATCCGAGGGTAGGGACAGGTGACATATATGAGCCTTTAGATTGGAGGACTTGTTAAATAATTTTGCTTGATTGCAACTTACATATTGACAAAAACAATCAAACAAGGTCCACTCAGTAGCTGCTCTGGAGCTTTTACTTGTATCCCATGATCTTCCTCAGCAAATGGGTCTCAACCTGTTAAGCCCACATGGACAAGAAGTTGTTAAAGTTCAATCAGAGAAACTGGAGCTTTGAACATCTAACTAACTTGGTTAGCACAATGTTCTTGTTCAAATTTGGGATGAAGGCCAAAACTACAAAAATAGAGTTATAGTAAAGTGGAGAAAGAGATGTAAGAGAGCTTTGTTATGGGTCATTCACGTGCAGAGCAAAGGCTGACTCTTATCATGTATGTTTCACAGAGGACATTTTGACAGGTCACAGCAGAAACATCTCCGATGTCTGAATTCTGTTGAGCTGCTTTAGTTTCAGAGTCTTGTATTATTAGCTGGAAATTAATTTTTCATACATGAATACAATAAAAAGAATTTTAATTACTCTGTCTCTACTCTGCATTACAGGGAGAAAAAAAAACACATTCTGGCAAACCTCCTGCTTTGAACCAGCTTTGGTGTGAATTTCTTTCGTGCACTGAATTTATCCAAAATGGCCTGCACCCCCAGCGGGTTTGGACAGAATAGGCTGTACTTTACATGCATTTTAATTTGTGTACCACAAATTTTCTCTTTGATATACTGGTATTTCTCATGTGTGTCAGTGGAAATCTTTTTTAAAATTTGCATACAGTATCATTAAAATAAATTTCCCCTGCTTTGCATACAGGATCATTAAAATGAGCAACTATTTGCATAAAAGTGTAATGTGTTGTGTGTGCATGTAAATATGATGTGTGTTTGGAAAAGTGTGCAATTTTATGTGTGTAAAGGCTGAACCATATGTTTGTTAGTATTTTTCCACAAGGGGTTTACATCTGTATTCATGTCCCTCTCTCTCTCTCTCACTTGCGCACTCACACACACACGGAGGCCTGCAGAGGGAGAAATGGTGGGAGACGAGAGGGAGAGGAGCAGTGAAGCGTGAATTATGGATTTTGAAGGATTTCCCATTGCTGCAGGAGTGTGGATACACTGAGGGAGACAGAGAGGTTAAGCTGGAGAATGAGTGAAAAAAAGCAGGTTAAGAAAGAGAAAGACAGAGACAGTGTGGAAGTGGAAATAAAGCAAATGTCTGTGTAAGTTGAACCAAAAGGGGGAAAAAAAGAAGGGGGAAGAAAGCAATCCTGTATATTTGCTTTAGGGAGCTCTGGGGGCAGGTAAGAGTGAGCGGGGAGGTGAGGGGCAGGCACGCCTGACCAGTTCAACACCTCTTTTTCCACAACTTGGACTTTCTCTCGCGCCACCTCCCTCTGTCTTTTTCCCTCAGGCCGCTGTGTGAAATGAAGCAGGGTCAGGTGGTGAATGCTTAACCATGTGTGGCAGCGGATCAAAACATTTTTCTGGTGGAAGCGCTTTAACACAGGCAGTAAAAACTCTGGATAGCTGATAACCTCCTGCATGTTTATACACATACACACACATGCATGCACACACATCTGTTATATTCACACGCATCAGCATGCACACATACACACACACATCAGAGGTGTTAGTGGTTGCAGATAAGATTTAGTGGCCTATGTTAACTGCCAGTCTAAACACATTCCACTCTTCTCTGTTGTTCTCATCTCCTTCATTTTTCTGTATTATTTTCTACTTCTCTACAACTGCACCATCCAAACCTTGCCAACACACACATGCACACATGTGCACACACACACACACACACACACACATGCACACACACACACACACAGCTCTCTCCTTATAGTCACGCTCAAGGCCTGGCAATACATCAGGGTGTCACTGCTGCTCGATCCCAGCGGGTTATCCCCTAGACACACACGGAACCCATGAGGATTTTTTATGTCCTTAACAGCTGTCTGCAGGTTTGCAGCACATTTTAGTGACTGCCTCTGCTGAGGGCCACAGCCCACGACATCTATGAAACAGGTAAATTAAATATTTTCTTGTTGTTGATCAGGTTTCGGACAAAAAGTCAGCGTGAATTGACTCAGTGGGACAGAATGAAGGTGGGGTAATTCACTGAGGAAGAGTGACACTGATTTTTTTAACTCATTTATTATCAGAAGTTCCAGATCCATTCCATATTTGCATACCTGAAACAGCAACAAATCACCGCCAAGTTTATCATTCATTACCATCTGTGCTAAATGTGTTTAGGGAAATATGCATATTTGTGGAACAGAGCTGGAGATCAGACAAGGTTAGCCTGGCTTAAAGGCAACCTGTTATACACCAAAATGTGTGTGTATATTTTAGTATATTTCTCAAAATGCAGACTATTCTTTAACATATGCATTATGCATAGTCAGATTAACCTGCAACCTCTCCTGTATCCTGTCATCTTTAAACGAATTAAAGACAAATTTATATGTACCTAGTTCTAAAAACAATTACCTGATTGGTTGACTGACAGCAAACTGAAAATTTTGGTAATCTGTTAATCTTTTAAGTCATGTATCAAAAAAATTTAACAGAATTTACATCACTGCAGACTGAATATGTGAAGCTGTGAAGGACAGAGAGAGGTCTGAGGGTGTGTTTACATCAGTTAACAGCTGCTTCATTCATGCATTCTCATCAGCTCTATATTCACATGCAAATGTATAGCACAGCCATCGTAACCTTTTTTTCGTGTATATTTCCTTAGATGTCAGGTTAAATTCCTTGACACAATCACATCACATCTATCTATCTATCTATCTATCTATCTATCTATCTATCTATCTATCTATCTATCTATCTATATATGCATGAAATCCTGTTAGTGGATAGGAAATTGTAAGGGAGAGCTTGTAAAAATATATTTTTACGTCCTCCAGTAAGTGGCCCAGCATTTATGTCACCATCAGCAGACGTTGCACTGAGGCAGACAGAAACACACAGTGTTTGTTCTGTTAACAAAGCTGCATGGACAAAGTGTGTCACTGTTTCCCACTACTGATCCAGTGTCACTCAGTACACAAACAGTCACACACACAAACAGTCACAGTCACGCACACGCACACACACACACACACACACACACACACACACACATCTTATGGAGTTTGTCCCATTTAATAACTGCTTAAGGGAAGATGTGACTAAACTGTCCCTGATGTTGTGACACTCGGTCCTGAGGACATGCAGTTCCCCCTCAATGCTTTCTACCTTCACCTGTGAACAGGCAACACACTCTTCAGCAATCCTGTCTTTCAAAAACACAAACAAATAGTGACTTTGACCGGGGTTAACTGATGAAGAAAACAAAAAAAAACACCTCCCACACAGCTAAACATTCAGCTGCTTCCTGTTATGAAACTGATATGTTCTTCAATAACTCTTGGTGCTGCTGATGCCAAAGATGAAAATGATCATTTATTTGCATTTTCACATATGTGGCATTAATGTGTGCAAATATGAGACATGTGGAAATGCACCAGGTAGAATATCAGATGATATTCAGACCCCTTGTCAGACCCCATTACAGTACACCTGTTACATCAACACAATGTGCAATGTGTCCGTTTATCAAGTGTTAAGAAACCCCATCTTAACCTATGGGAGTTTCTGGTGTTCCATGTAACAGAGGAAATAAACTTCTGTCCAGTTGGAAGTGTCACTTAATGTCTTTCATGCAGAACCCAGGGTCCTATTCATCTGTCAAGGAGACAAAGGACACTCTAAATCCCAAATCATTCATGCAATGTTCATCTATCTTTGTACATTTTTAATAAAATCACATAAACAAGGTCTCAAATCTAACTAGATATGAAACAAAACTTTGATTAAATGGTGAGAGTGAGGATAAAGGATAAAAACTGAAGAAGAAACTATGGGATGGATTACCAATAACAACAAAAACCTTAATACAACAGAAAAAAACATCAAAACAGACAGACTGTGTACAGTACACAGCCTGTGTTGTTTTTTGTCACACATCAAACCATCAAAGACATAGTATTCTGTGTCTCATGAGTCCTTGAAGTGAACAGAGCTTGCTGTGCGTGTCTTTGTGTGTGTGTAGCAGGTAGAATGATCAGTGGAGCGTACAGAGAGTAAGCACAGGTCTGGAGCAACCTGACCTGAGGCAACGTTAAACCACACTGAGCAGAGTCATCGGCTGGAGCCTTCACACTGGATGAGTCCCCAGCTCCACTGAGGCTCTCCAGAGAAGACTGTGTGTGTGTGTGTGTGTGTGTGTGTGTGTAGTGGAGAATAATAATAGCCCCTTAGATTCACTTCAAACTCAGCCAGACGTGACATCTCTAAACCACAGAGTAAAGCGTGTACATGTGTGTGTCTGACTTTGTGTGTGTGTGTGTGTGTGTGTGTGTGTGTTGGGGGGGGGTCCAGAGGAGGTGGAGAGGAGTGGCATTCAACGTCTCTCTGTCAGAGTCCCTGGGAGAAACAGGCTGTACTCACAGCTGGGGAAAACATCGGACAGGTGTGTGTGTGTGTGTGTGTGTGTGTGTATGTGCACATGAATGTCTGTGTGCGTGATTCACATGTGTCTTCCCTCCCTTCCTCTCTGCTTTGTTTACTTCTCTCTGTGGACCAACACATCATCCACAGAGCTGGAGCCACATGACTCTGCTGGTTGGAGTCCACGGCGAGTCAACACTGACTGTTATATGAACCTCATGTGCAGCAGATTCTTATCTAAGCCAGTCCACTTCGATAAGAGTTTTATCACTGATCCACGCCTCACCT